>NW_027490325.1:132748-494478 GCF_050948175.1 Xylocopa sonorina
CTTCAAATGAATGTAATTGCGACACTTCCTTGCCAGGAAATAGCGTTTGCAAATGTCTAGGTATCGTAGCAATAGAGTTCAAATGCTTCTTAAAACGAGATGTTGCATCTCATTTCTATGTTTCATGGTAAGATATAATATGATTTGCGAAGTGTCATGTATTCCTCGTCTACACTTCAAATGAATGTAAGTGCTACACTTTCTCACAAGGAAATTGCAGGTGTCTACGTATCGTAGCAATAGAGTTCTTATGATTCTTAAAACGCGATATCGCATCTCATTTCTATGTTTTATGGTAAGATATAATATGAGTTGCGAAGTGTTATGTATTCCTCGTCCACAATTCAAACGAATGTAAATGCGACACTTTCTTGGTAGGAAATAGCGTCAGTAGATGTCTAGGTATCGTAGCGATAGAGTTCTAATGCTTCTTAAAACGCGATATCGCATCTCATTTCTATGTTTCATGGTAAGATATAACATGATTTGCGAAGTGTCATGTATTCCTCGTCTACACTTCAAATGAATGTAAATGCGACAGTTCCTTGCTAGGAAATAGCGTCTGCAGATGATTAGGTATCGTAGCGATGGAGTTCTAATGCTTCTTAAAACGCGATATCGCATCTCATTTCTATGTTTCATGGTAAGATATAATATGATTTGTGAAGTGTTATGTATTCCTCGTCTACACTTCAAATGAATGTAAATGCGACACTTCCATGCAAGGAAATAGCGTTTGCAGATGTCTACGTATCGTAGCAACAGAGTTCTTATGATTCTTAAAACGCGATATTGCATCTCATTTCTATGTTTCATGGTAAGATATTATATAATTTGCGAAGTGTTATGTATTCCTCGTCTACACTTCAAATGAATGTAAATGCGACACTTCCTTGCATGGAAATAGCGTTTGCAGATGTCTACGTATCGTAGCAATGGAGTTCTTATGATTCTTAAAAACGCGATATCGCATCGCAATTCTGTGTTTCATGGTAAGATATAATATGATTTGCGAAGTGTTATGTATTCCTCGTCTACACTTCAAATGAATGTAAGTGCGACACTTCCTCACAAGGAAATAGCGTTTGCAGGTGTCTACGTATCGTAGCAATAGAGTTCTTATGATTCTTAAAACGCGATATCGCATCTCATTTCTATGTTTTATGGTAAGATATAATATGAGTTGCGAAGTGTTATGTATTCCTCGTCCACACTTCAAACGAATGTAAATGCGACACTTTCTTGCTAGGAAATAGCGTCAGCAGATGTCTAGGTATCGTAGCGATAGAGTTCTAATGCTTCTTAAAACGCGATATCGCATCTCATTTCTATGTTTCATGGTAAGATATAATATGATTCGCGAAGTGTTATGTATTCCTCGTCTACACTTCAAATGAATGTAAATGCGACACTTCCCTGCAAAGAAATAGCGTTTGCAGATGTCTACGTATCGTAGCAATAGATATCTAATGCTTCTTAAAACGCGATATCGCATCTCATTTCTATGTTTCATGGTAAGATATAATATGATTTGCGAAGTGTCATGTATTCCTCGTCTACACTTCAAATGAATATAAATGCGACACTTCCTAGCAAGGAAATAACGTTTGCAGATGTCTACGTATCATAGCAATATATTTCTAATGCTTCTTAAAACGCGAAATTGCATCTCATTTCTATGTTTCATGGTAAGATATAATATGATTTGCGAAGTGTTACGTATTCCTCGTCTACACTTCATAGGAATGTGAATGCGACACTTCCTCGCTAGGAAATAGCGTTTGCAGATGTCTACGTATCGTAACAATAGACTTCTAATGCTTCTTAAAACGCGATATCGCATCTCATTTTTATGTTTCATGGTAAGATATAATATGATTTGCGAAGTGTTATGTATTCCTCGTCTACACTTCAAATGAATGTGAATGCGACACTTCCTTGCTAGGAAATAGCGTCTGCAGATGTCTAGGTATCGCAGCAATAGAGTTCTAATGCTTCTTAAAACGCGATATCGCATCTCATTTCTATGTTTCATGGTAAGATGTAATATGATTTGCGAAGTGTTATGTATTCCTCGTCTACACTTCAAATGAATGTAATTGCGACACTTCCTTGCCAGGAAATAGCGTTTGCAGATGATTAGGTATCGTAGCGATAGAGTTCTAATGCTTCTTAAAACGCGATATCGCAACTCATTTCTATGTTTCATGGTAAGATATAACATGAATTGCGAAGTGTCATGTATTCCTCGTCTACACTTCAAATGAATGTAAATGCGACACTTCCTTGCTAGGAAATAGCGTCTGCAGATGTCTAGGTATCGTAGCAATAGATTTCTAATGCTTCTTAAAACGCGATATCGCATCTCATTTCTATGTTTCATGGTAAGATATAATATGATTTGTGAAGTGTCATGTATTCCTCGTCTACACTTCAAAGGAATGTGAATGCGGCACTTCCTCGCTAGGAAATTGCGTTTGCAGATGTCTACGTATCGTAGCAATAGATTTCTAATGCTTCTTAAAACGCGATATCGCATCTCATTTCTATGTTTCATGGTAAGATATAATATGATTTGCGAAGAGTCATGTATTCCTCGTCTACACTTCAAATCAATGTAAATGCGACACTTCCTTGCTAGGAAATAGCGTCTGCATATGTCTAGGTATCGTAGCAATAGATTTCCAATGCTTCTTAATACGCGATATCGCATCTCATTTCTATGTTTCATGGTAAGATATAATATCATTTGCGAAGTGTTATGTATTCCTCGTCTACACTTCAAATGAATGTAAATGCGACACTCCCTTGCTAGGAAATAGCGTCTGCAGATGTCTAGGTATCGTAGCTATAGACTTCTAATGCTTCTTAAAACGCGATATCGCATCTCATTTCTATGTTTCATGGTAAGATATAATATGATTTGCGAAGAGTCATGTATTCCTCGTCGACACTTCAAATCAATGTAAATGCGACACTTCCTTGCAAGGAAATAGCGTTTGCAGTTGTCTACGTATCGTAGCAATAGGGTTCTTATGATTCCTAAAACGCGATATCGCGTCTCATTTCTATGTTTCATGGTAAGATATAATATGATTTGCGAAGTGTCATGTATTCCTCGTCTACACTTCAAATGAATGTAAATGCGACACTTCCTTGCTAGGAAATAGCGTCTGCAAATGTCTAGGTATCGTAGCAATAGAGTTCAAATGCTTCTTAAAACGAGATGTTGCATCTCATTTCTATGTTTCATGGTAGGATATAATATGATTTGCGAAGTGTCATGTATTCCTCGTCTACACTTCAAATGAATGTAAATGCGACAGTTCCTTGCTAGGAAATAGCGTCTGCAGATGATTAGGTATCGTAGCGATGGAGTTCTAATGCTTCTTAAAACGCGATATCGCATCTCATTTCTATGTTTTATGGTAAGATATAATATGAGTTGCGAAGTGTTATGTATTCCTCGTCCACACTTCAAATGAATGTAAATGCGACACTTTCTTGCTAGGAAATAGCGTCTGCAGATGTCTAGGTATCGTAGCGATAGGGTTCTAATGCTTCTTAAAACGCGATATCGCATCTCATTTCTATGTTTCATGGTAAGATATAATATGATTCGCGAAGTGTTATGTATTCCTCGTCTACACTTCAAATGAATGTAAATGCGACACTTCCTTGCAAAGAAATAGCGTTTGCAGATGTCTACGTATCGTAGCAATAGATATCTAATGCTTCTTAAAACGCGATATCGCATCTCATTTCTATGTTTCATGGTAAGATATAATATGATTTGCGAAGTGTCATGTATTCCTCGTCTACACTTCAAATGAATATAAATGCGACACTTCCTAGCAAGGAAATAACGTTTGCAGATGTCTACGTATCATAGCAATAGATTTCTAATGCTTCTTAAAACGCGATATTGCATCTCATTTCTATGTTTCATGGTAAGATATAATATGATTTGCGAAGTGTTACGTATTCCTAGTCTACACTTCATAGGAATGTGAATGCGACACTTCCTCGCTAGGAAATAGCGTTTGCAGATGTCTACGTATCGTAACAATAGACTTCTAATGCTTCTTAAAACGCGATATCGCATCTCATTTCTATGTTTCATGGTAAGATATAACATGATTTGCGAAGTGTCATGTATTCCTCGTCTACACTTCAAATGAATATAATGCGTCACTTCCTTGTTAGGAAACAGCGTCTGCAAATGTCTAGGTATCGTAGCAATAGAGTTCAAATGCTTCTTAAAACGAGATATTGCATCTCATATCTATGTTTCATGATAAGATATATACATTGCGAAGTGTTATGCATTCCTCGTATACGATACACATGAATGTAAATGCGACACTTCCTTGCAAGGAAATAGCGTTTGCAGTTGTCTACGTATCGTAGCAATAGAGTTCTTATGATTCTTAAAACCCGAAATCGCATCTCATTTCTATGTTTTATGTTAAGATATAATATGATTTGCGAAGTATTATCTATTCCTCGTCTACACTTCAAAGGAATGTGAATGCGACACTTCCTCGCTAGGAAATAGCGTTTGCAGATGTCTACGTATCGTAGCAATAGATTTCTAACGCTTCTTAAAACGCGATATCGCATCTCATTTCTATGTTTCATGGTAAGATACAATATGATTTGCGAAGTGTTATGTATTCCTCGTCTACACTTCAAAGGAATGTGAATGCGACACTTTCTCGCTAGGAAATAGCGTTTGCAGATGTCTACGTATCGTAGCAATAGATTTTTAATGCTTCTTAAAACGCGATATCGCAACTCATTTCTATGTTTCATGGTAAGATATAATATGATTTGCGAAGTGTCATGTATTCCTCGTCTACACTTCAAATGAATGTAATTGCGACACTTCCTTGCCAGGAAATAGCGTTTGCAAATGTCTAGGTATCGTAGCAATAGAGTTCAAATGCTTCTTAAAACGAGATGTTGCATCTCATTTCTATGTTTCATGGTAAGATATAATATGATTTGCGAAGTGTCATGTATTCCTCGTCTACACTTCAAATGAATGTAAGTGCTACACTTTCTCACAAGGAAATTGCAGGTGTCTACGTATCGTAGCAATAGAGTTCTTATGATTCTTAAAACGCGATATCGCATCTCATTTCTATGTTTTATGGTAAGATATAATATGAGTTGCGAAGTGTTATGTATTCCTCGTCCACAATTCAAACGAATGTAAATGCGACACTTTCTTGGTAGGAAATAGCGTCAGCAGATGTCTAGGTATCGTAGCGATAGAGTTCTAATGCTTCTTAAAACGCGATATCGCATCTCATTTCTATGTTTCATGGTAAGATATAACATGATTTGCGAAGTGTCATGTATTCCTCGTCTACACTTCAAATGAATGTAAATGCGACAGTTCCTTGCTAGGAAATAGCGTCTGCAGATGATTAGGTATCGTAGCGATGGAGTTCTAATGCTTCTTAAAACGCGATATCGCATCTCATTTCTATGTTTCATGGTAAGATATAATATGATTTGTGAAGTGTTATGTATTCCTCGTCTACACTTCAAATGAATGTAAATGCGACACTTCCATGCAAGGAAATAGCGTTTGCAGATGTCTACGTATCGTAGCAACAGAGTTCTTATGATTCTTAAAACGCGATATTGCATCTCATTTCTATGTTTCATGGTAAGATATTATATAATTTGCGAAGTGTTATGTATTCCTCGTCTACACTTCAAATGAATGTAAATGCGACACTTCCTTGCATGGAAATAGCGTTTGCAGATGTCTACGTATCGTAGCAATGGAGTTCTTATGATTCTTAAAACGCGATATCGCATCGCAATTCTGTGTTTCATGGTAAGATATAATATGATTTGCGAAGTGTTATGTATTCCTCGTCTACACTTCAAATGAATGTAAGTGCGACACTTCCTCACAAGGAAATAGCGTTTGCAGGTGTCTACGTATCGTAGCAATAGAGTTCTTATGATTCTTAAAACGCGATATCGCATCTCATTTCTATGTTTTATGGTAAGATATAATATGAGTTGCGAAGTGTTATGTATTCCTCGTCCACACTTCAAACGAATGTAAATGCGACACTTTCTTGCTAGGAAATAGCGTCAGCAGATGTCTAGGTATCGTAGCGATAGAGTTCTAATGCTTCTTAAAACGCGATATCGCATCTCATTTCTATGTTTCATGGTAAGATATAATATGATTCGCGAAGTGTTATGTATTCCTCGTCTACACTTCAAATGAATGTAAATGCGACACTTCCTTGCAAAGAAATAGCGTTTGCAGATGTCTACGTATCGTAGCAATAGATATCTAATGCTTCTTAAAACGCGATATCGCATCTCATTTCTATGTTTCATGGTAAGATATAATATGATTTGCGAAGTGTCATGTATTCCTCGTCTACACTTCAAATGAATATAAATGCGACACTTCCTAGCAAGGAAATAACGTTTGCAGATGTCTACGTATCATAGCAATATATTTCTAATGCTTCTTAAAACGCGAAATTGCATCTCATTTCTATGTTTCATGGTAAGATATAATATGATTTGCGAAGTGTTACGTATTCCTCGTCTACACTTCATAGGAATGTGAATGCGACACTTCCTCGCTAGGAAATAGCGTTTGCAGATGTCTACGTATCGTAACAATAGACTTCTAATGCTTCTTAAAACGCGATATCGCATCTCATTTTTATGTTTCATGGTAAGATATAATATGATTTGCGAAGTGTTAAGTATTCCTCGTCTACACTTCAAATGAATGTGAATGCGACACTTCCTTGCTAGGAAATAGCGTCTGCAGATGTCTAGGTATCGCAGCAATAGAGTTCTAATGCTTCTTAAAACGCGATATCGCATCTCATTTCTATGTTTCATGGTAAGATGTAATATGATTTGCGAAGTGTTATGTATTCCTCGTCTACACTTCAAATGAATGTAATTGCGACACTTCCTTGCCAGGAAATAGCGTTTGCAGATGATTAGGTATCGTAGCGATAGAGTTCTAGTGCTTCTTAAAACGCGATATCGCAACTCATTTCTATGTTTCATGGTAAGATATAACATGAATTGCGAAGTGTCATGTATTCCTCGTCTACACTTCAAATGAATGTAAATGCGACACTTCCTTGCTAGGAAATAGCGTCTGCAGATGTCTAGGTATCGTAGCAATAGATTTCTAATGCTTCTTAAAACGCGATATCGCATCTCATTTCTATGTTTCATGGTAAGATATAATATGATTTGTGAAGTGTCATGTACTCCTCGTCTACACTTCAAAGGAATGTGAATGCGGCACTTCCTCGCTAGGAAATTGCGTTTGCAGATGTCTACGTATCGTAGCAATAGATTTCTAATGCTTCTTAAAACGCGATATCGCATCTCATTTCTATGTTTCATGGTAAGATATAATATGATTTGCGAAGAGTCATGTATTCCTCGTCTACACTTCAAATCAATGTAAATGCGACACTTCCTTGCTAGGAAATAGCGTCTGCATATGTCTAGGTATCGTAGCAATAGATTTCTAATGCTTCTTAATACGCGATATCGCATCTCATTTCTATGTTTCATGGTAAGATATAATATCATTTGCGAAGTGTTATGTATTCCTCGTCTACACTTCAAATGAATGTAAATGCGACACTCCCTTGCTAGGAAATAGCGTCTGCAGATGTCTAGGTATCGTAGCTATAGACTTCTAATGCTTCTTAAAACGCGATATCGCATCTCATTTCTATGTTTCATGGTAAGATATAATATGATTTGCGAAGAGTCATGTATTCCTCGTCTACACTTCAAATCAATGTAAATGCGACACTTCCTTGCAAGGAAATAGCGTTTGCAGTTGTCTACGTATCGTAGCAATAGAGTTCTTATGATTCTTAAAATGCGATATCGCGTCTCATTTCTATGTTTCATGGTAAGATATAATATGATTTGCGAAGAGTCATGTATTCCTCGTCGACACTTCAAATCAATGTAAATGCGACACTTCCTTGCAAGGAAATAGCGTTTGCAGTTGTCTACGTATCGTAGCAATAGGGTTCTTATGATTCCTAAAACGCGATATCGCGTCTCATTTCTATGTTTCATGGTAAGATATAATATGATTTGCGAAGTGTTATGTATTCCTCGTCTACACTTCAAATGAATGTAAATGCGACACTTCCTCGCTAGGAAATAGCGTTTGCTGATGTCTACGTATCGTAGCAATAGTGTTCTTATGATTCTTAAAACGCGATATCGCATCTCATTTCTATGTTTTGTGGTAAGATATAATATGATTTGCGAAGTGTTATGTATTCCTCGACTACACTTCTAATGAATGTGAATACGACACTTCCTCGCTAGGAAATAGCGCTTGCAGATGTCTACGTATCGACGCAATAGGGTTCAAATACTTCTTAAAACGAGATATTGCATCTCATATCCATGTTCCATGGTAAGATATAATATGACTTGCGAAGTGTTATGCATTCCTCGTATACGATTCAAATGAATGTAAATGCGACACTTCCTTGCATGGAAATAGCGTTTGCAGGTGTCTACGTATCGTAGCAATGGAGTTCTTATGATACTTAAAACGCGATATTGCATCTCATATCTATGTTTCATGATAAGATATAATATTCATTGCGAAGTGTTATGCATTCCTCGTATACGATACAAATGAATGTAGATGAGACACTTCCTTGCAAGGAAATAGCGTTTGCAGTTGTCTACGTATCGTAGCAATAGAGTTCTTATGATTCTTAAAACCCGAAATCGCATCTCAGTTCTATGTTTCATGGTAAGATATAATATGATTTGCGAAGTGTTATGTATTCCTCGTCTACACTTCAAATGAATGTGAATGCGACATTTCCTCGCTAGGAAATAGCGTTTGCAGATGTCTACGTATCGTAGCAATAGGTTTCTAATGCTTCTTAAAACGCGATATCGCATCTCATTTCTATGTTTCATGGTAAGATATAATATGATTTGCGAAGTGATATGTATTCCTCGTCTACACTTCAAATGAATGTGAATGCGACACTTCCTCGCTAGGAAATAGCGTTTGCAGATGTCTACCTAACGTAGCAATAGATTTCTAATGCTTCTTAAAACGCGATATCGCATCTCATTTCTATGTTTCATGGTAAGATATAATATGATTTGCGAAGTGTCATGTATTCCTCGTCTACACTTCAAATGAATGTAAATGCGACACTTCCTCGCTAGGAAATAGGGTCTGCAGATGATTAGGTATCGTAGCGATAGAGTTCTTATGATTCTTAAAACGCGATATTGCATCTCATTTTTATGTTTCATTGTAAGATATTATATAATTTGCGAAGTGTTATGTATTCCTCGTCTACACTTCAAATGAATGTAAATGCGACACTTCCTTGCATGGAAATAGCGTTTGCAGATGTCTACGTATCGTAGCAATGGAGTTCTTATGATTCTTAAAACGCGATATCGAATCTCAATTCTATGTTTCATGGTAAGATATAAAATGATTTGCGAAGTGTTATGTATTCCTCGTCTACACTTCAAATGAATGTAAATGCGACACTTCCTTGCAAGGAAATAGCGTTCGAAGATTTCTACGTATCGTAGCAATAGAGTTCTTATGATTCTCAAAACGCGATATCGCATCTCATTTCTATGTTTCATGGTAAGATATAATATGATTTGCGAAGTGTTATGTATTCCTCGTCTACACTTCAAATGAATGCAAATGCGACACTTCCTAGCAAGGAAATTGCGTATGCAGATGTCTACGTATCGTAGCAATAGAGTTCTTATGATTCTCAAAACGCGATATCGCATCTCATTTCTATGTTTCATGGTAAGATATAATATGATTTGCGAAGTGTTATGTATTCCTCGTCTACACTTCAAATGAATGTAAATGCGACACTTCCTAGCAAGGAAATTGCGTATGCAGATGTCTACCTATCGTAGCAATAGTGTTCTAATGCTTCTTAATACGCGATATCGCATCTCATTTCCATGTTTCATGGTAAGATATAATATGATTTGCGAAGTGTCATGTATACCTCGTCTACACATCAAATGAATGTAAATGCCCCACTTCCTTGCTAGGAAATAGCGTCTGCAGATGTCTAGGTATCGTAGCAGTAGAGTTCTAATGCTTCTTAAAACGCGATATCGCATCTCATTTCTATGTTTCATGGTAAGATATAATATGATTTGCGAATTGTTATGTATTCCTCGTCTACACTTCAAATGAATGTGAATGCGACACTTCCTCGCTAGGAAATAGCGTTTGCAAATGTCTACCTATCGTAGCAATAGTGTTCTAATGCTTCTTAAAACGCGATATCGCATCTCATTTCTATGTTTCATGGTAAGATATAATATGATTTGCGAAGTGTTATGTATTCCTCGTCTACACTTCAAATCAATGTGAATGCGACACTTCCTCGCTAGGAAATAGCGTTTGCGGATGTCTACGTATCGTAGCAATAGAGTTCTTATGATTCTTAGAACGCGATATCGCATCTCATTTCTATGGTTCATGGTAAGATATAATATGATTTGCGAAGTGTTATGTATTCCTCGTCTACACTTCAAATGAATGTAAATGCGACACTTCCTTGCTAGGAAATAGCGTCTGCAGATGTCTAAGTATCGTAGCGATAGAGTTCTAATGCTTCTTAAAACGCGATATCGCATCTCCTTTCTATGTTTCATGGTAAGATATAATATGATTTTCGAAGTGTTATGTATTCCTCGTCTACAATTCAAATGAATGTAAATGCGGCACTTCCTTGCAAAGAAATAGCGTTTGCAGATGTCTACGTATCGTAGCAATAGATATCTAATGCTTCTTAGAACGCGATATCGCATCTCATTTCTATGTTTCCTGGTAAGATATAATTTGATTTGCGAAGTGTCATGTATTCCTCGTCTACACTTCAAATGAATGTAAATGCGACACTTCCTTGCTAGGAAATAGCGTCTGCAGATGTCTAGGTATCGTAGCATTAGACTTCAAATGCTTCTTAAAACGAGATATTGCATCTCATATCTATGTTTCATGATAAGATATAATATTCATTGCGAAGTGTTATGCATTCCTCGTATACGAATCAAATGAATGTAAATGCGACACTTCCTTGCAAGGAAATAGCGTTTGCAGTTGTCTACGTATCGTAGCAATAGAGTACTTATGATTCTTAAAACGCGATATTGCATCTCATTTCTATGTTTCATGGTAAGATATTATATAATTTGCGAAGAGTTATGTATTCCTCGTCAACACTTCAAATGAATGTAAATGCGACACTTCCTTGCATGGAAATAGCGTTTGCAGATGTCTACGTATCTTAATAATAGAGTTCTTATGATTCTTAAAACGCGATATCGCATCTCATTTCTATGTTTCATGGTAACATATAATATGATTTGCGAAGTGTTATGTATTCCTCGTCTACACTTCAAATGAATGTGACTGCGACACTTCCTTGCTAGGAAATAGCGTCTGCAGATGTCTAGGTATCGCAGCAATAGAGTTCTAATGCTTCTTAAAACGCGATATCGCATCTCATTTCTATGTTTCATGGTAAGATGTAATATGATTTGCGAAGTATTATGTATTCCTCGTCTACACTTCAAAGGAATGTGAATGCGACACTTCCTCGCTATGAAAAAGCGTTTGCAGATGTCTACGTATCGTAGCAATAGAGTTCTTATGATTCTTAAAACGCGATATCGCATCTCATTTCTATGTTTTATGTTAAGATATAATATGATTTGCGAAGTGTTATGTATTCCTCGTCTACACTTCAAATGAATGTAAATGCGACACTCCCTTGCTAGGAAATAGCGTCTGCAGATGTCAAGGTATCGTAGCGATAGAGTTCTAATGCTTCTTAAAACGCGATATCGCATCTCATTTCTATGTTTCATGGTAAGATATAATATGATTTGCGAAGTGTTATGTATTCCTCGTCTACACTTCAAATGAATGTAAATGCGACACTTCCTTGCAAAGAAATAGCGTTTGCAGATGTCTACGTATCGTAGCAATAGATATCTAATGCTTCTTAAAACGCGATATCGCATCTCATTTCTATGTTTCATGGTACGATATAATATGATTTGCGAAGTGTCATGTATTCCTCGTCTACACTTCAAATGAATGTAAATGCGACACTTCCTAGCAAGGAAATAGCGTTTGCAGATGTCTACGTATCATAGTAATAGATTTCTAATGCTTCTTAAGACGCGATAGCGCTTCTCATATCTATGTTTCATGGTAAGATATAATATGATTTGCGAAGTGTTATGTGTTCCTCGTCTACACATCAAAGGAATGTGAATGCGACACTTGCTCGCTAGGAAATAGCGTTTGCAGATGTCTACGTATCGTAACAATAGATTTCTAATGGTTCTTAAAACGCGATATCGCATCTCATTTCTATGTTTCATGGTAAGATATAATATGATTTGCGAAGTGTCATGTATTCCTCGTCTACACTTCAAATGAATGTAAATGCGACACTTCCTTGCTAGGAAATAGCGTCTGCAGATGTCTAAGTATCGTAGCGATAGAGTTCTAATGCTTCTTAAAACGCGATATCGCATCTCATTTCTATGTTTCATGGTAAGATATAATATGATTTGCGAAGTGTTACGTATTCCTCGTCTACAATTCAAGTGAATGTAAATGCGGCACTTCCTTGCTAGGAAATAGCGTTTGCGGATGTCTACGTATCGTAGCAATAGATATCTAATGCTTCTTAAAACGCGATATCGCATCTCATTTCTATGTTTCCTGGTAAGATATAATATGATTTGCGAAGTGTCATGTATTCCTCGTCTACACTCCAAATGAATGTAAATGCGACACTTCCTTGCAAGGAAATAGCGTTTGCAGATGTCTACGTATCGTAGCAATAGTGTACTTATGATTCTTAAAACGCGATATTGCATCTCATTTCTATGTTTCATGGTAACATATAATATGATTTGCGAAGTGTCATGTATTCCTCGTCTACACTTCAAATGAATGTAAATGCGACACTTCCTTGCAAGGAAATAGCGTTTGCAGTTGTCTACGTATCGTAGCAATAGAGTTCTTATGATTCTTAAAACGCGATATCGCATCTCATTTCTATGTTTCATGGTAAGATATAATATGATTTGCGAAGTGTTATGTATTCCTCGTCTACACTTCAAATGAATGTGAATGCGACATTTCCTCGCTAGGAAATAGCGTTTGCAGATGTCTACGTATCGTAGCAATGGTGTTCTTATGATTCTTAAAACGCGATATCGCATCTCATTTCTATGTATTATGGTAAGATATAATATGATTTGCGAAGTGTTATGTATTCCTCGTCTACACTTCAAATGAATGAAAATGCGACACTTCCTTGCTAGGAAATAGCGTCTGGAGATGTCTAGGTATCGTAGCGATAGAGTTCTAATGCTTCTTAAAACGCGATATCGCGTCGCATTTCTATGTTTCATGGTAAGATATAATATGATTTGCGAAGTGCTATGTATTCCTCGTCTACGATTCAAATGAATGTAAATGCGACACTTCCTTGCAAAGAAATAGCGTCTGCAGATGTCTAGGTATCGTAGCGATATAGTTCTAATGCTTCCTAAAACGCGATATCGCATCTCATTTCTATTTTTCATGGTAAGATATAATATGAGTTGCGAAGTGTTATGTATTCCTCGTGTACACTTCAAATGAATGTAAATGCGACACTTCCTTGCAAAGAAATAGCGTTTGCAGATATCTACGTATCGTAGTAATAGAGTTCTAATGCTACTTAAGACGCGATATCGCATCTCATTTCTATGTTTCATGGTAAGATATAATATGATTTGCGAAGTGTTATGTATTCCTCGTCTACACTTCAAACGAATGTGAATGCGACACTTCCTCGCTAGGAAATAGCGTTTGCAGATGTCTACGTATCGTAGCAATATTGTTCTTATGATTCTTAAAACGCGATATTGCATCTCATTTCTATATTTCATGGTAAGATATTATATGATTTGCGAAGTGTTATGTATTCGTCGTCTACACTTCAAATGAATGTAAATGCGACACTTCCTAGCAAGGATATAGCGTTTGCAGATGTCTACGTATCGTAGTAATAGATTTCTAATGCTTCTTAAGACGCGATATCGCATCTCATTTCTATGTTTCATGGTAAGATATAATATGATTTGCGAAGTGTTATGTATTCCTCGTCTACACTTCAAAGGAATGTGAATGCGACACTTCCTCGCTAGGAAATAGCGTTTGCAGATGTCTACGTATCGTAGCAATAGATTCCTAATGCTTCTTAAAACGCGATATCGCAACTCATTTCTATGTTTCATGGTAAAATATAATATGATTTGCGAAGTGTTATGTATTCCTCGTCTACACTTCAAAGGAATGTGAATGCGACACTTCCTCGCTAGGATATAGCGTTTGCAGATGTCTACGTATCGTAGCAATAGATTTCTAATGCTTCTTAAAACGCGATATCGCAACTCATTTCTATGTTTCATGGTAAGATACAATATGATTTGCGAAGCGTCATGTATTCCTCGTCTACACTTCAAATGAATGTAAATGCGACACTTCCTTGCTAGGAAATAGTGTCTGCAGATGTCTAGGTATCGTAGCAATAGAGTTCAAATGCTTCTTAAAACGAGATATTGCATCTCATATCTATGTTTAATGATAAGATATAATATTCATTGCGAAGTGTTATGCATTCCTCGCCTACGATTCAAATGAATGTAAATGCGACACTTCCTTGCAAGGAAATAGCGTTTGCAGGTGTCTACGTATCGTAGCAGTGGAGTTCTTATGATACTTAAAGCGCGATATCGCATCTCATTTCTGTGTTTCATGGTAAGATATAATGTGATTTGCTTAGTGTCATGTATTCCTCGTCTACACTTCAAATGAATGTAAATGCGACACTCCCTTGCTAGGAAATAGCGTCTGCAGATGTCTAGGTATCGTAGCGATAGTGTTCTAATGCTACTTAAAACGCGATATCGCATCACATTCCTATGTTTCATGGTAAGATATAATATGATTTGCGAAGTGTTATGTATTCCTCGTCTACACTTCAAATGAATGTAATTGCGACACTTCCTTGCCAGGAAATAGCGTTTGCAAATGTCTACCTATCGTAGCAATAGTGTTCTAATGCTTCTTGAAACGCGATATCGCATCTCATTTCTATGTTTCATGGTAAGATATAACATGAATTGCGAAGTGTCATGTATTCCTCGTCTACACTTCAAATGAATGTAAATGCGACACTTCCTTGCTAGGAAATAGCGTCTGCAAATGTCTAGGTATCGCAGCAATAGAGTTCAAATGCTTCTTAAAACGAGATGTTGCATCTCATTTCTATGTTTCATGGTAAGATATAATATGATTTGCGAAGTGTCATGTATTCCTCGTCTACACTTCAAATGAATGTAAATGCCACAGTTCCTTGCTAGGAAATAGCGTCTGCAGATGATTAGGTATCGTAGCGATAGAGTTCTAATGCTTCTTAAAAGGCGATATCGTATCTCATTTCTATGTTTCATGGTAAGATATAATATGATTTGCGAAGTGTTATGTATTCCTCATCTAGACTTCAATTGAATGTAAATGCGACACTCCCTTGCTAGGAAATAGCGTCTGCAGATGTCTAGGTATCGTAGCGATAGTGTTCTAATGCTTCTTGAAACGCGATATCGCATCACATTCCTATGTTTCATGGTAAGATATAATATGATTTGCGAAGTGTTATGTATTCCTCGTCTACACTTCAAATGAATGTAATTGCGACACTTCCTTGCCAGGAAATAGCGTTTGCAAATGTCTACCTATCGTACCAATAGTGTTCTAATGCTTCTTAAAACGCGATATCGCAACTCATTTCTATGTTTTATGTTAAGATATAATATGATTTGCGAAGTATTATCTATTCCTCGTCTACACTTCAAAGGAATGTGAATGCGACACTTCCTCGCTAGGAAATAGCGTTTGCAGATGTCTACGTATCGTAGCAATAGATTTCTAATGCTTCTTAAAACGAGATGTTGCATCTCATTTCTATGTTTCATGGTAAGATATAATATGATTTGCGAAGTGTCATGTATTCCTCGTCTACACTTCAAATGAATGTAAATGCGACTGTTCCTTGCTAGGAAATAGCGTCTGCAGATGATTAGGTATCGTAGCGATAGAGTTCTAATGCTTCTTAAAACGCGATATCGCAACTCATTTCTATGTTTCATGGTAAGATATAATATGATTTGCGAAGTGTCATGTATTCCTCGTCTACACTTCAAATGAATGTAAATGCGACACTTCCTTGCAAGGAAATAGCGTTTGCAGATGTCTACGTATCGTAGCAATAGAGTACTTATGATTCTTAAAACGCGATATTGCATCTCATTTCTATGTTTCATGGTAAGATATTATATAATTTGCGAAGTGTTATGTATTCCTCGTCTACACTTCAAGTGAATGTAAATGCGACACTTCCTTGCATGGAAATAGCGTTTGCAGATGTCTACGTATCGTAGCAATAGAGTTCTTATGATTCTTAAAACGCGATATCGCATCTCATTTCTATGTTTCATGGTAACATATAATATGATTTGCGATGTGTTATGTATTCCTCGTCTACACTTCAAATGAATGTAATTGCGACACTTCCTTGCCAGGAAATAGCGTTTGCAAATGTCTACCTATCGTACCAATAGTGTTCTAATGCTTCTTAAAACGCGATATCGCATCTCATTTCTATGTTTCATGGTAAGATATAACATGAATTGCGAAGTGTCATGTATTCCTCGTCTACACTTCAAATGAATGTAAATGCGACACTTCCTTGCTAGGAAATAGCGTCTGCAAATGTCTAGGTATCGTAGCAATAGAGTTCAAATGCTTCTTAAAACGAGATGTTGCATCTCATTTCTATGTTTCATGGTAAGATATAATATGATTTGCGAAGTGTCATGTATTCCTCGTCTACACTTCAAATGAATGTAAATGCGACAGTTCCTTGCTAGGAAATAGCGTCTGCAGATGAATAGGTATCGTAGCGATGGAGTTCTAATGCTTCTTAAAACGCGATATCGCATCTCATTTCTATGTTTTATGGTAAGATATAATATGAGTTGCGAAGTGTTATGTATTCCTCGTCCACACTTCAAATGAATGTAAATGCGACACTTTCTTGCTAGGAAATAGCGTCTGCAGATGTCTAGGTATCGTAGCGATAGGGTTCTAATGCTTCTTAAAACGCGATATCGCATCTCATTTCTATGTTTCATGGTAAGATATAATATGATTCGCGAAGTGTTATGTATTCCTCGTCTACACTTCAAATGAATGTAAATGCGACACTTCCTTGCAAAGAAATAGCGTTTGCAGATGTCTACGTATCGTAGCAATAGATATCTAATGCTTCTTAAAACGCGATATCGCATCTCATTTCTATGTTTCATGGTAAGATATAATATGATTTGCGAAGTGTCATGTATTCCTCGTCTACACTTCAAATGAATATAAATGCGACACTTCCTAGCAAGGAAATAACGTTTGCAGATGTCTACGTATCATAGCAATAGATTTCTAATGCTTCTTAAAACGCGATATTGCATCTCATTTCTATGTTTCATGGTAAGATATAATATGATTTGCGAAGTGTTACGTATTCCTAGTCTACACTTCATAGGAATGTGAATGCGACACTTCCTCGCTAGGAAATAGCGTTTGCAGATGTCTACGTATCGTAACAATAGACTTCTAATGCTTCTTAAAACGCGATATCGCATCTCATTTCTATGTTTTATGTTAAGATATAATATGATTTGCGAAGTATTATCTATTCCTCGTCTACACTTCAAAGGAATGTGAATGCGACACTTCCTCGCTAGGAAATAGCGTTTGCAGATGTCTACGTATAGTAGCAATAGATTTCTAATGCTTCTTAAAACGCGATATCGCATCTCATTTCTATGTTTCATGGTAAGATACAATATGATTTGCGAAGTGTTATGTATTCCTCGTCTACACTTCAAAGGAATGTGAATGCGACACTTTCTCGCTAGGAAATAGCGTTTGCAGATGTCTACGTATCGTAGCAATAGACTTTTAATGCTTCTTAAAACGCGATATCGCAACTCATTTCTATGTTTCATGGTAAGATATAATATGATTTGCGAAGTGTCATGTATTCCTCGTCTACACTTCAAATGAATGTAATTGCGACACTTCCTTGCCAGGAAATAGCGTTTGCAAATGTCTAGGTATCGTAGCAATAGAGTTCAAATGCTTCTTAAAACGAGATGTTGCATCTCATTTCTATGTTTCATGGTAAGATATAATATGATTTGCGAAGTGTCATGTATTCCTCGTCTACACTTCAAATGAATGTAAATGCGACACTTCCTTGCTAGGAAATAGCGTCTGCAGATGATTAGGTATCGTAGCGATAGAGTTCTAATGCTTCTTAAAACGCGATATCGCATCTCATTTCTATGTTTCATGGTAAGATATAATATGATTTGTGAAGTGTTATGTATTCCTCGTCTACACTTCAAATGAATGTAAATGCGACACTTCCATGCAAGGAAATAGCGTTTGCAGATGTCTACGTATCGTAGCAACGGAGTTCTTATGCTTCTTAAAACGCGATATTGCATCTCATTTCTATGTTTCATGGTAAGATATTATATAATTTGCGAAGTGTTATGTATTCCTCGTCTACACTTCAAGTGAATGTAAGTGCGACACTTCCTCACAAGGAAGTTGCAGGTGTCTACGTATCGTAGCAATAGAGTTCTTATGATTCTTAAAACGCGATATCGCTTCTCATTTCTATGTTTTATGGTAAGATATAATATGAGTTGCGAAGTGTTATGTATTCCTCGTCCACACTTCAAACGAATGTAAATGCGACACTTTCTTGCTAGGAAATAGCGTCAGCAGATGTCTAGGTATCGTAGCGATAGAGTTCTAATGCTTCTTAAAACGCGATATCGCATCTCATTTCTATGTTTCATGGTAAGATATAATATGATTCGCGAAGTGTTATGTATTCCTCGTCTACACTTCAAATGAATGTAAATGCGACACTTCCTTGCAAAGAAATAGCGTTTGCAGATGTCTACGTATCGTAGCAATAGATATCTAATGCTTCTTAAAACGCGATATCGCATCTCATTTCTATGTTTCATGGTAAGATATAATATGATTTGCGAAGTGTCATGTATTCCTCGTCTACACTTCAAATGAATATAAATGCGACACTTCCTAGCAAGGAAATAACGTTTGCAGATGTCTACGTATCATAGCAATAGATTTCTAATGCTTCTTAAAACGCGAAATTGCATCTCATTTCTATGTTTCATGGTAAGATATAATATGATTTGCGAAGTGTTACGTATTCCTCGTCTACACTTCATAGGAATGTGAATGCGACACTTCCTCGCTAGGAAATAGCGTTTGCAGATGTCTACGTATCGTAACAATAGACTTCTAATGCTTCTTAAAACGCGATATCGCATCTCATTTCTATGTTTCATGGTAAGATATAACATGATTTGCGAAGTGTCATGTATTCCTCGTCTACACTTCAAATGAATGTAAATGCGTCACTTCCTTGTTAGGAAACAGCGTCTGCAGATGTCTAGGAATCGTAGCAATAGAGTTCAAATGCTTCTTAAAACGAGATATTGCATCTCATATCTATGTTTCATGATAAGATATATACATTGCGAAGTGTTATGCATTCCTCGTATACGATACAAATGAATGTAAATGCGACACTTCCTTGCAAGGAAATAGCGTTTGCAGATGTCTACGTATCGTAGCAATAGATTTCTAATGCTTCTTAAAACGCGATATCGCATCTCATTTTTATGTTTCATGGTAAGATATAATATGATTTGCGAAGTGTTATGTATTCCTCGTCTACACTTCAAATGAATGTAAGTGCGACACTTCCTCACAAGGAAATAGCGTTTGCAGGTGTCTACGTATCGTAGCAATAGAGTTCTTATGATTCTTATAACGCGATATCGCATCTCATTTCTATGTTTTATGGTAAGATATAATATGAGTTGCGAAGTGTTATGTATTCCTCGTCCACACTTCAAATGTATGTAAATGCGACACTTTCTTGCTAGGAAATAGCGTCTGCAGATGTCTAGGTATCGTAGCGATAGAGTTCTAATGCTTCTTAAAACGCGATATCGCATCTCATTTCTATGTTTCATGGTAAGATATAATATGATTCGCGAAGTGTTATGTATTCCCCGTTTACACTTCAAATGAATGTAAATGCGACACTTCCTTGCAAAGAAATAGCGTTTGCAGATGTCTACGTATCGTAGCAATAGATATCTAATGCTTCTTATAATGCGATATCGCATCTCATTTCTATGTTTCATGGTAAGATATAATATGATTTGCGAAGTGTCATGTATTCCTCGTCTACACTTCAAATGAATATAAATGCGACACTTCCTAGCAAGGAAATAACGTTTGCAGATGTCTACGTATCATAGCAATAGATTTCTAATGCTTCTTAAAACGCGATATTGCATCTCATTTCTATGTTTTATGGTAAGATATAATATGATTTGCGAAGTGTTACGTATTCCTCGTCTACGCTTCATAGGAATGTGAATGCGACACTTCCTCGCTAGGAAATAGCGTTTGCAGATGTCTACGTATCGTAACAATAGACTTCTAATGCTTCTTAAAACGCGATATCGCATCTCATTTCTATGTTTCATGGTAAGATATAACATGATTTGCGAAGTGTCATGTATTCCTCGTCTACACTTCAAATGAATGTAAATGCGTCACTTCCTTGTTAGGAAACAGCGTCTGCAGATGTCTAGGAATCGTAGCAATAGAGTTCAAATGCTTCTTAAAACGAGATATTGCATCTCATATCTATGTTTCATGATAAGATATATACATTGCGAAGTGTTATGCATTCCTCGTATACGATACAAATGAATGTAAATGCGACACTTCCTTGCAACGAAATAGCGTTTGCAGTTGTCTACGTATCGTAGCAATAGAGTTCTTATGATTCTTAAAACCCGAAATCGCATCTCATTTCTATGTTTTATGTTAAGATATAATATGATTTGCGAAGTATTATCTATTCCTCGTCTACACTTCAAAGGAATGTGAATGCGACACTTCCTCGCTAGGAAATAGCGTTTGCAGATGTCTACGTATCGTAGCAATAGATTTCTAATGCTTCTTAAAACGCGATATCGCATCTCATTTCTATGTTTCATGGTAAGATACAATATGATTTGCGAAGTGTTATGTATTCCTCGTCTACACTTCAAAGGAATGTGAATGCGACACTTCCTCGCTAGGAAATAGCGTTTGCAGATGTCTACGTATCGTAGCAATAGATTTTTAATGCTTCTTAAAACGCGATATCGCAACTCATTTCTATGTTTCATGGTAAGATATAATATGATTTGCGAAGTGTCATGTATTCCTCGTCTACACTTCAAATGAATGTAATTGCGACACTTCCTTGCCAGGAAATAGCGTTTGCAAATGTCTAGGTATCGTAGCAATAGAGTTCAAATGCTTCTTAAAACGAGATGTTGCATCACATTTCTATGTTTCATGGTAAGATATAATATGATTTGCGAAGTGTCATGTATTCCTCGTCTACACTTCAAATGAATGTAAATGCGACACTTCCTTGCTAGGAAATAGCGTCTGCAGATGATTAGGTATCGTAGCGATAGAGTTCTAATGCTTCTTAAAACGCGATATCGCATCTCATTTCTATGTTTCATGGTAAGATATAATATGATTTGTGGAGTGTTATGTATTCCTCGTCTACACTTCAAATGAATGTAAATGCGACACTTCCATGCAAGGAAATAGCGTTTGCAGATGTCTACGTATCGTAGCAACGGAGTTCTTATGATTCTTAAAACGCGATATTGCATCTCATTTCTATGTTTCATGGTAAGATATTATATAATTTGCGAAGTGTTATGTATTCCTCGTCTACACTTCAAGTGAATGTAAGTGCTACACTTCCTCACAAGGAAATTGCAGGTGTCTACGTATCGTAGCAATAGAGTTCTTATGATTCTTAAAACGCGATATCGCATCTCATTTCTATGTTTTATGGTAAGATATAATATGAGTTGCGAAGTGTTATGTATTCCTCGTCCACAATTCAAACGAATGTAAATGCGACACTTTCTTGCTAGGAAATAGCGTCAGCAGATGTCTAGGTATCGTAGCGATAGAGTTCTAATGCTTCTTAAAACGCGGTATCGCATCTCATTTCTATGTTTCATGGTAAGATATAACATGATTTGCGAAGTGTCATGTATTCCTCGTCTACACTTCAAATGAATGTAAATGCGTCACTTCCTTGTTAGGAAACAGCGTCTGCAGATGTCTAGGAATCGTAGCAATAGAGTTCAAATGCTTCTTAAAACGAGATATTGCATCTCATATCTATGTTTCATGATAAGATATATACATTGCGAAGTGTTATGCATTCCTCGTATACGATACAAATGAATGTAAATGCGACACTTCCTTGCAAGGAAATAGCGTTTGCAGTTGTCTACGTATCGTAGCAATAGAGTTCTTATGATTCTTAAAACCCGAAATCGCATCTCATTTCTATGTTTTATGTTAAGATATAATATGATTTGCGAAGTATTATCTATTCCTCGTCTACACTTCAAAGGAATGTGAATGCGACACTTCCTCGCTAGGAAATAGCGTTTGCAGATGTCTACGTATAGTAGCAATAGATTTCTAATGCTTCTTAAAACGCGATATCGCATCTCATTTCTATGTTTCATGGTAAGATACAATATGATTTGCGAAGTGTTATGTATTCCTCGTCTACACTTCAAAGGAATGTGAATGCGACACTTTCTCGCTAGGAAATAGCGTTTGCAGATGTCTACGTATCGTAGCAATAGATTTTTAATGCTTCTTAAAACGCGATATCGCAACTCATTTCTATGTTTCATGGTAAGATATAATATGATTTGCGAAGTGTCATGTATTCCTCGTCTACACTTCAAATGAATGTAATTGCGACACTTCCTTGCCAGGAAATAGCGTTTGCAAATGTCTAGGTATCGTAGCAATAGAGTTCAAATGCTTCTTAAAACGAGATGTTGCATCTCATTTCTATGTTTCATGGTAAGATATAATATGATTTGCGAAGTGTCATGTATTCCTCGTCTACACTTCAAATGAATGTAAATGCGACACTTCCTTGCTAGGAAATAGCGTCTGCAGATGATTAGGTATCGTAGCGATAGAGTTCTAATGCTTCTTAAAACGCGATATCGCATCTCATTTCTATGTTTCATGGTAAGATATAATATGATTTGTGAAGTGTTATGTATTCCTCGTCTACACTTCAAATGAATGTAAATGCGACACTTCCATGCAAGGAAATAGCGTTTGCAGATGTCTACGTATCGTAGCAACGGAGTTCTTATGCTTCTTAAAACGCGATATTGCATCTCATTTCTATGTTTCATGGTAAGATATTATATAATTTGCGAAGTGTTATGTATTCCTCGTCTACACTTCAAGTGAATGTAAGTGCGACACTTCCTCACAAGGAAGTTGCAGGTGTCTACGTATCGTAGCAATAGAGTTCTTATGATTCTTAAAACGCGATATCGCATCTCATTTCTATGTTTTATGGTAAGATATAATATGAGTTGCGAAGTGTTATGTATTCCTCGTCCACACTTCAAACGAATGTAAATGCGACACTTTCTTGCTAGGAAATAGCGTCAGCAGATGTCTAGGTATCGTAGCGATAGAGTTCTAATGCTTCTTAAAACGCGATATCGCATCTCATTTCTATGTTTCATGGTAAGATATAATATGATTCGCGAAGTGTTATGTATTCCTCGTCTACACTTCAAATGAATGTAAATGCGACACTTCCTTGCAAAGAAATAGCGTTTGCAGATGTCTACGTATCGTAGCAATAGATATCTAATGCTTCTTAAAACGCGATATCGCATCTCATTTCTATGTTTCATGGTAAGATATAATATGATTTGCGAAGTGTCATGTATTCCTCGTCTACACTTCAAATGAATATAAATGCGACACTTCCTAGCAAGGAAATAACGTTTGCAGATGTCTACGTATCATAGCAATAGATTTCTAATGCTTCTTAAAACGCGAAATTGCATCTCATTTCTATGTTTCATGGTAAGATATAATATGATTTGCGAAGTGTTACGTATTCCTCGTCTACACTTCATAGGAATGTGAATGCGACACTTCCTCGCTAGGAAATAGCGTTTGCAGATGTCTACGTATCGTAACAATAGACTTCTAATGCTTCTTAAAACGCGATATCGCATCTCATTTCTATGTTTCATGGTAAGATATAACATGATTTGCGAAGTGTCATGTATTCCTCGTCTACACTTCAAATGAATGTAAATGCGTCACTTCCTTGTTAGGAAACAGCGTCTGCAGATGTCTAGGAATCGTAGCAATAGAGTTCAAATGCTTCTTAAAACGAGATATTGCATCTCATATCTATGTTTCATGATAAGATATATACATTGCGAAGTGTTATGCATTCCTCGTATACGATACAAATGAATGTAAATGCGACACTTCCTTGCAAGGAAATAGCGTTTGCAGATGTCTACGTATCGTAGCAATAGATTTCTAATGCTTCTTAAAACGCGATATCGCATCTCATTTTTATGTTTCATGGTAAGATATAATATGATTTGCGAAGTGTTATGTATTCCTCGTCTACACTTCAAATGAATGTAAGTGCGACACTTCCTCACAAGGAAATAGCGTTTGCAGGTGTCTACGTATCGTAGCAATAGAGTTCTTATGATTCTTAAAACGCGATATCGCATCTCATTTCTATGTTTTATGGTAAGATATAATATGAGTTGCGAAGTGTTATGTATTCCTCGTCCACACTTCAAATGTATGTAAATGCGACACTTTCTTGCTAGGAAATAGCGTCTGCAGATGTCTAGGTATCGTAGCGATAGAGTTCTAATGCTTCTTAAAACGCGATATCGCATCTCATTTCTATGTTTCATGGTAAGATATAATATGATTCGCGAAGTGTTATGTATTCCCCGTTTACACTTCAAATGAATGTAAATGCGACACTTCCTTGCAAAGAAATAGCGTTTGCAGATGTCTACGTATCGTAGCAATAGATATCTAATGCTTCTTAAAATGCGATATCGCATCTCATTTCTATGTTTCATGGTAAGATATAATATGATTTGCGAAGTGTCATGTATTCCTCGTCTACACTTCAAATGAATATAAATGCGACACTTCCTAGCAAGGAAATAACGTTTGCAGATGTCTACGTATCATAGCAATAGATTTCTAATGCTTCTTAAAACGCGATATTGCATCTCATTTCTATGTTTTATGGTAAGATATAATATGATTTGCGAAGTGTTACGTATTCCTCGTCTACGCTTCATAGGAATGTGAATGCGACACTTCCTCGCTAGGAAATAGCGTTTGCAGATGTCTACGTATCGTAACAATAGACTTCTAATGCTTCTTAAAACGCGATATCGCATCTCATTTCTATGTTTCATGGTAAGATATAACATGATTTGCGAAGTGCCATGTATTCCTCGTCTACACTTCAAATGAATGTAAATGCGTCACTTCCTTGTTAGGAAACAGCGTCTGCAGATGTCTAGGAATCGTAGCAATAGAGTTCAAATGCTTCTTAAAACGAGATATTGCATCTCATATCTATGTTTCATGATAAGATATATACATTGCGAAGTGTTATGCATTCCTCGTATACGATACAAATGAATGTAAATGCGACACTTCCTTGCAACGAAATAGCGTTTGCAGTTGTCTACGTATCGTAGCAATAGAGTTCTTATGATTCTTAAAACCCGAAATCGCATCTCATTTCTATGTTTTATGTTAAGATATAATATGATTTGCGAAGTATTATCTATTCCTCGTCTACACTTCAAAGGAATGTGAATGCGACACTTCCTCGCTAGGAAATAGCGTTTGCAGATGTCTACGTATCGTAGCAATAGATTTCTAATGCTTCCTAAAACGTGATATCGCATCTCATTTCTATGTTTCATGGTAAGATACAATATGATTTGCGAAGTGTTATGTATTCCTCGTCTACACTTCAAAGGAATGTGAATGCGACACTTCCTCGCTAGGAAATAGCGTTTGCAGATGTCTACGTATCGTAGCAATAGATTTTTAATGCTTCTTAAAACGCGATATCGCAACTCATTTCTATGTTTCATGGTAAGATATAATATGATTTGCGAAGTGTCATGTATTCCTCGTCTACACTTCAAATGAATGTAATTGCGACACTTCCTTGCCAGGAAATAGCGTTTGCAAATGTCTAGGTATCGTAGCAATAGAGTTCAAATGCTTCTTAAAACGAGATGTTGCATCTCATTTCTATGTTTCATGGTAAGATATAATATGATTTGCGAAGTGTCATGTATTCCTCGTCTACACTTCAAATGAATGTAAATGCGACACTTCCTTGCTAGGAAATAGCGTCTGCAGATGATTAGGTATCGTAGCGATAGAGGTCTAATGCTTCTTAAAACGCGATATCGCATCTCATTTCTATGTTTCATGGTAAGATATAACATGATTTGCGAAGTGTCATGTATTCCTCGTCTACACTTCAAATGAATGTAAATGCGTCACTTCCTTGTTAGGAAACAGCGTCTGCAGATGTCTAGGAATCGTAGCAATAGAGTTCAAATGCTTCTTAAAACGAGATATTGCATCTCATATCTATGTTTCATGATAAGATATATACATTGCGAAGTGTTATGCATTCCTCGTATACGATACAAATGAATGTAAATGCGACACTTCCTTGCAAGGAAATAGCGTTTGCAGTTGTCTACGTATCGTAGCAATAGAGTTCTTATGATTCTTAAAACCCGAAATCGCATCTCATTTCTATGTTTTATGTTAAGATATAATATGATTTGCGAAGTGTTATGTATTCCTCGTCTACACTTCAAATGAATGTAAATGCGACACTTCCTTGCAAAGAAATAGCGTTTGCAGATGTCTACGTATCGTAGCAATAGATTTCTAATGCTTCTTAAAACGCGATATCGCATCTCATTTCTATGTTTCATGGTAAGATATAATCTGATTTGCGAAGTGTCATGTATTCCTCGTCTACACTTCAAATGAATGTAAATGCGACACTTCCTAGCAAGGAAATAGCGTCTGCAGATGTCTAGGTATCGTAGCAATAGAGTTCAAATGCTTCTTAAAACGAGATATTGCATTTCATATCTATGTTTCATGATAAGATATAATATTCATTGCGAAGTGTTATGTATTCCTCGTTACACTTCAAATGAATGTAAATGCGACACTTCCTTGCTAGGAAATAGCGTCTGCAGATGTCTAGGTATCGTAGCGATAGAGTTCTGATGCTCCTTGAAACGCGATATCGCATCTCATTTCTATGTTTCATGGTAAGATATATACATTGCGAAGTGTTATGCATTCCTCGTATACGATACAAATGAATGTAAATGCGACACTTCCTTGCAAGGAAATAGCGTTTGCAGTTGTCTACGTATCGTAGCAATAGAGTTCTTATGATTCTTAAAACCCGAAATCGCATCTCATTTCTATGTTTTATGTTAAGATATAATATGATTTGCGAAGTGTTATGTATTCCTCGTCTACACTTCAAATGAATGTAAATGCGACACTTCCTTGCAAAGAAATAGCGTTTGCAGATGTCTACGTATCGTAGCAATAGATTTCTAATGCTTCTTAAAACGCGATATCGCATCTCATTTCTATGTTTCATGGTAAGATATAATCTGATTTGCGAAGTGTCATGTATTCCTCGTCTACACTTCAAATGAATGTAAATGCGACACTTCCTAGCAAGGAAATAGCGTCTGCAGATGTCTAGGTATCGTAGCAATAGAGTTCAAATGCTTCTTAAAACGAGATATTGCATTTCATATCTATGTTTCATGATAAGATATAATATTCATTGCGAAGTGTTATGTATTCCTCGTTACACTTCAAATGAATGTAAATGCGACACTTCCTTGCTAGGAAATAGCGTCTGCAGATGTCTAGGTATCGTAGCGATAGAGTTCTGATGCTCCTTGAAACGCGATATCGCATCTCATTTCTATGTTTCATGGTAAGATATAATATGATTTGCGAAGTGTAATGTATTCCTCGTCTACACTTCAAATGAATGTAAATGCGACACTTCCATGCATGGAAATAGGGTTTGCAGATGTCTACCAATCGTAGCAATAGGGTTCTAATGCTTCGTAAAACGCGATATCGCATCTCATTTCTATGTTTCATGGTAAGATATAATATGATTTGCGAAGTGTTGTGTATTCCTCGTCTACACTTCAAATGAATGTAAATGCGACACTTCCTTGCAAAGAAATAGCGTTTGCAGATGTCTACGTATCGTAGCAATAGATTTCTAATGCTTCTTAAAACGCGATATCGCATCTCATTTCTATGTTTCATGGTAAGATATAATATGATTTGCGAAGTGTTATGTATTCCTCATCTACACTTCAATTGAATGTAAATGCGACACTTCCTTGCTAGGTAATAGCGTCTGCAGATGTCTAGGTATCGTAGCAATAGAGTTCTAATGCTTCTTAAAACGCGATATCGCATCTCATTTCTATGTTTCATGGTAAGATATAATATGATTTGCGAAGTGTCATGTATTCCTCGTCTACGCTTCAAATGAATGTAATTGCGACATTTCCTTGAATGGAAATAGCGTTTGCAGATGTCTACGTATCGCAGCAATAGAGTTCTTATGATTCTTAAAACGCGATATCGCATCTCATTTCTATGTTTTATGTTAAGATATAATATGATTTGCGATGTGTTATGTATTCCTCGTCTACACTTCAAATGAATGTAAATGCGACACTCCCTTGCTAGGAAATAGCGTCTGCCGATGTCTAGGTATCCTAGCGATAGAGTTCTAATGCTTCTTAAAACGCGATATCGCATCTCATTTCTATGTTTCATGGTAAGATACAATATGATTTGCGAAGTGTTATGTATTCCTCGTCTACACTTCAAATGAATGTAAATGCGACACTTCCTTGCAAAGAAATAGCGTTTGCAGATGTCTACGTATCGTAGCAATAGATATCTAATGCTTCATAAAACGCGATATCGCATCTCATTTCTATGTTTCATGGTAAGATATAATATGATTTGCGAAGTGTCATGTATTCCTCGTCTACACTTCAAATGAATGTAAATGCGACACTTCCTAGCAAAGAAATAGCGTTTGCAGATGTCTACGTATCATAGTAATAGATTCCTAATGCTTCTTACGACGCGATATCGCATCTCATATCTATGTTTCATGGTAAGATATAATATGATTTGCGAAGTGTTATGTATTCCTCGTCTACACTTCAAAGGAATGCGAATGCGACACTTGCTCGCTAGGAAATAGCGTTTGCAGATGTCTACGTATCGTAACAATAGATTTCTAATGGTTCTTAAAACGCGATATCGCATCTCATTTCTATGTTTCATGGTAAGATATAATATGATTTGCGAAGTGTCATGTATTCCTCGTCTACACTTCAAATGAATGTAATTGCGACACTTCCTTGCCAGGAAATAGCGTTTGCAAATGTCTAGGTATCGTAGCAATAGAGTTCAAATGCTTCTTAAAACGAGATGTTGCATCTCATTTCTATGTTTCATGGTAAGATATAATATGATTTGCGAAGTGTCATGTATTCCTCGTCTACACTTCAAATGAATGTAAATGCGACACTTCCTTGCTAGGAAATAGCGTCTGCAGATGATTAGGTATCGTAGCGATAGAGTTCTAATGCTTCTTAAAACGCGATATCGCATCTCATTTCTATGTTTCATGGTAAGATATAATATGATTTGTGGAGTGTTATGTATTCCTCGTCTACACTTCAAATGAATGTAAATGCGACACTTGCATGCAAGGAAATAGCGTTTGCAGATGTCTACGTATCGTAGCAACGGAGTTCTTATGATTCTTAAAACGCGATATTGCATCTCATTTCTATGTTTCATGGTAAGATATTATATAATTTGCGAAGTGTTATGTATTCCTCGTCTACACTTCAAGTGAATGTAAGTGCTACACTTCCTCACAAGGAAATTGCGGGTGTCTACGTATCGTAGCAATAGAGTTCTTATGATTCTTAAAACGCGATATCGCATCTCATTTCTATGTTTTATGGTAAGATATAATATTCATTGCGAAGTGTTATGCATTCCTCGTATACGATTCAAATGAATGTAAATGCGACACTTCCTTGCAAGGAAATAGCGCTTGCAGGTGGCGACGTATCGTAGCAATGGAGTTCTTATGATACTTAAAACGCGATATCGCGTCTCATTTCTGTGTTTCATGGTAAGATATAATATGATTTGCGAAGTGTCATGTATTCCTCGTCTACACTTCAAATGAATGTAAATGCGACACTTCCTTGCTAGGAAATAGCGTCTGCAGATGTCTAGGTATCGTAGCAATAGAGTTCAAATGCTTCTTAAAACGCGATATTGCATCTCATATCTATGTTTCATGATAAGATATAATATTCATTGCGAAGTGTTATGTATTCCTCATCTACACTTCAAATGAATGTAAATGCGACACTTCCTTGCAAAGAAATAGCGTTTGCAGATGTCTACGTATCGTAGCAATAGAGTTCTTGTGATTCTTAAAACGCGATATCGCATCTCATTTCTATGTTTCATGGTAACATATAATATGATTTGCGAAGTGTTATGTATTCCACGTCTACACTTCAAATGAATGTGAATGCGACACTTCCTTGCTAGGAAATAACGTCTGCAGATGTCTAGGTATCGCAGCAATAGAGTTCTAATGCTTCTTAAAACGCGATATCGCACCTCATTTCTATGTTTCATGGTAAGATATAATATGATTTGCGAAGTGTCATGTATTCCCCGTCTACACTTCAAATGAATGTAAATGCGACACTTCCTTGCAAGGAAATAGCGTTTGCAGATGTCTACGTATCGTAGCAATAGAGTACTTATGATTCTTAAAACGCGATATTGCATCTCATTTCTATGTTTCATGGTAAGATATTATATAATTTGCGAAGTGTTATGTATTCCTCGTCAACACTTCAAGTGAATGTAAATGCGACACTTCCTTGCATGGAAATAGCGTTTTGCAGATGTCTACGTATCGTAGCAATAGAGTTCTTATGATTCTTAAAACGCGATATCGCATCTCATTTCTATGTTTCATGGTAACATATAATATGATTTGCGAAGTGTTATGTATTCCTCGTCTACACTTCAAATGAACGTGAATGCGACACTTCCTTGCTAGGAAATAGCGTCTGGAGATGTCTAGGTATCGCAGCAATAGAGTTCTAATGCTTCTTAAAACGCGATATCGCATCTCATTTCTATGTTTCATGGTAAGATGTAATATGATTTGCGAAGTGTTATGTATTCCTCGTCTACACTTCAAATGAATGTAATTGCGACACTTCCTTGCCAGGAAATAGCGTTTGCAGATGATTAGGTATCGTAGCGATAGAGTTCTAATGCTTCTTAAAACGCGATATCGCAACTCATTTCTATGTTTCATGGTAAGATATAACATGAATTGCGAAGTGTCATGTATTCCTCGTCTACACTTCAAATGAATGTAAATGCGACACTTCCTTGCTAGGAAATAGCGTCTGCAAATGTCTAGGTATCGTAGCAATAGAGTTCAAATGCTTCTTAAAACGAGATGTTGCATCTCATTTCTATGTTTCATGGTAAGATATAATATGATTTGCGAAGTGTCATGTATTCCTCGTCTACACTTCAAATGAATGTAAATGCGACACTTGCTTGCTAGGAAATAGCGTCTGGAGATGTCCAGGTATCGTAGCAATAGAGTTCAAATGCTTCTTAAAACGAGATATTGCATCTCATATCTATGTTTCATGATAAGATATAATATTCATTGCGAAGTGTTATGCATTTCTCGTCTACGATTCAAATGAATGTAAATGCGACACTTCCTCGCTAGGAAATAGCGTTTGCAGATATCTACGTATCGTAGCAATAGATTTCTAATGCTTCTTAAAATGCGATATCACATCTCATTTCTATGTTTCATGGTAAGATATTATATAATTTGCGAAGTGTTAGGTATTCCTCGTCTACACGTCAAATGAATGTAAATGCGACACTTCCTTGCAAGGATATAGCGTCTGCAGATGTCTACGTATCGTAGCAATAGGGTTCTTATGATTCTTAAAACGCGATATCGCATCTCATTTCTATGTTTCATGGTAAGATATAATATGATTTGCGAAGTGTTATGTATTCCTCGTCTACACTTCAAATGAATGTAAATGCGACACTTCCTTGCAAGGAAATAGCGTTTGCAGATGTCTACCATTCATAGCAATAGAGTTCTAATGCTTCTTAAAACGCGATATCGCATCTCATTTTTATGTTTCATGGTAAGATATTATATGATTTGCGAAGAGTTATGTTTTCCTCGTCTACACTTCAAATGAATGTAAATGCGACACTTCCTTGCAAGGAAATAGCGTTTGCAGATGTCTACCTATCGTAGCAATAGAGTTCTAATGCTTCTTAAAACGCGATATCGCATCTCATTTTTATGTTTCATGGTAAGATATAATATGATTTGCGAAGTGTTATGTATTCCTCGTCTACACTTCAAATGAATGTTAATGCGACACTTCCTTGCAAGGAAATAGCGTTTGCAGATTTCTACGTGTCGTAGCAATAGAGTTCTTATGATTCTCAAAACGCGATATCGCATCTCATTTCTATGTTTCAAGGTAAGATATAATATGATTTGCGAAGTGTTATGTATTCCTCGTCTACACTTCAAATGAATGTAAATGCGACACTTCCCAGCAAGGAAATAGCGTTTGCAGATGTCTACGTATCGTAGCAATAGATTTCTAATGCTTCTTAAAACGCGATATCGCATCTCATTCCTATGTTTTATGGTAAGATATTATATGATTTGCGAAGTGTTATGTATTCCTCGTTTACACTTCACATGAATGTAAATGCGACACTTCCTTCAAGGAAATAGCATTTGCAGATGTCTACGTATCGTAGCAATAGTGTTCTTATGATTCTTAAAACGCGATATCGCATCTCATTTCTATGTTTCATGGTAAGATATAATATGATTTGCGAAGTGTTATGTATTCCTCGTCTACACTTCAAATGAATGTAAATGCGACACTTCCTTGCAAGGAAATAGCGTTTGCAGATGCCTACCTATCGTAGCAATAGGGTTCTAATGCTTCTTAAAACGCGATATCGCATCTCATATTTATGTTTCATGGTAAGATATAATATGATTTGCGAAGTGTTATGTATTCCTCGACTACACTTCAAATGAATGTAAATGCGACACTTCCTTGCAAGGAAATAGCGTTTGCAGATGTCTACGTATCGTAGCACTAGATTTGTAATGCTTCTTAAAACGCGATATCGCATCTCATTTCTATGTTTCATGGTAAGATATTATATAATTTGCGAAGTGTTATGTATTCCTCGTCCACACTACAAATGAATGTAAATGCGACACTTCCTTGCAAGGAAATAGCGTTTGCATATGTCTACGTATCGTAGCAATAGGGTTCTTATGACTCTTAAAACGCGATATCGCATCTCATTTCTATGTTTCATGGTAAGATATAATATGATTTGCGAAGTGTTATGTATTCCTCGTCTACACTTCAAATGAATGTAAATGCGACACTTCCTTGCAAGGAAATAGCGTTTGCAGATGTCTACGTATCGTAGCAATAGAGTTCTTATGAATCTTAAAACGCGATATCGCATCTCATTTCTATGTTTCATGGTAAGGTATAATATGATTTGCGAAGTGTTATGTATTCCTCGTCTACACTTCAAATGAATGTAAATGCGACACTTCCTTGCAAGGAAATAGCGTTTGCAAATGTCTACCTATCGTAGCAATAGAGTTCTTATGATTCTTAAAACGCGATATCGCATCTCATTTCTATGGTTCATGGTAAGATATAATATGATTTGCGAAGTGTTATGTATTCCTCGTCTACACTTCAAATGAATGTAAATGCGACTCTTCCTTGCTAGGAAATAGCGTCTGCAGATATCTTGGTATCGTAGCGATAGAGTTCTAATGCTTCTTAAAACGCGATATCGCATCTTATTTCTATGTTTCATGGTAAGATATAATATGATTTGCGAAGTGTTATGTATTCCTCGACTACACTTCAAATGAATGTAAATGCGACACTTCCTTGCAAGGAAATAGCGTTTGCAGATGTCTACCTATCGTGGCAATAGAGTTCTAATGCTTCTTAAAATGCGATATCGCATCTCATTTCTATGTTTCATGGTAAGATATTATATAATTTACGAAGTGTTATGTATTCCTCGTCTACACTACAAATGAATGTAAATGCGACACTTCCTTGCAAGGATATAGCGTCTGTAGATGTCTAGGTATCGTAGCGATAGAGTTCTAATGCTTCTTAAAACGCGATATCGCATCTCATTTCTATGTTTCACGGTATGATATAATATGATGTGCGAAGTGTTATGTATTCCTCGTCTACACTTCAAATGAATGTAAATGCGACACTTCCTCGCTAGGAAATAGCGTTTGCAGATGCCTACCTATCGTAGCAATAGGGTTCTAATGCTTCTTAAAACGCGATATCGCATCTCATATTTATGTTTCATGGTAAGATATAATATGATTTGCGAAGTGTTATGTATTCCTCGACTACACTTCAAATGAATGTAAATGCGACACTTCCTTGCAAGGAAATAGCGTTTGCAGATGTCTACGTATCGTAGCACTAGATTTGTAATGCTTCTTAAAACGCGATATCGCATCTCATTTCTATGTTTCATGGTAAGATATTATATAATTTGCGAAGTGTTATGTATTCCTCGTCCACACTACAAATGAATGTAAATGCGACACTTCCTTGCAAGGAAATAGCGTTTGCAGATGCCTACCTATCGTAGCAATAGGGTTCTAATGCTTCTTAAAACGCGATATCGCATCTCATATTTATGTTTCATGGTAAGATATAATATGATTTGCGAAGTGTTATGTATTCCTCGACTACACTTCAAATGAATGTAAATGCGACACTTCCTTGCAAGGAAATAGCGTTTGCAGATGTCTACGTATCGTAGCACTAGATTTGTAATGCTTCTTAAAACGCGATATCGCATCTCATTTCTATGTTTCATGGTAAGATATTATATAATTTGCGAAGTGTTATGTATTCCTCGTCCACACTACAAATGAATGTAAATGCGACACTTCCTTGCAAGGAAATAGCGTTTGCATATGTCTACGTATCGTAGCAATAGATTTCTAATGCTTCTTAAAATGCGATATCGCATCTCATTTCTATGTTTCATGGTTGGATATTATATAATTTGCGAAGTGTTATGTATTCCTCGTCTACACTACAAATGAATGTAAATGCGACACTTCCTTGCAAGGAAATAGCGTTTGCAGATGTCTACCTATCGTAGCAATAGAGTTCTAATGCTTCTTAAAACGCGATATCGCATCTCATTTCTATGTTTCACGGTATGATATAATATGATGTGCGAAGTGTTATGTATTCCTCGTCTACACTTCAAATGAATGTAAATGCGACACTTCCTCGCTAGGAAATAGCGTTTGCAGATGTCTACGTATCGTAGCAATAGATTTCTAATGCTTCTTAAAATGCGATATCGCATCTCATTTCTATGTTTCATGGTTGGATATTATATAATTTGCGAAGTGTTATGTATTCCTCGTCGACACTACAAATGAATGTAAATGCGACACTTCCTTGCAAGGATATAGCGTCTGCAGGTGTCTAGGTATCGTAGCGATAGAGTTCTAATGCTTCTTAAAACGCGATATCGCATCTTATTTCTATGTTTCATTGTAAGATATAATATGATTTGCGAAGTGTTATGTATTCTTCGACTACACTTCAAATGAATGTAAATGCGACACTTCCTTGCAAGGAAATAGCGTTTGCAGATGTCTACCTATCGTAGCAATAGAGTTCTAATGCTTCTTAAAATGCGATATCGCATCTCATTTCTATGTTTCATGGTAAGATATTATATAATTTGCGACGTGTTACGTATTCCTCGTCTACACAACAAATGAATGTAAATGCGACACTTCCTTGCAAGGATATAGCGTCTGTAGGTGTCTAGGTATCGTAGCGATAGAGTTCTAATGCTTCTTAAAACGCGATATCGCATCTCATTTCTATGTTTCACGGTATGATATAATATGATGTGCGAAGTGTTATGTATTCCTCGTCTACACTTCAAATGAATGTAAATGCGACACTTCCTCGCTAGGAAATAGCGTTTGCAGATGTCTAGGTATCGTAGCAATAGAGTTCTAATGCTTCTTAAAACGCGATATCCCATCTCATTTCTATGTTTCATGGTAAGATATAATATGATTTGCGAAGTGTTATGTATTCCTCGTCTACACTTCAAATGAATGTAAATGCGACACTTCCACGCTAGGAAATAGCGTTTGCAGATGTCTACGTATCGTAGCAATAGAGTTCTTATGATTCTTAAAACGCGATGTCGCATCTCATTTCTATGTTTCATGGTAAGATATTATATGATTTGCGATGTGTTATGTATTCCTCGTCTACACTTCAAATGAATGTAAATGCGACACTTCCTTGCAAGGAAATAGCGTTTGCAGATGTCTACCTATCGTAGCAATAGGGTTCTAATGCTTCTTAAAACCCGATATCGCATATCATTTTTATGTTTCATGGTAAGATATAATATGATTTGCGAAGTGTTATGTATTCCTCGTCTACACTTCAAATGAATGTAAATGCGACACTTCCTCGCTAGGAAATAGCGTTTGCAGATGTCTACGTATCATAGCAATAGAGTTCTTATGATTCTTAAAACGCGATATCGCATCTCATTGCTATGGTTCATGGTAAGATATAATATGATTTGCGAAGTGTTATGTATTCCTCGTCTACACTTCAAATGAATGTAAATGCGACTCTTCCTTGCTAGGAAATAGCGTCTGCAGATATCTTGGTATCGTAGCGATAGAGTTCTAATGCATCTTAAAACGCGATATCGTATCTCATTTCTATGTTTCATGGTAAGATATAATATGATTTGCGAAGTGTTATGTATTCCTCGTCTACACTTCAAATGAATGTAAATGCGACACTTCCTCGCTAGGAAATAGCGTTTGCAGATGTCTAGGTATCGTAGCAATAGAGTTCTAATGCTTCTTAAAACGCGATATCGCATCTCATTTCTATGTTTCATGGTAAGATATAATGTGATTTGCGAAGTGTTATGTATTCCTCGTCTACACTTCAAGTGAATGTAAATGCGACACTTCCACGCTAGGAAATAGCGTTTGCAGATGTCTACGTATCGTAGCAATAGAGTTCTTATGACTCTTAAATCGCGATGTCGCATCTCATTTCTATGTTTCATGGTAAGATATTATATGATTTGCGATGTGTTATGTATTCCTCGTCTACACTTCAAATGAATGTAAATGCGACACTTCCTTGCAAGGAAATAGCGTTTGCAGATGTCTACCTATCGTAGCAATAGGGTTCTAATGCTTCTTAAAACCCGATATCGCATATCATTTTTATGTTTCATGGTAAGATATAATATGATTTGCGAAGTGTTATGTATTCCTCGTCTACACCTCAAATGAATGTAAATGCGACACTTCCTCGCTAGGAAATAGCCTTTGCAGATGTCTACGTATCATAGCAATAGAGTTCTTATGATTCTTAAAACGCGAAATCGCATCTCATTGCTATGGTTCATGGTAAGATATAATATGATTTGCGAAGTGTTATGTATTCCTCGTCTACACTTCAAATGAATGTAAATGCGACTCTTCCTTGCTAGGAAATAGCGTCTGCAGATATCTTGGTATCGTAGCGATAGAGTTCTAATGCTTCTTAAAACGCGATATCGTATCTCATTTCTATGTTTCATGGCAAGATATAATATGATTTGCGAAGTGTTATGTATTCCTCGTCTACACTTCAAATGAATGTAAATGCGACACTTCCTCGCTAGGAAATAGCGTTTGCAGATGTCTAGGTATCGTAGCAATAGAGTTCTAATGCTTCTTAAAACGCGATATCGCATCTCATTTCTATGTTTCATGGTAAGATATAATGTGATTTGCGAAGTGTTATGTATTCCTCGTCTACACTTCAAGTGAATGTAAATGCGACACTTCCACGCTAGGAAATAGCGTTTGCAGATGTCTACGTATCGTAGCAATAGAGTTCTTATGACTCTTAAATCGCGATGTCGCATCTCATTTCTATGTTTCATGGTAAGATATTATATGATTTGCGATGTGTTATGTATTCCTCGTCTACACCTCAAAAGAATGTAAATGCGACACTTCCTTGCAAGGAAATAGCGTTTGCAGATGTCTACCTATCGTAGCAATAGGGTTCTAATGCTTCTTAAAACCCGATATCGCATATCATTTTTATGTTTCATGGTAAGATATAATATGATTTGCGAAGTGTTATGTATTCCTCGTCTACACTTCAAATGAATGTAAATGCGACACTTCCTCGCTAGGAAATAGCCTTTGCAGATGTCTACGTATCATAGCAATAGAGTTCTTATGATTCTTAAAACGCGAAATCGCATCTCATTGCTATGGTTCATGGTAAGATATAATATGATTTGCGAAGTGTTATGTATTCCTCGTCTACACTTCAAATGAATGTAAATGCGACTCTTCCTTGCTAGGAAATAGCGTCTGCAGATATCTTGGTATCGTAGCGATCGAGTTCTAATGCTTCTTAAAACGCGATATCGTATCTCATTTCTATGTTTCATGGCAAGATATAATATGATTTGCGAAGTGTTATGTATTCCTCGTCTACACTTCAAATGAATGTAAATGCGACACTTCCTCGCTAGGAAATAGCGTTTGCAGATGTCTAGGTATCGTAGCAATAGAGTTCTAATGCTTCTTAAAACGCGATATCGCATCTCATTTCTATGTTTCATGGTAAGATATAATATGATTTGCGAAGTGTTATGTATTTCTCGTCTACACTTCAAATGAATGTAAATGCGACACTTCCACGCTAGGAAATAGCGTTTAAAGATGTCTAGGTATCGTAGCAATAGAGTTCTAATGCTTCATAAACGCGATATCCCATCTCATTTCTATGTTTCATGGTAAGATATAATATGATTTGCGAAGTGTTATGTATTCCTCGTCTACACTTCAAATGAATGTAAATGCGACACTTCCACGCTAGGAAATAGCGTTTGCAGATGTCTACGTATCGTAGCAATAGAGTTCTTATGATTCTTAAAACGCGATGTCGCATCTCATTTCTATGTTTCATGGTAAGATATTATATGATTTGCGATGTGTTATGTATTCCTCGTCTACACTTCAAATGAATGTAAATGCGACACTTCCTTGCAAGGAAATAGCGTTTGCAGATGTCTACCTATCGTAGCAATAGGGTTCTAATGCTTCTTAAAACCCGATATCGCATATCATTTTTATGTTTCATGGTAAGATATAATATGATTTGCGAAGTGTTATGTATTCCTCGTCTACACTTCAAATGAATGTAAATGCGACACTTCCTCGCTAGGAAATAGCGTTTGCAGATGTCTACGTATCATAGCAATAGAGTTCTTATGATTCTTAAAACGCGATATCGCATCTCATTGCTATGGTTCATGGTAAGATATAATATGATTTGCGAAGTGTTATGTATTCCTCGTCTACACTTCAAATGAATGTAAATGCGACTCTTCCTTGCTAGGAAATAGCGTCTGCAGATATCTTGGTATCGTAGCGATAGAGTTCTAATGCTTCTTAAAACGCGATATCGTATCTCATTTCTATGTTTCATGGTAAGATATAATATGATTTGCGAAGTGTTATGTATTCCTCGTCTACACTTCAAATGAATGTAAATGCGACACTTCCTTGCAAGGAAATAGCGTTTGCAGATGTCTACCTATCGTAGCAATAGAGTTCTAATGCTTCTTAAAACGCGATATCGCCTCATTTCTATGGTTCATGGTAAGATATAATATGATTTGCGAAGTGTTATGTATTCCTCGTCTACACTTCAAATGAATGTAAATGCGACTCTTCCTTGCTAGGAAATAGCGTCTGCAGATATCTTGGTATCGTAGCGATAGAGTTCTAATGCTTCTTAAAACGCGATATCGTATCTCATTTCTATGTTTCATGGTAAGATATAATATGATTTGCGAAGTGTTATGTATTCCTCGTCTACACTTCAAATGAATGTAAATGCGACACTTCCTCGCTAGGAAATAGCGTTTGCAGATGTCTAGGTATCGTAGCAATAGAGTTCTAATGCTTCTTAAAACGCGATATCGCATCTCATTTCTATGTTTCATGGTAAGATATAATGTGATTTGCGAAGTGTTATGTATTCCTCGTCTACACTTCAAATGAATGTAAATGCGACACTTCCACGCTAGGAAATAGCGTTTGCAGATGTCTACGTATCGTAGCAATAGAGTTCTTATGATTCTTAAATCGCGATGTCGCATCTCATTTCTATGTTTCATGGTAAGATATTATATGATTTGCGATGTGTTATGTATTCCTCGTCTACACTTCAAATGAATGTAAATGCGACACTTCCTTGCAAGGAAATAGCGTTTGCAGATGTCTACCTATCGTAGCAATAGGGTTCTAATGCTTCTTAAAACCCGATATCGCATATCATTTTTATGTTTCATGGTAAGATATAATATGATATGCGAAGTGTTATGTATTCCTCGTCTACACTTCAAATGAATGTAAATGCGACACTTCCTCGCTAGGAAATAGCGTTTGCAGATGTCTACGTATCATAGCAATAGAGTTCTTATGATTCTTAAAACGCGAAATCGCATCTCATTGCTATGGTTCATGGTAAGATATAATATGATTTGCGAAGTGTTATGTATTCCTCGTCTACACTTCAAATGAATGTAAATGCGACTCTTCCTTGCTAGGAAATAGCGTCTGCAGATATCTTGGTATCGTAGCGATAGAGTTCTAATGCTTCTTAAAACGCGATATCGTATCTCATTTCTATGTTTCATGGTAAGATATAATATGATTTGCGAAGTTTTATGTATTCCTCGTCTACACTTCAAATGAATGTAAATGCGACACTTCCTCGCTAGGAAATAGCGTTTGCAGATGTCTAGGTATCGTAGCAATAGAGTTCTAATGCTTCTTAAAACGCGATATCGCATCTCATTTCTATGTTTCATGGTAAGATATAATATGATTTGCGAAGTGTTATGTATTCCTCGTCTACACTTCAAATGAATGTAAATGCGACACTTCCACGCTAGGAAATAGCGTTTGCAGATGTCTAGGTATCGTAGCAATAGAGTTCTAATGCTTCTTAAAACGCGATATCCCATCTCATTTCTATGTTTCATGGTAAGATATAATATGATTTGCGAAGTGTTATGTATTCCTCGTCTACACTTCAAATGAATGTAAATGCGACACTTCCACGCTAGGAAATAGCGTTTGCAGATGTCTACGTATCGTAGCAATAGAGTTCTAATGCTTCTTAAAACGCGATATCGCATCTCATTTTTATGTTTCATGGTAAGATATTATATGATTTGCGAAGTATTATGTATTCCTCGTCTACACTTCAAATGAATGTAAATGCGACACTTCCTTGCAAGGAAATAGCGTTTGCAGATGTCTACCTATCGTAGCAGTAGAGTTCTTATGATTCTCAAAACGCGATATCGCATCTCATTTCTATGTTCCAAGGTAAGATATAATATGATTTGCGAAGTGTTATGTATTCCTCGTCTACACTTCAAATGAATGTAAATGCGACACTTCCCAGCAAGGAAATAGCGTTTGCAGATGTCTACGTATCGTAGCAATAGATTTCTAATGCTTCTTAAAACGCGATATCGCCTCATTTCTATGGTTCATGGTAAGATATAATATGATTTGCGAAGTGTTATGTATTCCTCGTCTACACTTCAAATGAATGTAAATGCGACTCTTCCTTGCTAGGAAATAGCGTCTGCAGATATCTTGGTATCGTAGCGATAGAGTTCTAATGCTTCTTAAAACGCGATATCGTATCTCATTTCTATGTTTCATGGTAAGATATAATATGATTTGCGAAGTTTTATGTATTCCTCGTCTACACTTCAAATGAATGTAAATGCGACACTTCCTCGCTAGGAAATAGCGTTTGCAGATGTCTAGGTATCGTAGCAATAGAGTTCTAATGCTTCTTAAAACGCGATATCGCATCTCATTTCTATGTTTCATGGTAAGATATAATATGATTTGCGAAGTGTTATGTATTCCTCGTCTACACTTCAAATGAATGTAAATGCGACACTTCCACGCTAGGAAATAGCGTTTGCAGATGTCTAGGTATCGTAGCAATAGAGTTCTAATGCTTCTTAAAACGCGATATCCCATCTCATTTCTATGTTTCATGGTAAGATATAATATGATTTGCGAAGTGTTATGTATTCCTCGTCTACACTTCAAATGAATGTAAATGCGACACTTCCACGCTAGGAAATAGCGTTTGCAGATGTCTACGTATCGTAGCAATAGAGATCTAATGCTTCTTAAAACGCGATATCGCATCTCATTTTTATGTTTCATGGTAAGATATTATATGATTTGCGAAGTATTATGTATTCCTCGTCTACACTTCAAATGAATGTAAATGCGACACTTCCTTGCAAGGAAATAGCGTTTGCAGATGTCTACCTATCGTAGCAGTAGAGTTCTTATGATTCTCAAAACGCGATATCGCATCTCATTTCTATGTTCCAAGGTAAGATATAATATGATTTGCGAAGTGTTATGTATTCCTCGTCTACACTTCAAATGAATGTAAATGCGACACTTCCCAGCAAGGAAATAGCGTTTGCAGATGTCTACGTATCGTAGCAATAGATTTCTAATGCTTCTTAAAACGCGATATCGCCTCATTTCTATGGTTCATGGTAAGATATAATATGATTTGCGAAGTGTTATGTATTCCTCGTCTACACTTCAAATGAATGTAAATGCGACTCTTCCTTGCTAGGAAATAGCGTCTGCAGATATCTTGGTATCGTAGCGATAGAGTTCTAATGCTTCTTAAAACGCGATATCGTATCTCATTTCTATGTTTCATGGTAAGATATAATATGATTTGCGAAGTGTTATGTATTCCTCGTCTACACTTCAAATGAATGTAAATGCAACACTTCCTCGCTAGGAAATAGCGTTTGCAGATGTCTAGGTATCGTAGCAATAGAGTTCTAATGCTTCTTAAAACGCGATATCGCATCTCATTTCCATGTTTCATGGTAAGATATAATGTGATTTGCGAAGTGTTATGTATTCCTCGTCTACACTTCAAATGAATGTAAATGCGACTCTTCCTTGCTAGGAAATAGCGTCTGCAGATATCTTGGTATCGTAGCGATAGAGTTCTAATGCTTCTTAAAACGCGATATCGTATCTCATTTCTATGTTTCATGGTAAGATATAATATGATTTGCGAAGTGTTATGTATTCCTCGTCTACACTTCAAATGAATGTAAATGCAACACTTCCTCGCTAGGAAATAGCGTTTGCAGATGTCTAGGTATCGTAGCAATAGAGTTCTAATGCTTCTTAAAACGCGATATCGCATCTCATTTCCATGTTTCATGGTAAGATATAATGTGATTTGCGAAGTGTTATGTATTCCTCGTCTACACTTCAAATGAATGTAAATGCGACACTTCCACGCTAGGAAATAGCGTTTGCAGATGTCTACGTATCGTAGCAATAGAGTTCTTATGATTCTTAAATCGCGATGTCGCATCTCATTTCTATGTTTCATGGTAAGATATTATATGATTTGCGATGTGTTATGTATTCCTCGTCTACACTTCAAATGAATGTAAATGCGACACTTCCTTGCAAGGAAATAGCGTTTGCAGATGTCTACCTATCGTAGCAATAGGGTTCTAATGCTTCTTAAAACCCGATATCGCATATCATTTTTATGTTTCATGGTAAGATATAATATGATTCGCGAAGTGTTATGTATTCCTCGTCTACACTTCAAATGAATGTAAATGCGACACTTCCTCGCTAGGAAATAGCGTTTGCAGATGTCTACGTATCATAGCAATAGAGATCTTATGATTCTTCAAACGCGAAATCGCATCTCATTGCTATGGTTCATGGTAAGATATAATATGATTTGCGAAGTGTTATGTATTCCTCGCCTACACTTCAAATGAATGTAAATGCGACTCTTCCTTGCTAGGAAATAGCGTCTGCAGATATCTTGGTATCGTAGCGATAGAGTTCTAATGCTTCTTAAAACGCGATATCGTATCTCATTTCTATGTTTCATGGTAAGATATAATATGATTTGCGAAGTTTTATGTATTCCTCGTCTACACTTCAAATGAATGTAAATGCGACACTTCCTCGCTAGGAAATAGCGTTTGCAGATGTCTAGGTATCGTAGCAATAGAGTTCTAATGCTTCTTAAAACGCGATATCGCATCTCATTTCTATGTTTCATGGTAAGATATAATATGATTTGCGAAGTGTTATGTATTCCTCGTCTACACTTCAAATGAATGTAAATGCGACACTTCCACGCTAGGAAATAGCGTTTGCAGATGTCTACGTATCGTAGCAATAGAGTTCTAATGCTTCTTAAAACGCGATATCCCATCTCATTTCTATGTTTCATGGTAAGATATAATATGATTTGCGAAGTGTTATGTATTCCTCGTCTACACTTCAAATGAATGTAAATGCGACACTTCCACGCTAGGAAATAGCGTTTGCAGATGTCTACGTATCGTAGCAATAGAGTTCTAATGCTTTTTAAAACGCGATATCGCATCTCATTTTTATGTTTCATGGTAAGATATTATATGATTTGCGAAGTATTATGTATTCCTCGTCTACACTTCAAATGAATGTAAATGCGACACTTCCTTGCAAGGAAATAGCGTTTGCAGATGTCTACCTATCGTAGCAGTAGAGTTCTTATGATTCTCAAAACGCGATATCGCATCTCATTTCTATGTTTCAAGGTAAGATATAATATGATTTGCGAAGTGTTATGTATTCCTCGTCTACACTTCAAATGAATGTAAATGCGACACTTCCCAGCAAGGAAATAGCGTTTGCAGATGTCTACGTATCGTAGCAATAGATTTCTAATGCTTCTTAAAACGCGATATCGCATCTCATTTCTATGTTTTATGGTAAGATATAATATGATTTGCGAAGTGTTATGTATTCCTCGTCTACACTTCAAATGAATGTAAATGCGACACTTCCACGCTAGGAAATAGCGTTTAAAGATGTCTAGGTATCGTAGCAATAGAGTTCTAATGCTTCATAAACGCGATATCCCATCTCATTTCTATGTTTCATGGTAAGATATAATATGATTTGCGAAGTGTTATGTATTCCTCGTCTACACTTCAAATGAATGTAAATGCGACACTTCCACGCTAGGAAATAGCGTTTGCAGATGTCTACGTATCGTAGCAATAGAGTTCTTATGATTCTTAAAACGCGATGTCGCATCTCATTTCTATGTTTCATGGTAAGATATTATATGATTTGCGATGTGTTATGTATTCCTCGTCTACACTTCAAATGAATGTAAATGCGACACTTCCTTGCAAGGAAATAGCGTTTGCAGATGTCTACCTATCGTAGCAATAGGGTTCTAATGCTTCTTAAAACCCGATATCGCATATCATTTTTATGTTTCATGGTAAGATATAATATGATTCGCGAAGTGTTATGTATTCCTCGTCTACACTTCAAATGAATGTAAATGCGACACTTCCTCGCTAGGAAATAGCGTTTGCAGATGTCTACGTATCATAGCAATAGAGTTCTTATGATTCTTCAAACGCGAAATCGCATCTCATTGCTATGGTTCATGGTAAGATATAATATGATTTGCGAAGTGTTATGTATTCCTCGTCTACACTTCAAATGAATGTAAATGCGACTCTTCCTTGCTAGGAAATAGCGTCTGCAGATATCTTGGTATCGTAGCGATAGAGTTCTAATGCTTCTTAAAACGCGATATCGTATCTCATTTCTATGTTTCATGGTAAGATATAATATGATTTGCGAAGTTTTATGTATTCCTCGTCTACACTTCAAATGAATGTAAATGCGACACTTCCTCGCTAGGAAATAGCGTTTGCAGATGTCTAGGTATCGTAGCAATAGAGTTCTAATGCTTCTTAAAACGCGATATCGCATCTCATTTCTATGTTTCATGGTAAGATATAATATGATTTGCGAAGTGTTATGTATTCCTCGTCTACACTTCAAATGAATGTAAATGCGACACTTCCACGCTAGGAAATAGCGTTTGCAGATGTCTACGTATCGTAGCAATAGAGTTCTAATGCTTCTTAAAACGCGATATCCCATCTCATTTCTATGTTTCATGGTAAGATATAATATGATTTGCGAAGTGTTATGTATTCCTCGTCTACACTTCAAATGAATGTAAATGCGACACTTCCACGCTAGGAAATAGCGTTTGCAGATGTCTACGTATCGTAGCAATAGAGTTCTAATGCTTTTTAAAACGCGATATCGCATCTCATTTTTATGTTTCATGGTAAGATATTATATGATTTGCGAAGTATTATGTATTCCTCGTCTACACTTCAAATGAATGTAAATGCGACACTTCCTTGCAAGGAAATAGCGTTTGCAGATGTCTACCTATCGTAGCAGTAGAGTTCTTATGATTCTCAAAACGCGATATCGCATCTCATTTCTATGTTTCAAGGTAAGATATAATATGATTTGCGAAGTGTTATGTATTCCTCGTCTACACTTCAAATGAATGTAAATGCGACACTTCCCAGCAAGGAAATAGCGTTTGCAGATGTCTACGTATCGTAGCAATAGATTTCTAATGCTTCTTAAAACGCGATATCGCATCTCATTTCTATGTTTTATGGTAAGATATAATATGATTTGCGAAGTGTTATGTATTCCTCGTCTACACTTCAAATGAATGTAAATGCGACACTTCCACGCTAGGAAATAGCGTTTAAAGATGTCTAGGTATCGTAGCAATAGAGTTCTAATGCTTCATAAACGCGATATCCCATCTCATTTCTATGTTTCATGGTAAGATATAATATGATTTGCGAAGTGTTATGTATTCCTCGTCTACACATCAAATGAATGTAAATGCGACACTTCCACGCTAGGAAATAGCGTTTGCAGATGTCTACGTATCGTAGCAATAGAGTTCTTATGATTCTTAAAACGCGATGTCGCATCTCATTTCTATGTTTCATGGTAAGATATTATATGATTTGCGATGTGTTATGTATTCCTCGTCTACACTTCAAATGAATGTAAATGCGACACTTCCTTGCAAGGAAATAGCGTTTGCAGATGTCTACCTATCGTAGCAATAGGGTTCTAATGCTTCTTAAAACCCGATATCGCATATCATTTTTATGTTTCATGGTAAGATATAATATGATTTGCGAAGTGTTATGTATTCCTCGTCTACACTTCAAATGAATGTAAATGCGACACTTCCTCGCTAGGAAATAGCGTTTGCAGATGTCTACGTATCATAGCAATAGAGTTCTTATGATTCTTAAAACGCGATATCGCATCTCATTGCTATGGTTCATGGTAAGATATAATATGATTTGCGAAGTGTTATGTATTCCTCGTCTACACTTCAAATGAATGTAAATGCGACTCTTCCTTGCTAGGAAATAGCGTCTGCAGATATCTTGGTATCGTAGCGATAGAGTTCTAATGCTTCTTAAAACGCGATATCGTATCTCATTTCTATGTTTCATGGTAAGATATAATATGATTTGCGAAGTGTTATGTATTCCTCGTCTACACTTCAAATGAATGTAAATGCGACACTTCCTTGCAAGGAAATAGCGTTTGCAGATGTCTACCTATCGTAGCAATAGAGTTCTAATGCTTCTTAAAACGCGATATCGCCTCATTTCTATGGTTCATGGTAAGATATAATATGATTTGCGAAGTGTTATGTATTCCTCGTCTACACTTCAAATGAATGTAAATGCGACTCTTCCTTGCTAGGAAATAGCGTCTGCAGATATCTTGGTATCGTAGCGATAGAGTTCTAATGCTTCTTAAAACGCGATATCGTATCTCATTTCTATGTTTCATGGTAAGATATAATACGATTTGCGAAGTGTTATGTATTCCTCGTCTACACTTCAAATGAATGTAAATGCGACACTTCCTCGCTAGGAAATAGCGTTTGCAGATGTCTAGGTATCGTAGCAATAGAGTTCTAATGCTTCTTAAAACCCGATATCGCATATCATTTTTATGTTTCATGGTAAGATATAATATGATTTGCGAAGTGTTATGTATTCCTCGTCTACACTTCAAATGAATGTAAATGCGACACTTCCTCGCTAGGAAATAGCGTTTGCAGATGTCTAGGTATCGTAGCAATAGAGTTCTAATGCTTCTTAAAACGCGATATCGCATCTCATTTCTATGTTTCATGGTAAGATATAATATGATTTGCGAAGTGTTATGTATTCCTCGTCTACACTTCAAATGAATGTAAATGCGACACTTCCACGCTAGGAAATAGCGTTTGCAGATGTCTAGGTATCGTAGCAATAGAGTTCTAATGCTTCTTAAAACGCGATATCCCATCTCATTTCTATGCTTCATGGTAAGATATAATATGATTTGTGAAGTGTTATGTATTCCTCGTCTACACTTCAAATGAAAGTAAATGCGACACTTCCACGCTAGGAAATAGCGTTTGCAGATGTCTACGTATCGTAGCAATAGAGTTCTAATGCTTCTTAAAACGCGATATCGCATCTCATTTTTATGTTTCATGGTAAGATATTATATGATTTGCGAAGTATTATGTATTCCTCGTCTACACTTCAAATGAATGTAAATGCGACACTTCCTTGCAAGGAAATAGCGTTTGCAGATGTCTACCTATCGTAGCAGTAGAGTTCTTATGATTCTCAAAACGCGATATCGCATCTCATTTCTATGTTTCAAGGTAAGATATAATATGATTTGCGAAGTGTTATGTATTCCTCGTCTACACTTCAAATGAATGTAAATGCGACACTTCCCAGCAAGGAAATAGCGTTTGCAGATGTCTAGGTATCGTAGCAATAGATTTCTAATGCTTCTTAAAACGCGATATCGCATCTCATTTCTATGTTTTATGGTAAGATATTATATGATTTGCGAAGTGTTATGTATTCCTCGTTTACACTTCAAATGAATGTAAATGCGACACTTCCTTGCAAGGAAATAGCGTTTGCAGATGTCTACGTATCGTAGCAATAGAGTTCTTATGATTCTTAAAACGCGATATCGCATCTCATTTCTATGTTTCATGGTAAGATATAATATGATTTGCGAAGTGTTATGTATTCCTCGTCTACACTTCAAACGAATGTAAATGCGACACTTACTTGCAAGGAAATAGCGTTTGCAAATGCCTACCTATCGAAGCTTTAGGGTTCTAATGCTTCTTAAAACGCGATATCGCATCTCATTTTTATGTTTCATGGTAAGATATAATATGATTTGCGAAGTGTTATGTATTCCTCGCCTACACTTCAAATGAATGTAAATGCGACACTTCATCGCTAGGAAATAGCGATTGCAGATGTCTACGTATCATAGCAATAGAGTTCTAATGCTTCTTAAAACGCTATATCGTATCTCATTTCTATGTTTCATGGTAAGATATAATATGATTTGCGAAGTGTTATGTATTCCTCGTCTACACTTCAAATGAATGTAAATGCGACACTTCCTTGCAAGGAAATAGCGTTTGCAGATGTCTACCTATCGTAGCAATAGAGTTCTAATGCTTCTTAAAACGCGATATCGCCTCATTTCTATGGTTCATGGTAAGATATAATATGATTTGCGAAGTGTTATGTATTCCTCGTCTACACTTCAAATGAATGTAAATGCGACTCTTCCTTGCTAGGAAATAGCGTCTGCAGATATCTTGGTATCGTAGCGATAGAGTTCTAATGCTTCTTAAAACGCGATATCGTATCTCATTTCTATGTTTCATGGTAAGATATAATATGATTTGCGAAGTGTTATGTATTCCTCGTCTACACTTCAAATGAATGTAGATGCGACACTTCCTCGCTAGGAAATGGCGTTTGCAGATGTCTAGGTATCGTAGCAATAGAGTTCTAATGCTTCTTAAAACGCGATATCGCATCTCATTTCTATGTTTCATGGTAAGATATAATGTGATTTGCGAAGTGTTATGTATTCCTCGTCTACACTTCAAATGAATGTAAATGCGACACTTCCACGCTAGGAAATAGCGTTTGCAGATGTCTACGTATCATAGCAATAGAGTTCTTATGATTCTTAAAACGCGAAATCGCATCTCATTGCTATGGTTCATGGTGAGATATAATATGATTTGCGAAGTGTTATGTATTCCTCGTCTACACTTCAAATGAATGTAAATGCGACTCTTCCTTGCTAGGAAATAGCGTCTGCAGATATCTTGGTATCGTAGCGATAGAGTTCTAATGCTTCTTAAAACGCGATATCGTATCTCATTTCTATGTTTCATGGTAAGATATAATATGATTTGCGAAGTGTTATGTATTCCTCGTCTACACTTCAAATCAATGTAAATGCGACACTTCCTCGCTAGGAAATAGCGTTTGCAGATGTCTAGGTATCGTAGCAATAGAGTTCTAATGCTTCTTAAAACGCGATATCCCATCTCATTTCTATGTTTCATGGTAAGATATAATATGATTTGTGAAGTGTTATGTATTCCTCGTCTACACTTCAAATGAATGTAAATGCGACACTTCCACGCTAGGAAATAGCGTTTGCAGATGTCTACGTATCGTAGCAATAGAGTTCTAATGCTTCTTAAAACGCGATATCGCATCTCATTTTTATGTTTCATGGTAAGATATTATATGATTTGCGAAGTATTATGTATTCCTCGTCTACACTTCAAATGAATGTAAATGCGACACTTCCTTGCAAGGAAATAGCGTTTGCAGATGTCTACCTATCGTAGCAGTAGAGTTCTTATGATTCTCAAAACGCGATATCGCATCTCATTTCTATGTTTCAAGGTAAGATATAATATGATTTGCGAAGTGTTATGTATTCCTCGTCTACACTTCAAATGAATGTAAATGCGACACTTCCCAGCAAGGAAATAGCGTTTGCAGATGTCTAGGTATCGTAGCAATAGATTTCTAATGCTTCTTAAAACGCGATATCGCATCTCATTTCTATGTTTTATGGTAAGATATTATATGATTTGCGAAGTGTTATGTATTCCTCGTTTACACTTCAAATGAATGTAAATGCGACACTTCCTTGCAAGGAAATAGCGTTTGCAGATGTCTACGTATCGTAGCAATAGAGTTCTTATGATTCTTAAAACGCGATATCGCATCTCATTTCTATGTTTCATGGTAAGATATAATATGATTTGCGAAGTGTTATGTATTCCTCGTCTACACTTCAAATGAATGTAAATGCGACACTTCCTTGCAAGGAAATAGCGTTTGCAAATGCCTACCTATCGAAGCTTTAGGGTTCTAATGCTTCTTAAAACGCGATATCGCATCTCATTGCTATGGTTCATGGTAAGATATAATATGATTTGCGAAGTGTTATGTATTCCTCGCCTACACTTCAAATGAATGTAAATGCGACACTTCATCGCTAGGAAATAGCGATTGCAGATGTCTACGTATCATAGCAATAGAGTTCTAATGCTTCTTAAAACGCGATATCGTATCTCATTTCTATGTTTCATGGTAAGATATAATATGATTTGCGAAGTGTTATGTATTCCTCGTCTACACTTCAAATGAATGTAAATGCGACACTTCCTTGCAAGGAAATAGCGTTTGCAGATGTCTACCTATCGTAGCAATAGAGTTCTAATGCTTCTTAAAACGCGATATCGCCTCATTTCTATGGTTCATGGTAAGATATAATATGATTTGCGAAGTGTTATGTATTCCTCGTCTACACTTCAAATGAATGTAAATGCGACACTTCCTCGCTAGGAAATGGCGTTTGCAGATGTCTAGGTATCGTAGCAATAGAGTTCTAATGCTTCTTAAAACGCGATATCGCATCTCATTTCTATGTTTCATGGTAAGATATAATGTGATTTGCGAAGTGTTATGTATTCCTCGTCTACACTTCAAATGAATGTAAATGCGACACTTCCACGCTAGGAAATAGCGTTTGCAGATGTCTACGTATCGTAGCAATAGAGTTCTTATGATTCTTAAAACGCGATATCGCATCTCATTTCTATGGTTCATGGTAAGATATAATATGATTTGCGAAGTGTTATGTATTCCTCGTCTACACTTCAAATGAATGAAAATGCGACACTTCCACGCTAGGAAATAGCGTTTGCAGATGTCTACGTATCGTAGCAATAGAGTTCTAATGCTTCTTAAAACGCGATATCGCATCTCATTTTTATGTTTCATGGTAAGATATTATATGATTTGCGAAGTGTTATGTATTCCTCGTTTACACTTCAAATGAATGTAAATGCGACACTTCCTTGCAAGGAAATAGCGTTTGCAGATGTCTACGTATCGTAGCAATAGAGTTCTTATGATTCTTAAAACGCGATATCGCATCTCATTTCTATGTTTCATGGTAAGATATAATATGATTTGCGAAGTGTTATGTATTCCTCGTCTACACTTCAAATGAATGTAAATGCGACACTTCCTTGCAAGGAAATAGCGTTTGCAAATGCCTACCTATCGAAGCAATAGGGTTCTAATGCTTCTTAAAACGCGATATCGCATCTCATTTTTATGTTTCATGGTAAGATATAATATGATTTGCGAAGTGTTATGTATTCCTCGCCTACACTTCAAATGAATGTAAATGCGACACTTCATCGCTAGGAAATAGCGATTGCAGATGTCTACGTATCATAGCAATAGAGTTCTTATGATTCTTAAAACGCGATATCGCATCTCATTTCTATGGTTCATGGTAAGATATAATATGATTTGCGAAGTGTTATGTATTCCTCGTCTACACTTCAAATGAATGTAAATGCGACACTTCCTTGCAAGGAAATAGCGTTTGCAGATTTCTACGTGTCGTAGCAATAGAGTTCTTATGATTCTCAAAACGCGATATCGCATCTCATTTCTATGTTTCAAGATAAGATATAATATGATTTGCGAAGTGTTATGTATTCCTCGTCTACACTTCAAATGAATGTAAATGCGACACTTCCCAGCAAGGAAATAGCGTTTGCAGATGTCTACGTATCGTAGCAATAGATTTCTAATGCTTCTTAAAACGCGATATCGCATCTCATTTCTATGTTTTATGGTAAGATATTATATGATTTGCGAAGTGTTATGTATTCCTCGTCTACACTTCAAATGAATGTAAATGCGACACTTCCTTGCAAGGAAATAGCGTTTGCAGATGTCTACCTATCGTAGCAATAGAGTTCTAATGCTTCTTAAAACGCGATATCGCATCTCGTTTCTATGTTTCACGGTATGATATAGTATGATGTGCGAAGTGTTATGTATTCCTCGTCTACACTTCAAATGAATGTAAATGCGACACTTCCTCGCTAGGAAATAGCGTTTGCAGATGTCTACGTATCGTAGGAATAGATTTCTAATGCTTCTTAAAATGCGATATCGCATCTCATTTCTATGTTTCATGGTAGGATATTATATAATTTGCGAAGTGTTATGTATTCCTCGTCTACACTTCAAATGAATGTAAATGCGACACTTCCTCGCTAGGAAATAGCGTTTGCAGATGTCTACGTATCGTAGCAATAGATTTCTAATGCTTCTTAAAATGCGATATCGCATCTCATTTCTATGTTTCATGGTAAGATATTATATAATTTGCGAAGTGTTATGTATTCCTCGTCTACACTTCAAATGAATGTAAATGCGACACTTCCTTGCTAGGAAATAGCGTTTGCAGATGTCTACCTATCGTAGCAATAGAGTTCTTATGATTCTTAAAACGCGATATCGCCTCATTTCTATGGTTCATGGTAAGATATAATATGATTTGCGAAGTGTTATGTATTCCTCGTCTACACTTCAAATGAATGTAAATGCGACTCTTCCTTGCTAGGAAATAGCGTCTGCAGATATCTTGGTATCGTAGCGATAGAGTTCTAATGCTTCTTAAAACGCGATATCGTATCTCATTTCTATGTTTCATGGTAAGATATAATATGATTTGCGAAGTGTTATGTATTCCTCGTCTACACTTCAAATGAATGTAAATGCGACACTTCCTCGCTAGGAAATAGCGTTTGCAGATGTCTAGGTATCGTAGCAATAGAGTTCTAATGCTTCTTAAAACGCGATATCGCATCTCATTTCTATGTTTCATGGTAAGATATAATGTGATTTGCGAAGTGTTATGTATTCCTCGTCTACACTTCAAATGAATGTAAATGCGACACTTCCACGCTAGGAAATAGCGTTTGCAGATGTCTACGTATCGTAGCAATAGAGTTCTTATGATTCTTAAATCGCGATGTCGCATCACATTTCTATGTTTCATGGTAAGATATTATATGATTTGCGATGTGTTATGTATTCCTCGTCTACACTTCAAATGAATGTAAATGCGACACTTCCTTGCAAGGAAATAGCGTTTGCAGATGTCTACCTATCGTAGCAATAGGGTTCTAATGCTTCTTAAAACCCGATATCGCGTATCATTTTTATGTTTCATGGTAAGATATAATATGATTTGCGAAGTGTTATGTATTCCTCGCCTACACTTCAAATGAATGTAAACGCGACACTTCCTCGCTAGGAAATAGCGATTGCAGATGTCTACGTATCATAGCAATAGAGTTCTTATGATTCTTAAAACGCGATATCGCATCTCATTTCTATGGTTCATGGTAAGATATAATATGATTTGCGAAGTGTTATGTATTCCTCGTCTACACTTCAAATGAATGTAAATGCGACACTTCCTTGCAAGGAAATAGCGTTTGCAGATTTCTACGTGACGTAGCAATAGAGTTCTTATGATTCTCAAAACGCGATATCGCATCTCATTTCTATGTTTCAAGGTAAGATATAATATGATTTGCGAAGTGTTATGTATTCCTCGTCTACACTTTAAATGAATGTAAATGCGACTCTTCCCAGCAAGGAAATAGCGTTTGCAGATGTCTACGTATCGTAGCAATAGATTTCTAATGCTTCTTAAAACGCGATATCGCATCTCATTTCTATGTTTTATGGTAAGATATTATATGATTTGCGAAGTGTTATGTATTCCTCGTCTACACTTCAAATGAATGTAAATGCGACACTTCCTTGCAAGGAAATAGCGTTTGCAGATGTCTACCTATCGTAGCAATAGGGTTCTAATGCTTCTTAAAACCCGATATCGCATATCATTTTTATGTTTCATGGTAAGATATAATATGATTTGCGAAGTGTTATGTATTCCTCGTCTACACTTCAAATGAATGTAAATGCGACACTTCCACGCTAGGAAATAGCGTTTGCAGATGTCTAGGTATCGTAGCAATAGAGTTCTAATGCTTCTTAAAACGCGATATCCCATCTCATTTCTATGTTTCATGGTAAGATATAATATGATTTGCGAAGTGTTATGTATTCCTCGTCTACACTTCAAATGAATGTAAATGCGACACTTCCACGCTAGGAAATAGCGTTTGCAGATGTCTACGTATCGTAGCAATAGAGTTCTAATGCTTCTTAAAACGCGATATCGCATCTCATTTTTATGTTTCATGGTAAGATATTATATGATTTGCGAAGTGTTATGTATTCCTCGTCTACACTTCAAATGAATGTAAATGCGACACTTCCTTGCAAGGAAATAGCGTTTGCAGATGTCTACCTATCGTAGCAATAGAGTTCTTATGATTCTCAAAACGCGATATCGCATCTCATTTCTATGTTTCAAGGTAAGATATAATATGATTTGCGAAGTGTTATGTATTCCTCGTCTACACTTCAAATGAATGTAAATGCGACACTTCCCAGCAAGGAAATAGCGTTTGCAGATGTCTACGTATCGTAGCAATAGATTTCTAATGCTTCTTAAAACGCGATATCGCATCTCATTTCTATGTTTTATGGTAAGATATTATATGATTTGCGAAGTGTTATGTATTCCTCGTTTACACTTCAAATGAATGTAAATGCGACACTTCCTTGCAAGGAAATAGCGTTTGCAGATGTCTACGTATCGTAGCAATAGAGTTCTTATGATTCTTAAAACGCGATATCGCATCTCATTTCTATGTTTCATGGTAAGATATAATATGATTTGCGAAGTGTTATGTATTCCTCGTCTACACTTCAAATGAATGTAAATGCGACACTTCCTTGCAAGGAAATAGCGTTTGCAAATGCCTACCTATCGAAGCAATAGGGTTCTAATGCTTCTTAAAACGCGATATCGCATCTCATTTCTATGTTTTATGGTAAGATATTATATGATTTGCGAAGTGTTATGTATTCCTCGTTTACACTTCAAATGAGTGTAAATGCGACACTTCCCAGCAAGGAAATAGCGTTTGCAGATGTCTACGTATCGTAGCAATAGATTTCTAATGCTTCTTAAAACGCGATATCGCATCTCATTTCTATGTTTTATGGTAAGATATTATATGATTTGCGAAGTGTTATGTATTCCTCGTTTACACTTCAAATGAATGTAAATGCGACACTTCCTTGCAAGGAAATAGCGTTTGCAGATGTCTACGTATCGTAGCAATAGAGTTCTTATGATTCTTAAAACGCGATATCGCATCTCATTTCTATGTTTCATGGTAAGATATAATATGATTTGCGAAGTGTTATGTATTCCTCGTCTACACTTCAAATGAATGTAAATGCGACACTTCCTTGCAAGGAAATAGCGTTTGCAAATGCCTACCTATCGAAGCAATAGGGTTCTAATGCTTCTTAAAACGCGATATCGCATCTCATTTTTATGTTTCATGGTAAGATATAATATGATTTGCGAAGTGTTATGTATTCCTCGCCTACACTTCAAATGAATGTAAATGCGACACTTCATCGCTAGGAAATAGCGATTGCAGATGTCTACGTATCATAGCAATAGAGTTCTAATGCTTCTTAAAACGCGATATCGTATCTCATTTCTATGTTTCATGGTAAGATATAATATGATTTGCGAAGTGTTATGTATTCCTCGTCTACACTTCAAATGAATGTAAATGCGACACTTCCTTGCAAGGAAATAGCGTTTGCAGATGTCTACCTATCGTAGCAATAGAGTTCTAATGCTTCTTAAAACGCGATATCGCCTCATTTCTATGGTTCATGGTAAGATATAATATGATTTGCGAAGTGTTACGTATTCCTCGTCTACACTTCAAATGAATGTAAATGCGACTCTTCCTTGCTAGGAAATAGCGTCTGCAGATATCTTGGTATCGTAGCGATAGAGTTCTAATGCTTCTTAAAACGCGATATCGCATCTCATTTTTATGTTTCATGGTAAGATATTATATGATTTGCGAAGTGTTATGTATTCCTCGTTTACACTTCAAATGAATGTAAATGCGACACTTCCTTGCAAGGAAATAGCGTTTGCAGATGTCTACGTATCGTAGCAATAGAGTTCTTATGATTCTTAAAACGCGATATCGCATCTCATTTCTATGTTTCATGGTAAGATATAATATGACTTGCGAAGTGTTATGTATTCCTCGTCTACACTTCAAATGAATGTAAATGCGACACTTCCTTGCAAGGAAATAGCGTTTGCAAATGCCTACCTATCGAAGCAATAGGGTTCTAATGCTTCTTAAAACGCGATATCGCATCTCATTTTTATGTTTCATGGTAAGATATAATATGATTTGCGAAGTGTTATGTATTCCTCGCCTACACTTCAAATGAATGTAAATGCGACACTTCATCGCTAGGAAATAGCGATTGCAGATGTCTACGTATCATAGCAATAGAGTTCTTATGATTCTTAAAACGCGATATCGCATCTCATTTCTATGGTTCATGGTAAGATATAATATGATTTGCGAAGTGTTATGTATTCCTCGTCTACACTTCAAATGAATGTAAATGCGACACTTCCTTGCAAGGAAATAGCGTTTGCAGATTTCTACGTGTCGTAGCAATAGAGTTCTTATGATTCTCAAAACGCGATATCGCATCTCATTTCTATGTTTCAAGATAAGATATAATATGATTTGCGAAGTGTTATGTATTCCTCGTCTACACTTCAAATGAATGTAAATGCGACACTTCCCAGCAAGGAAATAGCGTTTGCAGATGTCTACGTATCGTAGCAATAGATTTCTAATGCTTCTTAAAACGCGATATCGCATCTCATTTCTATGTTTTATGGTAAGATATTATATGATTTGCGAAGTGTTATGTATTCCTCGTCTACACTTCAAATGAATGTAAATGCGACACTTCCTTGCAAGGAAATAGCGTTTGCAGATGTCTACCTATCGTAGCAATAGGGTTCTAATGCTTCTTAAAACCCGATATCGCGTATCATTTTTATGTTTCATGGTAAGATATAATATGATTTGCGAAGTGTTATGTATTCCTCGTCTACACTTCAAATGAATGTAAATGCGACACTTCCTCGCTAGGAAATAGCGTTTGCAGATGTCTACGTATCATAGCAATAGAGTTCTTATGATTCTTAAAACGCGAAATCGCATCTCATTGCTATGGTTCATGGTAAGATATAATATGATTTGCGAAGTGTTATGTATTCCTCGTCTACACTTCAAATGAATGTAAATGCGACTCTTCCTTGCTAGGAAATAGCGTCTGCAGATATCTTGGTATCGTAGCGATAGAGTTCTAATGCTTCTTAAAACGCGATATCGTATCTCATTTCTATGTTTCATGGTAAGATATAATATGATTTGCGAAGTGTTATGTATTCCTCGTCTACACTTCAAATGAATGTAAATGCGACACTTCCTCGCTAGGAAATAGCGTTTGCAGATGTCTAGGTATCGTAGCAATAGAGTTCTAATGCTTCTTAAAACGCGATATCGCATCTCATTTCTATGTTTCATGGTAAGATATAATATGATTTGCGAAGTGTTATGTATTCCTCGTCTACACTTCAAATGAATGTAAATGCGACACTTCCACGCTAGGAAATAGCGTTTGCAGATGTCTAGGTATCGTAGCAATAGAGTTCTAATGCTTCTTAAAACGCGATATCCCATCTCATTTCTATGTTTCATGGTAAGATATAATATGATTTGCGAAGTGTTATGTATTCCTCGTCTACACTTCAAATGAATGTAAATGCGACACTTCCTTGCAAGGAAATAGCGTTTGCAAATGCCTACCTATCGAAGCAATAGGGTTCTAATGCTTCTTAAAACGCGATATCGCATCTCATTTTTATGTTTCATGGTAAGATATAATATGATTTGCGAAGTGTTATGTATTCCTCGCCTACACTTCAAATGAATGTAAACGCGACATTTCCTCGCTAGGAAATAGCGATTTCAGATGTCTACGTATCATAGCAATAGAGTTCTTATGATTCTTAAAACGCGATATCGCATCTCATTTCTATGGTTCATGGTAAGATATAATATGATTTGCGAAGTGTTATGTATTCCTCGTCTACACTTCAAATGAATGTAAATGCGACACTTCCTTGCAAGGAAATAGCGTTTGCAGATTTCTACGTGACGTAGCAATAGAGTTCTTATGATTCTCAAAACGCGATATCGCATCTCATTTCTATGTTTCAAGGTAAGATATAATATGATTTGCGAAGTGTTATGTATTCCTCGTCTACACTTTAAATGAATGTAAATGCGACTCTTCCCAGCAAGGAAATAGCGTTTGCAGATGTCTACGTATCGTAGCAATAGATTTCTAATGCTTCTTAAAACGCGATATCGCATCTCATTTCTATGTTTTATGGTAAGATATTATATGATTTGCGAAGTGTTATGTATTCCTCGTCTACACTTCAAATGAATGTAAATGCGACACTTCCTTGCAAGGAAATAGCGTTTGCAGATGTCTACCTATCGTAGCAATAGGGTTCTAATGCTTCTTAAAACCCGATATCGCATCTCATTTCTATGTTTCATGGTAAGATATAATGTGATTTGCGAAGTGTTATGTATTCCTCGTCTACACTTCAAATGAATGTAAATGCGACACTTCCACGCTAGGAAATAGCGTTTGCAGATGTCTACGTATCGTAGCAATAGAGTTCTTATGATTCTTAAATCGCGATGTCGCATCACATTTCTATGTTTCATGGTAAGATATTATATGATTTGCGATGTGTTATGTATTCCTCGTCTACACTTCAAATGAATGTAAATGCGACACTTCCTTGCAAGGAAATAGCGTTTGCAGATGTCTACCTATCGTAGCAATAGGGTTCTAATGCTTCTTAAAACCCGATATCGCGTATCATTTTTATGTTTCATGGTAAGATATAATATGATTTGCGAAGTGTTATGTATTCCTCGTCTACACTTCAAATGAATGTAAATGCGACACTTCCTCGCTAGGAAATAGCGTTTGCAGATGTCTACGTATCATAGCAATAGAGTTCTTATGATTCTTAAAACGCGAAATCGCATCTCATTGCTATGGTTCATGGTAAGATATAATATGATTTGCGAAGTGTTATGTATTCCTCGTCTACACTTCAAATGAATGTAAATGCGACTCTTCCTTGCTAGGAAATAGCGTCTGCAGATATCTTGGTATCGTAGCGATAGAGTTCTAATGCTTCTTAAAACGCGATATCGTATCTCATTTCTATGTTTCATGGTAAGATATAATATGATTTGCGAAGTGTTATGTATTCCTCGTCTACACTTCAAATGAATGTAAATGCGACACTTCCTCGCTAGGAAATAGCGTTTGCAGATGTCTAGGTATCGTAGCAATAGAGTTCTAATGCTTCTTAAAACGCGATATCGCATCTCATTTCTATGTTTCATGGTAAGATATAATATGATTTGCGAAGTGTTATGTATTCCTCGTCTACACTTCAAATGAATGTAAATGCGACACTTCCACGCTAGGAAATAGCGTTTGCAGATGTCTAGGTATCGTAGCAATAGAGTTCTAATGCTTCTTAAAACGCGATATCCCATCTCATTTCTATGTTTCATGGTAAGATATAATATGATTTGCGAAGTGTTATGTATTCCTCGTCTACACTTCAAATGAATGTAAATGCGACACTTCCTTGCAAGGAAATAGCGTTTGCAAATGCCTACCTATCGAAGCAATAGGGTTCTAATGCTTCTTAAAACGCGATATCGCATCTCATTTTTATGTTTCATGGTAAGATATAATATGATTTGCGAAGTGTTATGTATTCCTCGCCTACACTTCAAATGAATGTAAACGCGACATTTCCTCGCTAGGAAATAGCGATTGCAGATGTCTACGTATCATAGCAATAGAGTTCTTATGATTCTTAAAACGCGATATCGCATCTCATTTCTATGGTTCATGGTAAGATATAATATGATTTGCGAAGTGTTATGTATTCCTCGTCTACACTTCAAATGAATGTAAATGCGACACTTCCTTGCAAGGAAATAGCGTTTGCAGATTTCTACGTGACGTAGCAATAGAGTTCTTATGATTCTCAAAACGCGATATCGCATCTCATTTCTATGTTTCAAGGTAAGATATAATATGATTTGCGAAGTGTTATGTATTCCTCGTCTACACTTTAAATGAATGTAAATGCGACTCTTCCCAGCAAGGAAATAGCGTTTGCAGATGTCTACGTATCGTAGCAATAGATTTCTAATGCTTCTTAAAACGCGATATCGCATCTCATTTCTATGTTTTATGGTAAGATATTATATGATTTGCGAAGTGTTATGTATTCCTCGTCTACACTTCAAATGAATGTAAATGCGACACTTCCTTGCAAGGAAATAGCGTTTGCAGATGTCTACCTATCGTAGCAATAGGGTTCTAATGCTTCTTAAAACCCGATATCGCATATCATTTTTATGTTTCATGGTAAGATATAATATGATTTGCGAAGTGTTATGTATTCCTCGTCTACACTTCAAATGAATGTAAATGCGACACTTCCACGCTAGGAAATAGCGTTTGCAGATGTCTAGGTATCGTAGCAATAGAGTTCTAATGCTTCTTAAAACGCGATATCCCATCTCATTTCTATGTTTCATGGTAAGATATAATATGATTTGCGAAGTGTTATGTATTCCTCGTCTACACTTCAAATGAATGTAAATGCGACACTTCCACGCTAGGAAATAGCGTTTGCAGATGTCTACGTATCGTAGCAATAGAGTTCTAATGCTTCTTAAAACGCGATATCGCATCTCATTTTTATGTTTCATGGTAAGATATTATATGATTTGCGAAGTGTTATGTATTCCTCGTCTACACTTCAAATGAATGTAAATGCGACACTTCCTTGCAAGGAAATAGCGTTTGCAGATGTCTACCTATCGTAGCAATAGAGTTCTTATGATTCTCAAAACGCGATATCGCATCTCATTTCTATGTTTCAAGGTAAGATATAATATGATTTGCGAAGTGTTATGTATTCCTCGTCTACACTTCAAATGAATGTAAACGCGACACTTCCCAGCAAGGAAATAGCGTTTGCAGATGTCTACGTATCGTAGCAATAGATTTCTAATGCTTCTTAAAACGCGATATCGCATCTCATTTCTATGTTTTATGGTAAGATATTATATGATTTGCGAAGTGTTATGTATTCCTCGTTTACACTTCAAATGAATGTAAATGCGACACTTCCTTGCAAGGAAATAGCGTTTGCAGATGTCTACGTATCGTAGCAATAGAGTTCTTATGATTCTTAAAACGCGATATCGCATCTCATTTCTATGTTTCATGGTAAGATATAATATGATTTGCGAAGTGTTATGTATTCCTCGTCTACACTTCAAATGAATGTAAATGCGACACTTCCTTGCAAGGAAATAGCGTTTGCAAATGCCTACCTATCGAAGCAATAGGGTTCTAATGCTTCTTAAAACGCGATATCGCATCTCATTTCTATGTTTTATGGTAAGATATTATATGATTTGCGAAGTGTTATGTATTCCTCGTTTACACTTCAAATGAATGTAAATGCGACACTTCCCAGCAAGGAAATAGCGTTTGCAGATGTCTACGTATCGTAGCAATAGATTTCTAATGCTTCTTAAAACGCGATATCGCATCTCATTTCTATGTTTTATGGTAAGATATTATATGATTTGCGAAGTGTTATGTATTCCTCGTTTACACTTCAAATGAATGTAAATGCGACACTTCCTTGCAAGGAAATAGCGTTTGCAGATGTCTACGTATCGTAGCAATAGAGTTCTTATGATTCTTAAAACGCGATATCGCATCTCATTTCTATGTTTCATGGTAAGATATAATATGATTTGCGAAGTGTTATGTATTCCTCGTCTACACTTCAAATGAATGTAAATGCGACACTTCCTTGCAAGGAAATAGCGTTTGCAAATGCCTACCTATCGAAGCAATAGGGTTCTAATGCTTCTTAAACGCGATATCGCATCTCATTTTTATGTTTCATGGTAAGATATAATATGATTTGCGAAGTGTTATGTATTCCTCGCCTACACTTCAAATGAATGTAAATGCGACACTTCATCGCTAGGAAATAGCGATTGCAGATGTCTACGTATCATAGCAATAGAGTTCTAATGCTTCTTAAAACGCGATATCGTATCTCATTTCTATGTTTCATGGTAAGATATAATATGATTTGCGAAGTGTTATGTATTCCTCGTCTACACTTCAAATGAATGTAAATGCGACACTTCCTTGCAAGGAAATAGCGTTTGCAGATGTCTACCTATCGTAGCAATAGGGTTCTAATGCTTCTTAAAACGCGATATCGCCTCATTTCTATGGTTCATGGTAAGATATAATATGATTTGCGAAGTGTTACGTATTCCTCGTCTACACTTCAAATGAATGTAAATGCGACTCTTCCTTGCTAGGAAATAGCGTCTGCAGATATCTTGGTATCGTAGCGATAGAGTTCTAATGCTTCTTAAAACGCGATATCGTATCTCATTTCTATGTTTCATGGTAAGATATAATATGATTTGCGAAGTGTTATGTATTCCTCGTCTACACTTCAAATGAATGTAAATGCGACACTTCCTCGCTAGGAAATGGCGTTTGCAGATGTCTAGGTATCGTAGCAATAGAGTTCTAATGCTTCTTAAAACGCGATATCGCATCTCATTTCTATGTTTCATGGTAAGATATAATGTGATTTGCGAAGTGTTATGTATTCCTCGTCTACACTTCAAATGAATGTAAATGCGACACTTCCACGCTAGGAAATAGCGTTTGCAGATGTCTACGTATCGTAGCAATAGAGTTCTTATGATTCTTAAATCGCGATGTCGCATCTCATTTCTATGTTTCATGGTAAGATATAATATGATTTGCGAAGTGTTATGTATTCCTCGTCTACACTTCAAATGAATGTAAATGCGACACTTCCTCGCTAGGTAATAGCGTTTGCAGATGTCTACGTATCGTAGCAATAGATTTCTAATGCTTCTTAAAATGCGATATCGCATCTCATTTCTATGTTTCATGGTAAGATATTATATAATTTGCGAAGTGTTATGTATTCCTCGTCTACACTTCAAATGAATGTAAATGCGACACTTCCTTGCTAGGAAATAGCGTTTGCAGATGTCTACGTATCGTAGCAATAGAGTTCTTATGATTCTTAAAACGCGATATCGCATCTCATTTCTATGTTTCATGGTAAGATATAATATGATTTGCGAAGTGTTATGTATTCCTCGTCTACACTTCAAATGAATGTAAATGCGACACTTCCTTGCAAGGAAATAGCGTTTGCAAATGCCTACCTATCGAAGCAATAGGGTTCTAATGCTTCTTAAAACGCGATATCGCATCTCATTTTTATGTTTCATGGTAAGATATAATATGATTTGCGAAGTGTTATGTATTCCTCGCCTACACTTCCAATGAATGTAAATGCGACACTTCCTTGCAAGGAAATAATGTTTGCAGATGTCTACCTATCGTAGCAATAGAGTTCTAATGCTTCTTAAAACGCGATATCGCATCTCATTTCTATGGTTCATGGTAAGATATAATATGATTTGCGAAGTGTTATGTATTCCTCGTCTACACTTCAAATGAATGTAAATGCGACACTTCCTTGCAAGGAAATAGCGTTTGCAGATTTCTGCGTGTCGTAGCAATAGAGTTCTTATGATTCTCAAAACGCGATATCGCATCTCATTTCTATGTTTCAAGGTAAGATATAATATGATTTGCGAAGTGTTATGTATTCCTCGTCTACACTTCAAATGAATGTAAATGCGACACTTCCCAGCAAGGAAATAGCGTTTGCAGATGTCTACGTATCGTAGCAATAGATTTCTAATGCTTCTTAAAACGCGATATCGCATCTCATTTCTATGTTTTATGGTAAGATATTATATGATTTGCGAAGTGTTATGTATTCCTCGTCTACACTTCAAATGAATGTAAATGCGACACTTCCTTGCAAGGAAATAGCGTTTGCAGATATCTACCTATCGTAGCAATAGGGTTCTAATGCTTCTTAAAACCCGATATCGCATATCATTTTTATGTTTCATGGTAAGATATAATATGATTTGCGAAGTGTTATGTATTCCTCGTCTACACTTCAAATGAATGTAAATGCGACACTCCCACGCTAGGAAATAGCGTGTGCAGATGTCTAGGTGTCGTAGCAATAGAGTTCTAATGCTTCTTAAAACGCGATATCCCATCTCATTTCTATGTTTCATGGTAAGATATAATATGATTTGCGAAGTGTTATGTATTCCTCGTCTACACTTCAAATGAATGTAAATGCGACACTTCCACGCTAGGAAATAGCGTTTGCAGATGTCTACGTATCGTAGCAATAGAGTTCTAATGCTTCTTAAAACGCGATATCGCATCTCATTTTTATGTTTCATGGTAAGATATTATATGATTTGCGAAGTGTTATGTATTCCTCGTCTACACTTCAAATGAATGTAAATGCGACACTTCCTTGCAAGGAAATAGCGTTTGCAGATGTCTACCTATCGTAGCAATAGAGTTCTTATGATTCTCAAAACGCGATATCGCATCTCATTTCTATGTTTCAAGGTAAGATATAATATGATTTGCGAAGTGTTATGTATTCCTCGTCTACACTTCAAATGAATGTAAATGCGACACTTCCCAGCAAGGAAATAGCGTTTGCAGATGTCTACGTATCGTAGCAATAGATTTCTAATGCTTCTTTAAACGCGATATCGCATCTCATTTCTATGTTTCATGGTAAGATATAATATGATTTGCGAAGTGTTATGTATTCCTCGTCTACACTTCAAATGAATGTAAATGCGACACTTCCTTGCAAGGAAATAGCGTTTGCAGATATCTACCTATCGTAGCAATAGGGTTCTAATGCTTCTTAAAACCCGATATCGCATATCATTTTTATGTTTCATGGTAAGATATAATATGATTTGCGAAGTGTTATGTATTCCTCGTCTACACTTCAAATGAATGTAAATGCGACACTCCCACGCTAGGAAATAGCGTGTGCAGATGTCTAGGTATCGTAGCAATAGAGTTCTAATGCTTCTTAAAACGCGATATCCCATCTCATTTCTATGTTTCATGGTAAGATATAATATGATTTGCGAAGTGTTATGTATTCCTCGTCTACACTTCAAATGAATGTAAATGCGACACTTCCACGCTAGGAAATAGCGTTTGCAGATGTCTACGTATCGTAGCAATAGAGTTCTAATGCTTCTTAAAACGCGATATCGCATCTCATTTTTATGTTTCATGGTAAGATATTATATGATTTGCGAAGTGTTATGTATTCCTCGTCTACACTTCAAATGAATGTAAATGCGACACTTCCTTGCAAGGAAATAGCGTTTGCAGATGTCTACCTATCGTAGCAATAGAGTTCTTATGATTCTCAAAACGCGATATCGCATCTCATTTCTATGTTTCAAGGTAAGATATAATATGATTTGCGAAGTGTTATGTATTCCTCGTCTACACTTCAAATGAATGTAAATGCGACACTTCCCAGCAAGGAAATAGCGTTTGCAGATGTCTACCTATCGTAGCAATAGAGTTCTAATGCTTCTTAAAACGCGATATCGCATCTCATTTCTATGTTTCATGGTAAGATATAATATGATTTGCGAAGTGTTATGTATTCCTCGTCTACACTTCAAATGAATGTAAATGCGACACTCCCACGCTAGGAAATAGCGTTTGCAGATGTCTACGTATCGTAGCAATAGCTTTCCAATGCTTCTTAAAACGCGATATCGCATCCCATTTCTATGTTTCATGGTAAGATATAATATGATTTGCGAAGTGTCATGTATTCCTCGTCTACACTTCAAATGAATGTAAATGCGACACTTGCTTGCTAGGAAATAGCGTCTGGAGATGTCCAGGTATCGTAGCAATAGAGTTCAAATGCTTCTTAAAACGCGATATCGCATCTCATTTCTATGTTTCATGATAAGATATAATATGATTTGCGAAGTGTTATGTATTCCTCGTCTACACTTCAAATGAATGTAAATGCGACACTTCCTTGCAAGGATATAGCGTTTGCAGATGTCTACCTATCGTAGCGATAGAGTTCTAATGCTTCTTAAAACGCGATATCGCATCTCATTTCTATGTTTCATGGTAAGATATTATATAATTTGCGAAGTGTTGTGTATTCCTCGTCTACACTACAAATGAATGTAAATGCGACACTTCCTTGCAAGGAAATAGCGTTTGCAGATGTCTACGTATAGTAGCAATAGGGTTCTTATGATTCTTAAAACGCGATATCGCATCTCATTCCTATGTTTCATGGTAAGATATAATATGATTTGCGAAGTGTTATGTATTCCTCGTCTACACTTCAAATGAATGTAAATGCGACACTTCCTTGCAAGGAAATAGCGTTTGCAGATGTCTACCTATCGTAGCAATAGAGTTCTAATGCTTCTTAAAACGCGATATCGCATCTCGTTTCTATGTTTCATGGTAAGATATAATATGATTTGCGAAGTGTTATGTATTCCTCGTCTACACTTCAAATGAATGTAAATGCGACACTTCCTTGCTAGGAAATAGCGTTTGCAGATGTCTACGTATCGTAGCAATAGCTTTCCAATGCTTCTTAAAACGCGATATCGCATCCCATTTCTATGTTTCATGGTAAGATATAATATGATTTGCGAAGTGTTATGTATTCCTCGTCTACACTTCAAAGGAATGTAAATGCGACTCTTCCTTGCTAGGAAATAGCGTCTGCAGATATCTTGGTATCGTAGCGATAGAGTTCTAATGCTTCTTAAAAAGCGATATCGTATCTCATTTCTATGTTTCATGGTAAGATATAATATGATTTGCGAAGTGTTATGTATTCCTCGTCTACACTTCAAATGAATGTAAATGCGACACTTCCTTGCAAGGAAATAGCGTTTGCAAATGTCTACCTATCGTAGCAATAGAGTTCTAATGCTTCTTAAAACGCGATATCGCATCTCATTTCTATGTTTCATGGTAAGATATTATATAATTTGCGAAGTGTTGTGTATTCCTCGTCTACACTACAAATGAATGTAAATGCGACACTTCCTTGCAAGGAAATAGCGTTTGCAGATGTCTACGTATAGTAGCAATAGGGTTCTAATGCTTCTTAAAATGCGATATCGCATCTCATTTCTATGTTTCATGGTAGGATATTATATAATTTGCGAAGTGTTATGTATTCCTCGTCTACACTACAAATGAATGTAAATGCGACACTTCCTTGCAAGGATATAGCGTCTGCAGACGTCTAGGTATCGTAGCGATAGAGTTCTAATGCTTCTTAAAACGCGATATCGCATCTTATTTCTATGTTTCATGGTAAGATATAATATGATTTGCGAAGTGTTATGTATTCCTCGACTGCACTTCAAATGAATGTAAATGCGACACTTCCTTGCAAGGAAATAGCGTTTGCAGATGTCTACGTATCGTAGCACTAGATTTGTAATGCTTCTTAAAACGCGATATCGCTTCTCATTTCTATGGTTCATGGTAAGATATAATATGATTTGCGAAGTGTTATGTATTCCTCGTCTACACTTCAAATGAATGTAAATGCGACACTTCCTTGCAAGGAAATAGCGTTTGCAAATGTCTACCTATCGTAGCAATAGAGTTCTAATGCTTCTTAAAACGCGATATCGCATCTCATTTTTATGTTTCATGGTAAGATATTATACGATTTGCGAAGTGTTATGTATTCCTCGTCTACACTTCAAATGAATGTAAATGCGACACTTCCTCGCTAGGGAATAGCGTTTGCAGATGTCTACGTATCGTAGCAATAGAGTTCTTATGATTCTTAAAACGCGATATCGCATCTCTTTTTTATGGTTCATGGTAAGATATAATATGATTTGCGAAGTGTTATGTATTCCTCGTCTACACTTCAAATGAATGTACATGCGACACTTCCTTGCTAGGAAATAGCGTCTGCAGATGTCTAGGTATCGTAGAGATAGTGTTCTAATGCTTCTTAAAACGCGATATCGCATCTCATTTCTATGTTTCATGGTAAGATATAGTATGATTTGCGAAGTGTCATGTATTCCTCGTCTACACTTCAAAAGAATGTAAATGCGGCTCTTCCTTGCTAGGAAATAGCGTCTGCAGATGTCTAGGTATCGTAGCAATAGAGTTCAAATGCTTCTTAAAACGAGATATAGCATCTCATATCTATGTTTCATGATAAGATATAATATTCATTGCGAAGTGTTATGCATTCCTCGTATTCGATTCAAATGAATGTAAATGCGACACTTCCTTGCAACGAAATAGCGTTTGCAGTTGTCTACATATCGTAGCAATAGAGTTCTTATGATTCTTAAAACGCGATATTGCATCTCATTTCTATGCTTCATGGTAAGACATAATATGATTTGAGAAGTGTTATGTATTCCTCGTCTACACTTCAAATGAATGTGAATGCGACACTTCCTCGCTAGGAAATAGCGTTTGCAGATGTCTACGTATCGTAGCAATAGATTTCTAATGCTTCTTAAAACGCGATATCGCATCTCATTTCTATGTTACATGGTAAGATATAATATGATTTGCGAAGTGACACGTATTCCTCGTCTACACTTCAAATGAATGTGAATGCGACACTTCCTCGCTAGGAAATAGCGTTTGCAGATGTCTACGTATCGTGGCAATTCGATTTCTAATGCTTCTTAAAGCGCGAAATCGCATCTCATTTCTATGTTTCATGGTAAGATGTAATATTCATTGCGAAGTGTTATGCATTTCTCGTCTACGATTCAAATGAATGTAAATGCGACACTTCCTTGCAATGAAATAGCGTTTGCAGATGTCTAGGTATCGTAGCAATAGAGTTCTAATGCTTCTTAAAACGCGATATCGCATCTCATTTCTATGTTTCATGGTAAGATATAATATGATTTGCGAAGTGTTATGTATTCCTCGTCTGCACTTCAAATGAATGTAAATGCGACACTTCCTTGCAAGGAAATAACGTTTGCAGATGTCTAGGTATCGTAGCGATAGGGTTCTAGTTCTTCTTAAAACGCGATATCGCATCTGATTTCTATGTTTCATGGTAAGATATAATATGATTTGCGAAGTGTTATGTATTCCTCGTCTACACTTCATATGAATGTAAATGCGACACTTCCTTGCAAGGAAATAGCTTTTGCAGATGTCTACCTATCGTAGCAATAGAGTTCTAATGCTTCTTAAAACGCGATATCGAATCCCATTTCTATGTTTCATGGTAAGATATAATATGATTTGCGAAGTGTTATGTATTCCTCGTCCGCACTTCAAATAATTGTAAATGCGACACTTCCTTGCAAGGAAATAGCGTCTGCAGATGTCTACGTATCGTAGCAATAGAGTTCTTATGATTCTTAAAACGCGATATCGCAACTCATTTCTATGGTTCATGGTAAGATAAAATATGATTTGCGAAGTGTTATGTATTCCTCGTCTACACTTCAAATGAATGTAAATGCGACACTTCCTAGCAAGGAAATAGCGTTTGCAGATGTCTACGTATCGTAGCAATAGATTTCTAATGCTTCTTAAAACGCGATATCGCATCTCATTTCTATGTTTCATGGTAAGATATAATATGATTTGCGAAGTGTCATGTATTCCTCGTCTACACTTCAAATGAATGTAAATGCGACACTTCCTTGCTAGGAAATAGCGTCTGCAGATGTCTAGGTATCGTAGCAATAGAGTTCAAATGCTTCTTAAAACGAGATATTGCATCTCATATCTATGTTTCGTGATAAGATATAATATTCATTGCGAAGTGTTATGCATTCCTCGTATACGATTCAAATGAATGTAAATGCGACACTTCCTTGCAAGGAAATAGCGTTTGCAGATGTCTACGTATCGTAGCAATAGAGTTCTAATGCTTCTTAAAACGCGATATCGCATCTCATTTCTATGTTTCATGGTAAGATATAATATGATTTGCGAAGTGTCACGTATTCCTCGTCTACACTTCGAATGAATGTGAATGCGACACTTCCTCGCTAGGAAATAGCGTTTGCAGATGTCTACGTATCGTGGCAATAGATTTCTAATGCTTCTTAAAGCGCGAAATCGCATCTCATTTCTATGTTTCATGGTAAGATGTAATATTCATTGCGAAGTTTTATGCATTCCTCGTCTACGATTGAAATGAAAGTAAATGCGACACTTCCTTGCAAGGAAATAGCGATTGCAGATGTCTACGTATCGTAGCAATAGAGTTCTTATGATTCTTAAAACGCGGTATCGCATCTCATTTCTACGTTTTATGGTAAGATATAATATGATTTGCGAAGTGTTATGTATTCCTCGTCTACACTTCAAATGAATGTAAATGCGACACTTCCTTGCAAGGAAATAATGTTTGCAGATGTCTACCTATCGTAGCAATAGAGTTCTAATGCTTCTTAAAACGCGATATCGCATCTCATTTCTATGTTTCATGGTAAGATATAATATGATTTGCGAAGTGTCATGTATTCCTCGTCTACACTTCAAATGAATGTAAATGCGACACTTGCTTGCTAGGAAATAGCGTCTGCAGATGTCCAGGTATCGTAGCAATAGAGTTCAAATGCTTCTTAAAACGAGATATTGCATCTCATATCTATGTTTCATGATAAGATATAATATTCATTGCGAAGTGTTATGCATTTCTCGTCTACGATTCAAATGAATGTAAATGCGACACTTCCTTGCAATGAAATAGCGTTTGCAGATGTCTAGGTATCGTAGCAATAGAGTTCTAATGCTTCTTAAAACGCGATATCGCATCTCATTTCTATGTTTCATGGTAAGATATAATATGATTTGTGAAGTGTTATGTATTCCTCGTCTGCACTTCAAATGAATGTAAATGCGACACTTCCTTGCAAGGAAATAACGTTTGCAGATGTCTAGGTATCGTAGCGATAGGGTTCTAGTTCTTCTTAAAACGCGATATCGCATCTGATTTCTATGTTTCATGGTAAGATATAATATGATTTGCGAAGTGTTATGTATTCCTCGTCTACACTTCATATGAATGTAAATGCGACACTTCCTTGCAAGGAAATAGCTTTTGCAGATGTCTACCTATCGTAGCAATAGAGTTCTAATGCTTCTTAAAACGCGATATCGAATCCCATTTCTATGTTTCATGGTAAGATATAATATGATTTGCGAAGTGTTATGTATTCCTCGTCCGCACTTCAAATAATTGTAAATGCGACACTTCCTTGCAAGGAAATAGCGTCTGCAGATGTCTACGTATCGTAGCAATGGAGTTCTTATGATTCTTAAAACGCGATATCGCAACTCATTTCTATGGTTCATGGTAAGATAAAATATGATTTGCGAAGTGTTATGTATTCCTCGTCTACACTTCAAATGAATGTAAATGCGACACTTCCTAGCAAGGAAATAGCGTTTGCAGATGTCTACGTATCGTAGCAATAGATTTCTAATGCTTCTTAAAACGCGATATCGCATCTCATTTCTATGTTTCATGGTAAGATATAATATGATTTGCGAAGTGTCATGTATTCCTCGTCTACACTTCAAATGAATGTAAATGCGACTCTTCCTTGCTAGGAAATAGCGTCTGCAGATGTCTAGGTATCGTAGCAATAGAGTTCAAATGCTTCTTAAAACGAGATATTGCATCTCATATCTATGTTTCGTGATAAGATATAATATTCATTGCGAAGTGTTATGCATTCCTCGTATACGATTCAAATGAATGTAAATGCGACACTTCCTTGCAAGGAAATAGCGTTTGCAGATGTCTACGTATCGTAGCAATAGAGTTCTAATGCTTCTTAAAACGCGATATCGCATCTCATTTCTATGTTTCATGGTAAGATATAATATGATTTGCGAAGTGTCACGTATTCCTCGTCTACACTTCGAATGAATGTGAATGCGACACTTCCTCGCTAGGAAATAGCGTTTGCAGATGTCTACGTATCGTGGCAATAGATTTCTAATGCTTCTTAAAGCGCGAAATCGCATCTCATTTCTATGTTTCATGGTAAGATGTAATATTCATTGCGAAGTTTTATGCATTCCTCGTCTACGATTGAAATGAAAGTAAATGCGACACTTCCTTGCAAGGAAATAGCGATTGCAGATGTCTACGTATCGTAGCAATAGAGTTCTTATGATTCTTAAAACGCGGTATCGCATCTCATTTCTATGTTTTATGGTAAGATATAATATGATTTGCGAAGTGTTATGTATTCCTCGTCTACACTTCAAATGAATGTAAATGCGACACTTCCTTGCAAGGAAATAATGTTTGCAGATGTCTACCTATCGTAGCAATAGAGTTCTAATGCTTCTTAAAACGCGATATCGCATCTCATTTCTATGTTTCATGGTAAGATATAATATGATTTGCGAAGTGTCATGTATTCCTCGTCTACACTTCAAATGAATGTAAATGCGACACATGCTTGCTAGGAAATAGCGTCTGCAGATGTCCAGGTATCGTAGCAATAGAGTTCAAATGCTTCTTAAAACGAGATATTGCATCTCATATCTATGTTTCATGATAAGATATAATATTCATTGCGAAGTGTTATGCATTTCTCGTCTACGATTCAAATGAATGTAAATGCGACACTTCCTTGCAATGAAATAGCGTTTGCAGATGTCTAGGTATCGTAGCAATAGAGTTCTAATGCTTCTTAAAACGCGATATCGCATCTCATTTCTATGTTTCATGGTAAGATATAATATGATTTGTGAAGTGTTATGTATTCCTCGTCTGCACTTCAAATGAATGTAAATGCGACAATTCCTTGCAAGGAAATAACGTTTGCAGATGTCTAGGTATCGTAGCGATAGGGTTCTAGTGCTTCTTATAACGCGATATCGCATCTCATTTCTATGTTTCATGGTAAGATATAATATGATTTGCGAAGTGTTATGTATTCCTCGTCTACACTTCATATGAATGCAAATGCGACACTTCCTTGCAAGGAAATAGCTTTTGCAGATGTCTACCTATCGCAGCAATAGAGTTCTAATGCTTCTTAAAACGCGATATCGAATCCCATTTCTATGTTTCATGGTAAGATATAATATGATTTGCGAAGTGTTATGTATTCCTCGTCCGCACTTCAAATAATTGTAAATGCGACACTTCCTTGCAAGGAAATAGCGTCTGCAGATGTCTACGTATCGTAGCAATAGAGTTCTTATGATTCTTAAAACGCGATATCGCAACTCATTTCTATGGTTCATGGTAAGATAAAATATGATTTGCGAAGTGTTATGTATTCCTCGTCTACACTTCAAATGAATGTAAATGCGACACTTCCTAGCAAGGAAATAGCGTTTGCAGATGTCTACGTATCGTAGCAATAGATTTCTAATGCTTCTTAAAACGCGATATCGCATCTGATTTCTATGTTTCATGGTAAGATATAATATGATTTGCGAAGTGTCATGTATTCCTCGTCTACACTTCAAATGAATGTAAATGCGACACTTCCTTGCTAGGAAATAGCGTCTGCAGATGTCTAGGTATCGTAGCAATAGAGTTCAAATGCTTCTTAAAACGAGATATTGCATCTCATATCTATGTTTCGTGATAAGATATAATATTCATTGCGAAGTGTTATGCATTCCTCGTATACGATTCAAATGAATGTAAATGCGACACTTCCTTCCAAGGAAATAGCGTTTGCAGATGTCTACGTATCGTAGCAATAGAGTTCTAATGCTTCTTAAAACGCGATATCGCATCTCATTTCTATGTTTCATGGTAAGATATAATATGATTTGCGAAGTGTCACGTATTCCTCGTCTACACTTCAAATGAATGTGAATGCGACACTTCCTCGCTAGGAAATAGCGTTTGCAGATGTCTACGTATCGTAGCAATAGATTTCTAATGCTTCTTAAAACGTGATATCGCATCTCATTTCTATGTTTCATGGTAAGATATAATCTGATTTGCGAAGTGTCATGTATTCCTCGTCTACACTTCAAATGAATGTAAATGCGACATTTCCTTGCTAGGAAATAGCGTCTGCAGATGTCTAGGTATCGTAGCAATAGATTTATAATACTTCTTAAAACGCGATATCGCATCTCATATCTATGCTTCATGGTAAGATATAACATGATATGCGAAGTGTCATGTATTCCTCGTCTACACTTCAAATGAATGTAAATGTGGCACTTCCTTGCTAGGAAATAGCGTTTGCAGATGTCTACGTACCGTAGCAATGGAGTTCTTATGATTCTTGAAACCCGAAATTGCATCTCATTTCTATGTTTCATGGTAAGATACAATATGATTTGCGAAGTGTTATGTATTCCTCGTCTACACTTTAAATGAAAGTAAATGCGACACTTCCTTGCTAGGAAATAGCGTCTGCAGATGTCTAGGTATCGTAGCAATAGATTTCTAATGCTTCTTAAAACGCGATATCGCATCTCATTTCTATGTTTCATGGTAAGATATAATATGATTACGAAGTGTTATGTATTCCTCGTCTACACTTCAAATGAATGTAAATGCGACACTTTCTTGCAAGGAAATAGCGTTTGCAGATGTCTAGGTATCGAAGCAATAGATTTCTAATGCTTCTTAATACGCGATATTGCATCTCATTTCTATGTTTCATGGTAAGATATAATATGATTTGCGAAGTGTTATGTATTCCTCGTCTACACTTCAAATGAATGTAAATGCGACACTTTCTTGCAAGGAAATAGCGTTTGCAGATGTCTACGTATCGTAGCAATAGGGTACTAATGTTTCTTAAAGCGCGATGTCGCGTCCCATTTCAATGTTTCATGATAAGATATAATATCCATTGAGAAGTGTCATGTATACCTCGTATTCAGTTCAAAAGAATGTAAATGCGACACTTCCTTGCTATTAAATAGCGTTTGCAGATGTCTACGTATCGTAGCAATGGAGTTGTAATGCTTTTTAAATCGCGATATCGCGTCTCATTTCTATGCTTCATGATAAGGTATAATATTCATTGTGTAATGTTATGTATACTTCGTATTCACTTCACAAGAATGTAAATGCGACATTTCCTTCCTAGGAAATAACGTTTGCAGATGTCTACGTATCGTACCAATAGATTTCTAGTGCTTCTTAAATCGCTATATCGCATCTCATTTCTATGTTTCGTGATAAGGTATAATATTCATTGCGAAGTGTCATGTATACCTCGTATTCACTTCAAAACAATGTAAATGCGACACTTCCATGCTAGGCAATAGCGTTTGCAGATGTCTACGTATCGTAGCAATAGAGTTCTAATACTTTTTAACACGAGATATCGCATCCCATTTCTATGTTTCATGATAAGAAATAATATTCATTGCGAAGTGTTAAGTGTACCTTGTCTACACGGCAGAAGAACGTAAACCCCACACTTCCTTGCTAGGAAATGCATTTCCAGATGTGTACGTATCGAAGCAATATAGTTCCAATGCTCCTTGACACGCGATTTCGCGTCGCAGTTCTATGTATCGTGATAGTAAATAATATTCATAGCGAAGTGTTATGCATACATCGTCTACACTTCAAAAGAATGTGAATGCCACACTTCCTTGCTAGGATATAGCGTTTCCACATGTCTACGTATCGAAGCAATAGAGTTCAAATGCCTCTTAACACGCGATATCGCATCCCATTTCTATGTTTCATGATATGATACAATAGCGAAGTGTTATGTATACCTCGTCTACATTTCAAAAGAATGTAAATGTCACACATCCCAGCTAGGAAATGGGTTTCCAAATATCTACGAATCGAAGCCATAGAATTCTAATGCTTCTTAAAACGAGATATCGCATCTCATTTCTATGTTTCATGGTAAGATATAATATGATTTGCGAAGTGTTATGTATTCCTCGTCTACACTTCAAATGAATGTAAATGCAGCACTTCCTCGCTGGGAAATAGCGTTTGCAGATGTCTACGTATCGTAGCAATAGGGTACTAATGTTTCTTAAAGCGCGATGTCGCGTCCCATTTCAATGTTTCATGATAAGATATAATATCCATTGAGAAGTGTCATGTATACCTCGTATTCAGTTCAAAGGAATGTAAATGCGACACTTCCTTGCTATTAAATAGCGTTTGCAGATGTCTACGTATCGTACCAATAGAGTTCTAGTGCTTCCTAAATCGCGATATCGCATCTCATTTCTATGTTTCGTGATAAGGTATAATATTCATTGCGAAGTGTCATGTATACCTCGTATTCACTTCAAAAGAATGTAAATGCGACACTTTCATGCTAGGAAATAGCGTTTGCAGATGTCTACGTATCGTAGCAATAGAGTTCTAATGCCTCCTAAAACGAGATGTCGAATCTCATTTCTATGTTTCATGATAAGATATAATATTCATTGCGAAGTGTCTTGTATACCTCGTATTCACTTCAAAAGAATGTAAATGCGAATCTTCCTTGCGATTAAATAGAGCTTGCAGATGTCTACGTACCGAAGCAATGGTGTTCTAATGCTTCTCAAAACGCGATATCGCAACTCATTCCTGTTTCATGATAAGATATAATATTCATTCCGATGTGTCATGTATATCTCGTATTCACTTCAAAATAATGTAAGTGCGAAACTTCCATTTTAGGAAATAGCGTTTGCAGATGTTTACGTATCGTAGCAATAGAGTTCTAATACTTTTTAAAACGAGATATCGCATCCCATTTCTATGTTTCATGATAAGAAATAATATTCATTGCGAAGTGTTAAGTGTACCTTGTCTACACGGCAGAAGAACGTAAACCCCACACTTCCTTGCTAAGAAATAGCGTTTCCACATGTCTACGTATCGAAGCAATAGAGTTCAAATGCCTCTTAAAACGCGATATCGCATCCCATTTCTATGTTTCATGATATGATACAATAGCGAAGTGTTATGTATACCTCGTCTACCTTTCAAAAGAATGTAAATGTCACACATCCCAGCTAGGAAATGGGTTTCCAAATATCTACGAATCGAAGCCATAGAATTCTAATGCTTCTTAAAACGAGATATCGCATCTCATTTCTATGTTTCATGACATTATATAATATTCATTGCGAAGTGTTATGTATACCACCTCTACACATCAATGGAATGTAAATGCCACACTTCCTTGCTAGGAAATAGCGTTTCCACATGTCTACGTATCGAAGCAATGGAGTTGTAATGTTCCTTAAAACGCGATATCGCATCGCAGTTCTATGTTTCATGATAAGATATAATATTAATGGCGAAGTGCTATCTATACCTCGTTGCACTTCAAAAGAATGTAAATACCACACTTCCGTGCTAGGAAATAGCGTTTCCAGATATCTACGTACCGAAGAAATAGAGTTGTAATGCTTCTTAAAACGCGATATCGCATCTCATTTCTATGACTCATTAAATGACATAACATTCATCACCAAGTGCTATGCATATCTCGTCGACACTTGAAAAGACGCAAATGCCACGCTTTGTTGCTAGGAAATAGCAATTTTCCAGATGCCTACGTATCGAAGCAATAGAGTTCTAATGCATCTTAAAACGCAATATTGCATCGCAGCTCTATGTTTCATTTTGAGATATAATGTTCATTGCGAAGTGTTATATATACCTCGTCTGCACTTCAAAAGAATGCAAATGCCACACTTCTTGGTTAGGAAATTGCGTTTCTAGATGTCTTCGCATCGAAGCAATTGATTTCTAATTCTTTATAAAACGCGATATCGCATATCAATTCTAAGTCACATGATAAGATGTAATTTCAATGCAACGCGTTATGTATATCTCCTCTACACTTCAAATGAATGTAAACGGATCACTTCCTTGCTATGGAATATCGTTTCTATATCTGAAGGTTTAGAAGCAATGGAGTTCTAATGCTTCGTAAAACGCGGCTGCGCATCTTACTTCTATATTTCATGATAAGATGTAATATTCATAGCATCGCGTTATGTTTATCTGCTTCTGCATATGAATTGAGTGTGAACCCTACACTTTCTTGCCCGGGGATAGCGTTTCTAGATGTCCAGGTGCCGAAGCATTTAATTTGTCATGCTTCATGCACCTCAATATTGCATTTCATATAAACAGTTCAAAGTAGGTTAGAAGGTTGTAAAGCTCTATGCATCGCATTATGCTTATCTGCTTTTGTGCTTTATAATGCTCTGGGATGTGAGAAGGTCCTCAACCATCCTTAACCCCCTAAAGAGAAGTCAAAAGTCCAGCGGCCCTGCAGGTGGGCCATGGGAGTGTAATGACAAACGCATTCTCAAATAGCCTATACCAACACGCCCATAATCTCGCTAGAGGAAACAAACAAGAGTCACCCGCCTGACGCATCCCGTTTATATTATCATACCCTAATTCCAAAGAGCAGGGTTAAGGTCCTACCCCTACTCCAGAAAAACATAACATATAAAAGACCTAGGGATTGTCTAGGTCAGTAGTCTTAAAGTTATCATCGGCGTACATCCTGAAACTCTGCCCTACAAACGGTAATATAAAAGTTTATATCTTGTGTTAAATAAAGAGTCGAGTGAACAGTTATTCACTCTCGTTCCATTCTAAGTCATTTCTCTCAATTTTACGTGACAGGAGCGCGGCGCGCGAGGCGCTACGCAATTTAAATGATCAGGAGGATCCCCTCAGGGACACCCAAAGGGGCGAGAAGAGGAAATCGCCGAAATCCACTGATCGATGGACTCGAACAATACCGAAGCCTACAGCCCACTCCACCAAGGAGCCCCGAGGAGGATGCAGGAGACCCGAGGACCACCAGCGAATTCAAGGAACCTGAAGAAGAGAACGTGAGAGCTTATTCGCTAAAGCGTCCCATTTCTTGTGTCGCATATTGTATATTGTATCTTATATCGTGAAGTGAGTTATGATACCCGATAATTTGCGGCGTGTTGCGTAGTTTCCCGTAGCCCTTCTTAGTTAAGCCCACGTCGAGACCATAAATAAACATGTCGTGACTTCAGTATCTCGCGACCTGAGTGTGTGTACTTGGCTAGGCGTAGTCGAGAGGAGGACCATTTCGAAGTTTCAAGGGTTGTTCCGCCCCAGGGTTCCCGGGGTCGTGTAGTCTATCCCTTTGCTACTTTCTGAGCAGTTTGCGCCCAAGAAAAGTTGTACGTGAGCGGATACCTTGGAACGATAGATCGCTTTAGATTAAAGTACGTTTTACACCTTAAAGCATTTAGATAATTAACCTCTTCGAGCTTCCCTGACTTACTATATATAGGTTTCCGTCACAACTAATAGGAACCATCACTTTACATAGATATATAGAACACACATAGTTTTAAACGTAGAACTGAGAATTTGAGAACTTACTTTGAAACGTTAGTAGTGAGAAATTCCATCGGATTTCATAGAAATTCAGAACTTACTTGCTATGAAACATAGGCAGATAAGGGCCATCGCGTTGCTTAGAACTTTAGAACTTGCTTCCTTCAACAAAGATTTCTATTGGCTTCGTCCGTTCTTTTAGAAGAGTTTTTGATAAACGACATACTTTTCACGCTTCTGATATCTTTGAAAGTTCGCGAGATGTAATCGTTTAAGTTTTAAAATGATTACTTAGTGTGGATTATTATTTAGTAACTCGCTCATAAACGAGTCTGCATAGAATTTAATCCATAAGTTTTTAAGCTTGGAATTTATGCAGTTATTTGTTATTCACTTATTGCTCAAACGACAAAGATTCTGACCACTTCAAAATGGTTGACTTTCATCAATTTTCTTAAAAATTGAAATACTGCCCAACTGCTTGCATTAAAGACTGTAATTAAAGCTTTCCAAACATTTTACCTCTTATAGATGAATTCTGGAATTGAAATTGAATGTTTGACTTTTCTAGCTCCTGTTTAGACATCTTTCTATTGGAATGTTCAAGTATTTTTCATATTCGTAATTATTAAAAATGTTTTACTTGATTCTTTTATTTAATATTTAGAATTTTCTGAGAAATATTTTTTATCGTATTGAACTATATAATTGCAATTATAATTCTTTATGAAGTAATAATAACAGAAAGGTATGTATCCATTCTTGTAGTTTTGTAAAGAGTATTTAATCTTACTATCTAAAATGAAACATTGAGATCTGTTTACAATCTAATGGAATTTAATTACCTTTTGATTCAAATTCACAATGATAATCTTCCATAGTTCAACAATTTTGTGAGCTGTCCTCAGGAATCCGCAGCTCAGTACTTATAAAATGAACGACACAAAGAACAGCCTAACCAAACGTATTCGAACCGATTTTTCAATACTAATCTTATCACGTTTAACTTATGCTGCAAACTATTGAAATGCCCTTCGAAAAGTGTTTATTCACAGTGAAGTAAACGGTAAGTATTACGCCTTCCACCACTGTTTACAATACGTATGTTTCATTTACTATCAAAACCGTGAGTATTATCGCCTTTCTTTACTTTTTGTAACCTTCAATGCCTTCATGTTACAGATCGTTAAACTTGTTTTAAAATGCTCTATCGTATTACGGAAGAATGGACATACCAATTCATTTTAAAAAATGAAGGTAACCTTCATATGTCCAACATAACTCCACTTACAAAAAAACTATTTTCATCAACGGATGGCCCCTTTGTACTATGCAATTTTATATTAGCAAAAACTTCTATGAAACTTATAGTTTCGTGGATATTTGAGGTGCTAATTATTACTGCCCCACCCTGTATATTGTTATGGATGTGTCCAACAAGGCAACGATGAACAGAGTTAAATTTAATATTATGATGTTTATTATTTTACTTATAGTATATTTGTTTTTCTGGAATTTTGCCAAAAAACAATGTTCACGATGTCGACAGATGAATATATTTGCCTTAGAATTACAAGAGCCAACAATTTCGAAAGTAGAATATTACTTTACTTCGCTAACCGAATCATTGCAAACGTTAAGTAAAGTGCGTGCCTTTCAAAACAGTCAGATACAAATTACGATACAACGTTTCCAAGAAATGGTACGTGCCACTGTTTTTTAATTTCCGTTTATTTAATCAAAGGAAATTTAATTGAAATATCCGCAAAATTTGAGGACAAAGAGTTATTGTAATTTTACGCAACATATATGATGGTGATAAAGGATAAGTATACGGAACTGAAAATGGAAAGTAGTGAGGAGAAAAAGAAACTGATGGAGCTACAAAGTAGATTGATACATCCGTCAAATGATGATTCTAGGTTAATAAAATCTGTTAATTAAAGAACTATTGCAAAAATCAAGTATAATCAATATTACTTCTGCTCAAAGGCTATAATAGAATTGGACCGAAATGAGTACAAAACAGGCAATTATATCTATACGTTCTATTCTATGCAAAGGCAAATATTTCAAAGAGAAAAGATGTGTTACTTACAAATTACATATGTTCCTAGATATCTCACTAATTCAGGCTTCTTGTCTTGCAGAACTTATCATTCATGTAACATGTAAAGGGGTCGAAGAATAGTAAAAGATTTTTATATTTCATAGCCTCACTTGATACGTCGACTGGATCACGTAAAATATCGGACATTAATTGCATCTATATCTTCAGACCTTAAATATATAATTGCAACAACATATTTAATAGCGTTTTAATAACATTTTTCTAATTGTTTATATCTATGTCTAATAAATATATATTAATCGAATAAGTTGCTTTACCAAAGAATAATAGTATCTGAGGCTTACGAATCGGAGCATTACATAACAAACGTGCATCACATATATAATATTACATGTAACAAAAGATGAAGACCAAAAAGATCGTACATAAGTTGAATCCACAATGCGGTCATAGAGATACAGGAACGGCAAAAATTCCAAACAATAATTTAAAAAATTCAAAAAGGGGGGAGTGAAAATCCATCTCCTTGACGATGATAAGGAACAAGTCTGCCTCATGCACTACAATATCCCAAACAGCCAGCGATTGGCACGCCAATGACAACGGATGGAACGAATTCCGTGACAGAACTGTGCTAACAAAGTGCTCCTACTCAGCTTTCGAAATGGCATACTGTTAGTACTGGGGCGGCATTCGTATCACGGCAGTATTAAAGCACCGTGATATAGCACACGGGCTACACGGCCGTGACAATGACACTATCAGCTCACCATAGCTACACGCGGGGTTGTGGCGTAGGCTGACATTTACTAATGGGGAAGCTGTTTCCATAAAAATTATAAGCAAATATGAAAAATGACTAAACTGTGCAATTTATTTATTTTGATTCCAATATAGATACACCGGCACAAAACAAAGATATAAGAACTCGATTTTATTATTTTCTATAAACTAGCTCGATAGGGCGATTTTTTCCATAAAGTCGATAATTACTTTGCCATAAAAATATATACACTTATTTTATATATATTTTCTTCAATTTATTGTTACAAATTCATGCAATTGATGGTTATATTAAATACGACGACAGCATGTTATTTCAAAAATTACACAAGGCGAAGTTAGGGACGCAACAGCATGAATTTTTATTTTATAAGTAATATTTTTTTTATAAATAATATTTTTAGTCTATGATGGATTGAAAGAAATATATACGACTCGCTCAATAACTATAAATATAGGAAAACGACCATCAAAATGTCTATCAATACTCATATGCTGAACATCTACTGACATCTAACGGTTCTAATTTGTATGAAAGCACAGGTTCCCCATTGCCAAATGTGATCCTGCGTCATTGCTGAGGAGATTCATGAAGGGAGCGATGATACGCGTGTCACCATGGTGCTGGTTCTGCGCGATTCGCTTGTCAAGAACGTGCTGGTAACACGTTCTGGCATTTTAGTCAACGAATCCGGTCACAGATGACTACGAATCAGTTGACACTCCTCGGAAGTGGCAATATAGTGCCGGCATGATGTCGCTACCATCTTGCCGTTTGTTATCTGGGATGCTTTTTAGTGCATTATTCGGAATTGAATTTGAACACATAGCTACATAATCGCTAATTTGTATGTACTGTGACGTGGTGAAGTCACAAGGCTCGCTCACCCCCCCCCCCCTGCTCCGGTTAGACTAGCTCGCAGATCACCACCCATGCGAGAAGCGCGACACGGACCATCGCGATAGCTGTATTTGCGAGGAGCGTGAAATACACGATGGTAGAACCTTCCACCCCCCCCCCCCCCCCCCCCCCGTTCGTTTCTCTCTCTACGTTCTACGGATTAGACTGGCGAGCTGATGGAGGAAGCGACCCATAAGACGCCTCTTCGGCGGATAATAAGACCGCAGGTTCGCGGAAGGGCTGTGCACCGAGGTAGCGTGACGGGCTCGACGGAGGAGGAGTCGGGAAGTGAGCAAGAAGGGACCCTGAAGCCCGAAGGATAGGATCCAGAGCTCTGCAACGATAAGACCGCTGCCATAGTCCATGGAGACAAACAGGATGGTTCTCGGGTGTGAGAAGGACCTCTACCCCTTCCCATTAGAACTCTATTGCCTCGATAAGTAGACATCTGGAAACGTAATTTCCTAGAGAGGAAGTGTCGCATTTACATTCTTTTGAGGTGAATACGAGGTATACATATCACTCCACAAAGCAAATTATATCTTATCACGAAACATAGAAATGACATGCGATATCGCGATCTAAGAAGCATTAGAACCCTATTGCCACGATACGTAGACATCTGCAAACGCCATTTCCTAGCAAGGAAGTGTCCCATTTACATTCTTCTGAGCGGAATACAAGGTGTACATGACACTTCGCAATGAATATTATAACTTATCATGAAACATAGAAATGAGATGCGATTTCGCGATACAAATAGCATTAGAAATATATTGCTACGATGCGTAGAAATCTGCAAAAGCTATTTCCTGGGATGGAAACGTCGCATTTACATTCTTTTGAAGTGAGTACGAGGTATACATGACACTTCGCAATGAATACTATATCTTATCACGAAACATAGAAATGAAATGCGATATTGCGTTTTAAGAAGCGTTAGAAATCTATTGCTATCATACGTAGACATCTGCAAACGCTATATCCTAGCAAGGAATAGTCGCACTTACATTCTTCTGAAGTGAATGCGAGGTATACATGACACTTCGCAATGAATATTATATCTTATCATGAGATATAGAAATGAGATGCGAAATCGCGTTATAAGAAGCATTAGGACTCTATAGCTTCGATACGTAGACATCTGCAAACGCTATTTCCTAGCAAGGAATAGTCGCATTTACATTCTTTTGAAGTGAATACGAGGTATACATGACACTTCGCAATGAATACTATATCTTATCACGAAACATAGAAACGGGATGCGATATCGCGTTTAAAGAAGCGTTAGATCTCTATTGCTACGATACGTAAACACCTGCAAACGCAATTTCCTAGCAAGGAAATGTCGCATTTACATTCATTTGAAGTGTATGCGAGGTATACATGACACTTCGCAATGAATATTATATCTTACCACGAAACGTAGAAACGAGATGCGATGTCGCGTTTAAAGAAGCGATAGATCTCTATTGCTACCGATACGTAGATATCTGGAAACGCTATTTCCTAGCAAGGAAGTGTCGCACTTACATTCATTTGAAGTGAATACGAGGGACACATAACACTCCACAATGAATATTATATCTAATCATGAAACGTAGAAATGAGATGCGATATCGCGATGTAAGAAGCATTACAAATCTATTGCTTCGATACGTAGATATCTGCAAACGCTACTTCCTAGCAAGGAAGTGTCGTATTTACATTCATTTGAAGTGAATACGAGGGACACATAACACTCCACAATGAATACTATATCTTATCATGAAACGTAGAAATGAGATGCGATATCGCGATATAAGAAGCATTAGAACTCTATTGCTTCGATACGTAAATATCTGCAAGCGCTAATTCCTAGCAAGGAAGTGTCGCATTTACATTCATTGCAAGTGTAGACGAGGTATACATGCTACTCCGCAATGAATATTATATCTTATCATGAAGCATAAGAATAAGATGCGATATCTCGTTTAAGAAGCATTAGAACTCCATTGCTTCGATACGTAGATATCTGCAAACGCTACTTCCTAGCAAGGAAGTGTCGCATTTACATTCCATTGAAGTGAATACGAGGTATACATGCCACTCCGCAACGAATATTATATCTTATCATGAAACATAGAATTGAGATGCGGCATCGCGATTTAAAAAGCATTAGAACCCTATTGCTGCGGTACGTAGACATCCGCCAACGCTACTTCCTAGCAAGGAAGTGTCGCATTTACATTTTTTTGAAGTGAAAACTAGTTATACATAACACTCCACAATGAATATTATATCTTACCATGAAACACAGAAATCAGATGCGATATCGCGTGTTATGAAGCATTAGAACTCAATTGCTACGATACGTAGACACCTGCAGACGCTATTTCCTAGCAAGGAAGTGTCGCATTTACATTCTTTTGAAGTAAAAACAATGTATACATAGCACTCCAGAATGAATATTATATCTTACCATGAAACACAGGAATGAGATGCGATATCGCGTTATAAGAAGCATTAGGACTCCATTGCTACGATACGTAGATATCTGGAGACGCTATTTCCTAGTAAGGAATTGTCGCTTTTACATTCTTTAGATGTGAATACGAGGTATACGTGACACTTCGCAATGGATATTATATCTTATCATGAAATATAGAAACCAGATGCGATATCGAGTTTTAGGAAGCATTGGAACTCTATTGCTACGATTCGTAGATATCTGGAGACGCTGTTTCCTAGCACGGAAGTGTCGCATTTACATTCTTTTGAAGTGAATACGAGGTATACATGACACTTCGCAATGAATATTATATCTTATCATGAAACATAGAAACGAGATGCGACATCTCGTTTTAAGATGCATTAGATCTCTATTGCTACGATACGTAGACATCTACAAACGCTATTTCCTAGCAAGGAAGTGTCGCATTTACCTTCTTTTGAAGCGAATACGAGGTATACATGACACTTCGCAATGAATATTATACCTTATCATGAAACATAGGAGTGTGATGCGATATCGCGTTTTAAAAAGCATCAGAACTCTATTTCTACGATACATAGACATCTGCAAGCGCTACTTCCTAGCAAGGAGGTGTCGCATTTACATACATTTGAAGTGTATGCGAGGTATACATAACACTTCGCAACGAATATTATATCTTATTCTGACACATAGAAATGAGATGCAATATCTCGTTTTAAGAAGCATTAGAACTCTATTGCTACGATACGTAGACATCTGCAAACGCTTTTTAATAGCAGAGAAGTGTTGCATTTACATTCTCTTGAAGTTTATATGAGGAATACATATCAATTCGCAATGAATATTGTGTCTTATCATGAAACATAGAAATGAGATGCAATATCGCGTTTTATGAAACATTAGAACTCTGTTGCTTCGATACGTAGACATCTGGAAACGTAATTTCCTAGAAAGGAAGTGTCGCATTTACATTCACTTGAGAGGAATACGATGTATACATGACACTTCGCAATGAATATTATTTCTTATGATGAAACATAGAAATGAGATGCGATATGGCGATTCAAGAAGCATTAGAACTCTATTTCTTCGATACGTAGATATCTGCAAACCTTATTTCCTAGCAAGGAAGTGTCGCATTTACATTCTTTTGAAGTGAATACGAGGTGTCACGTCCGGCGAAACTATTTTCCGTTGATCCGGATGCTTTACGACACGAGCCTATTTTTCGGTAATTCGGTCCGCGGGAACGCGTTAAGACCGGGTCCGACAATTTCGGCTGACGCGACACTAGCGAAAACACTCGCGATAATAAGGGAATGACCCTACCTTTCGATGACTTCTCTCTCGATTTGTACGTAGAAACGGCGTGGAGGATCGTTCGCTGGTATCGTAGCGGATTACGTTCTGTTGGCTGCTACAGAAATCTCGATCAGTCGCCAGCGAAGACGAGGACGGCGGTCGGAATTCAGCGATGATGCTGAATGTGGCAGAATCGGCGTGATGCGTCATGGTGTCTGGAACGGAAGCGTCGACGGTCGATTCGAAAAGCGGCGTCTGGACTGGTGCGAAGGCAGGTCGCTGGTATACGAGGACTCTCGGAACACCCTCCAAATATTCACGCACAAGTGATCGTATGAATTTCTTCCTACTCGCACGTCGCGTTCTTCGCAAACCGGAAGCACGATTCATTCACCAGGTTTTTCTGTACTTTCGACTAAGATCTGAAGGATAGGCGGCGGTCTCAACGTCACAAATCCGATTTCTATACTCCTTCAATTTGGTGAAGAGCAACCCCAGTTGTATTGAAGATCCCGTGGAAGAATTCGTAGTTAAATGTAATGTTAAAGGTAGAACTAGTATTGTAAACACTTGATAAAATTAATGGATGTGGAAATAGTAGACTTAGTAAAAGAACTTGTACTTGTATATAGTAAAAGTAAAAATAAAATATATTCTAGGTTTAAAGTATACAAGAATTGGAATTATTCTAAGACTAAGACTAAGTTAAAATGGAAATAGAAAAACGATGCCTGAACCCCACATTGAGGTGGCTAACGATCTAGAACTAGAGGTTTCGACTCCTCGGTAGGAGATCTCGAGTCAGAGTGTGTGCTCTGGAGACGCGTCTCTGATCTCCTCGGTTCGCGGGGCGCTACGGTCGCGGAGGCTCGCGGTAGGGAGATCGCGGTCCCGCGAGTGGGGGACTCGCGTCTCGAGGCGGAGAGCGCTCCGTCCAGCGAGTGGGGACTCACGGCCCGTGGTGGGGCTAGCGGCGCATGCCGCTGGCCGGACGCATCTTACTTAGTGTAACTTAGATCTAGGAACTCTTATATATGCGTCATGATATGGTATGTATGTGCTAACTTAGAAGTAATATATAGGTTCTAGCAGATACTGTTCCCGGAATTGGAAAAGTCACCATTCAGGAGATGGGCTGCGGCTACGTCTTCCTGCAGGACGGAATCCTCGGTGCGAGGGAGATAGGGCTGCCCGACCTTGGTGCGGACGGTACGTGCCGACACTGGTGCCCGGTACGAGCGAAACAGTTATTCTCGGCGGTGCGAGTGAGGCAGCGGAACTCGGTGTGAGTGAGCGCGTGCAGGTATGCGCGCGCGAACACTTCCAGTTGCTGGTTCTGCTGGCGAGGTTGGCTGGTTGCATGCGTCCTGGGGTTGATGTTGGGGGGAGTGAGGAGGTTGATGGGTGGCAGGCGGTACGCCTGACGTCACAAAATGCGACACTTCCTTTCTAGGAAATTACGTCCCCAGATACCTCTGTATCGAAGCTATAGAGTTCTAATTCTCCTTAAAACGCGATATCGCACCTCATCTCTATGTCTCATGATAAGATATAATATTCATTGCGAGGTGTTATGTATTCCTCGTATTCACTTCAAATGAATGTAAATGCGACACTTCCTTCCTAGGAAATAGCGTTTGCAGATGTCTACGTATCGAAGTAATAGTGTACTAATGCTTCTTAAAGCGCGATATCGCATGTCATTTCTATGTTTCATGATAAGATATAATATTAATTGCGAAGTGTTATTTATTCTTCGTCTACGCTTCAAATGATTGTAAATGCGACACATCCTTTCTACGAAAAAGCGTTTGCAGATGCCTCCGTATCGAAGCACTAGAATTCAAATGCTTCTTAAAACGCGATATCGCATCTCATTTTTATGTTTCATGTTAAGGAATAATATTCGTTGTGGAGTGTTATGTATACCTCGTATTCAATTCAAAAGAATGTAAATGCGACACTTCCTTGCTAGGATATAGCGTTTGCAGATGTCTACGTATCGAAGCAGAAGCGTTCTAATGCTTTTTCAAACGAGATATTGCGTCTCCTTTCTATGTTTCATGATAAGATATAATATTCGTTGCGAAGTGCTATGTACTCCTCGTCTACACATCTAATGAATGTAAATGCAACACTTCCTTGTTAGGAAATAGCTCTTGCAGATGTTTACGTATAGAAGCAATAGAGTTCTAATGCTTCTTATATCGCGATATCGCATATCATTTCTATGTTTCATGATAAGATATAATATTCATTGGCAAGTGTCATGTATACCTCGGATACACTTCAAATGAATGTAAATGCGACACTTCCTTGCTAGGAAATAGCGTCTGCAGGTGTCTACGTATCGTAGCAATATAGTTCTAATGCCTCTTAAAACGCGATATCGCATCACATTTCTGTGTTTCATGGTAAGATATAATATTCATTGTGGAGTGTTATGTATACCTCGTATTCATTTCAAAAGAATGTAAATGCGACACTTCCTTGGTAGGAAATAGCGTTTACAGATGTCTATGTATCGTACCTACAGAGTCCTAATGCTTCTTAAAACGCGATATCGCAACTCATTAGTATGTTTCATGATAAGATACAATATTCATTGCGAAGTGTTATGTATACCTCGTAGTCACTTTAAAACTATGTAAATGCGACACTTCCTTGCTAGGAAATAGCGTTTGCAGATGTCTACGTATCGTAGCAATAGAGTTCTGATGCTCCTCAAAACGCGATATCGCATCTCATTTCTATGTTTGATGATAAGATATAATAATCATTGCGGAGTGGCATGTATACCTCGTCTACACGTGCAATGAATGTAAATGCGACACTTCCTTGCTAGGAAATACAGTTTGCAGATATTTGCGTAGCGAAGCAATAGAGTTCTAATGCTTGTAAAAACTAGGTATCGCATCTCAATTGTATGTTTCGTAATAATATACAATAAACATTGCGAAGTGTCATGTATACCTCGTATTCGTTTCAAAAGAATGTAAATGCGACACATCCTTGGTAGGAAATAGCGTTTGCAGATGTCTATGTATCGCACCTACAGAGTCCTAATGCTTCTTAAAACGCGTTATCGCATCTCTCTTCTATGTTTCATGATAAGATACAATATTCATTCCGAAGTGTTATGTATACCTCGTATTCACGTTAAAACAATGTAAATGCGACACTTCCTTGCTAGGAAATAGCGTTTGCAGATGTCTACGTATCGTAGCAATAGAGATCTAATGCCTCTTAAAATGGGATATCGCATCCCATTTGTAAGATTCATGATAAGATGTAATATTCTTTGCGCGATGCCACGTATACCTCGCATAGACTTCAGAAGAATGTAAGTGCAACTATTCCTTGCTAGGATGTAGTCAAATGCAGATGTCTACGTATCGAAGCAATAGTGTTCTAATGCTTCTTAAATCGCGATATCGCAATCTCACTTCTATGTTTCATGATTAGAAATAACATTCATTGTGCAATGTTATGTATACATCGCATTCACTTCAAAAGAATGTAAATGCGACACTTCCTTGCTTGGAAATAGCGCTTGCAGATGTCTGCGTATCGTAGCAATAGGGTTCTAATTCTACTTAAATCGCGATATCACATCACATTTCTATGTTTCGTGGTAAGATATAATATTCATTGCGAAGTGTTATGTATACCTCGTCTGCACTTCAAAAGAATGTAAATGCCACATATCCTTGATAGGAAATGCGTTTCTTGATGTCTACGTATCCAAGCAATGAAGTTTTAATGCTCCTTTAAACGCGATAACGCATCTCACTTCCATGTTTCACGATAATACATAATATTTATTGCGAAGTGTTATGTATACGTCGTGTGCACTACAAAAGAATGTAAATTGCACACTTCCATCCTAGGAAATGCGTTTCCTGTTGTCCGCGTATCGAAGCAATGGAGGAATACTTCCCAGCAAGGAAGTGTGGCATTTGCTTTCATTCGGAGTATAGACGAAGTATACATGATACATCGCAATGAATATTATATCTTATCATGAAACATCGAAGTAAGGTGCGATGTTGCGTTTTAAGAAGCATTTGAACCCTATTGCCTCGATGCGGAGACATCTGCAAAGGCTATTTCCTAGGAAGGATGTGTCACATTTACATTTATTTGAAGTGTATGCGAGGTATAAGTGTCATTTCGCAATGAATATTATATCTTATCGTAAAACATAGAAATGAGATGCGATATCGCGTTTGGAGAAGCACTAGAACTGTATTGCTACGATGCGTAGACATCTGCAAACGCTATTTCCCAGCAATGAAGTGCCGCATTTAGATTCAATTGAAGTGAATACGAGGTTACATGACACTTCGCAATGAATATTATATGTTATCATGAAACATAGAAATGAGATGCCATATCTCGTTTTCAGAAACACTGGAATTCTATTGCTTCGATATGTAGATATCTGCGAACGCTATTTCCTAGCAAGGAAATGTTGCAATTACATTCATTTGAAGTGTATGATAGGTATACATGACACTTCGCAATGAATATTACATCTTATCATGAAACATAGAAATGAGATGCGATATCGTGTTTTGAGAAGCATTAGAACTCTATTGCTTCGATACGTGGACATGTGCAAACCCAAATTCCTAGCAGGGAAGTGTCGCATTTGCATTCTTGTGAAGTGAATACGTCGCAATGAATATTATATATAATCATGAGACATAGAAATGAGATGCGATATCGCGTTTTACGAAGCGTTAGAACTCTATTGCTTCGATACGTAGACATCTGCCAACGCTCTTTCCTAGCAAGGAAGTGTCGCATTTACATTCTTTTGAAAGGAATACGAGGTATGCATGACACTTCGCAATGAATATTATATCTTATCACGAAACATAGAAATGGGATGCGATATCGCGTTTTAAGAAGCGTTAGAACTCTATTGCCACGATACGTAGACATCTGCAAACGCTATTTCCTAGCAAGGAAGACTCGCATTTCCATTCTATTGAAGAGAATGCGAGGTATACATTACACTTCGCAATGAATACTATATCTTATCACGAAGCATAGAAATGAATTGCGACATGTCGTTTTATGAAGCATTAGAGCTCTATTGTTTCGGTACGTAGGCATTTGGAAACGCTATTTCCAAGCAAGGAAGTGTCGCATTTACTTTCTTTTGAAGTGAATACGAGGTATACATGACACTTCGCAATGAATATTATACGCTATCACGAAACAGAAATGAAATGCGATATCGGGATTTAAGAAGCATTAGAACTCTACTGCTTCGAAACGGCGACATCTGCAAACGCTATTTAATAGGAAGGAATAGTCGCATTTACATTCTTTGAAGTGTATACGAGGTATATATGACACATCGCAATGAATATTATATCTGATCATGAAACATAGAAATGAGATGCGATGTCGCGTTTTGAGAAGCATTAGAACTCTATTGCTACGATACGTAGACATCTGCAAACGCAATATCCTAGCATGGAAGATTCGCATTTACATTCTTTGAAGTGATTACGAGGTATACATGACACATCGCAATGAATATTATATCTTATCATGAAACATAGGAATGACATGCGATATCGCGTTTTAAGAAGCATTAGAACTCTATTGCTACGATACGTAGACATCTGCAAACGCTATTTCCTAGCAAGGAATAGTCGCACTTACATTCTTTGAAGTGAATACGAGGTATACATGACACATCGCAATGAATATTATATCTTATCATGAAACTTAGAAATGAGATGCGATATCGCGTTTTGAGAAGCATTAGAACTCTATTGCTACGATACGTAGACATCTGCAAACGCTATTTCCTAGCAAGGAAGACTCGCATTTCCATTCTATTGAAGAGAATACGAGGTAGACATTACACTTCCCATGAATATTATACCTTATCACGAAACATAGAAGTGAGATGTGATGTCGCGATTTCAGTAGCATTAGAACTCTATTGCTCCGATACGTAGGCATCTGCAAACACTATTTCCTAGCAAGGAAATGTTGCAATTACATTCATTTGAAGTGTATGATAGGTATACATGACACTTCGCAATGAATATTACATCTTATCATGAAACATAGAAATGAGATGCGATATCGTGTTTTGAGAAGCATTAGAACTCTATTGCTTCGATACGTGGACATGTGCAAACCCAAATTCCTAGCAGGGAAGTGTCGCATTTGCATTCTTGTGAAGTGTATACGAGGTATACATAACACGTCGCAATGAATATTATATATAATCATGAGATATAGAAATGAGCTGCGATATCGCGTTTTACGAAGCGTTAGAACTCTATTGCTTCGATACGTAGACATCTGCCAACGCTCTTTCCTAGCAAGGAAGTGTCGCATTTACATTCTTTTGAAAGGAATACGAGGTATGCATGACACTTCGCAATGAATATTATATCTTATCACGAAACATAGAAATGAGATGCGATATCGCGTTTTAAGAAGCGTTAGAACTCTATTGCCACGATACGTAGACATCTGCAAACGCTATTTCCTAGCAAGGAAGACTCGCATTTCCATTCTATTGAAGAGAATACGAGGTATACATTACACTTCGCAATGAATACTATATCTTATCACGAAGCATAGAAATGAAATGCGACATGTCGTTTTATGAAGCATTAGAGCTCTATTGTTTCGGTACGTAGGCACTTGGAAACGCTATTTCCAAGCAAGGAAGTGTCGCATTAACTTTCCTTTGAAGTGAATACGAGGTATACATGACACTTCGCAATGAATATTATACGCTATCACGAAACATAGAAATGAAATGCGATATCGGGATTTAAGAAGCATTAGAACTCTACTGCTTCGAAACGGGGACATCTGCAAACGCTATTTAATAGGAAGGAATAGTCGCATTTACATTCTTTGAAGTGAATACGAGGTATATATGACACATCGCAATGAATATTATATCTGATCATGAAACATAGAAATGAGATGCGATGTCGCGTTTTGAGAAGCATTAGAACTCTATTGCTACGATACGTAGACATCTGCGAACGCAATATCCTAGCATGGAAGATTCGCATTTACATTCTTTGAAGTGATTACGAGGTATACATGACACATCGCAATGAATATTATATCTTATCATGAAACTTAGAAATGAGATGCGATATCGCGTTTTGAGAAGCATTAGAACTCTATTGCTACGATACGTAGACATCTGCAAACGCTATTTCCTAGCAAGGAAGACTCGCATTTCCATTCTATTGAAGAGAATACGAGGTAGACATTACACTTCCCATGAATATTATACCTTATCACGAAACATAGAAGTGAGATATGATGTCGCGATTTCAGTAGCATTAGAACTCTATTGCTCCGATACGTAGGCATCTGCAAACGCTATTTCCTAGCAAGGAAATGTTGCAATTACATTCATTTGAAGTGTATGATAGGTATACATGACACTTCGCAATGAATATTACATCTTATCATGAAACATAGAAATGAGATGCGATATCGTGTTTTGAGAAGCATTAGAACTCTATTGCTTCGATACGTGGACATGTGCAAACCCAAATTCCTAGCAGGGAAGTGTCGCATTTGCATTCTTGTGAAGTGAATACGAGGTATACATAACACGTCGCAATGAATATTATATATAATCATGAGATATAGAAATGAGATGCGATATCGCGTTTTACGAAGCGTTAGAACTCTATTGCTTCGATACGTAGACATCTGCCAACGCTCTTTCCTAGCAAGGAAGTGTCGCATTTACATTCTTTTGAAAGGAATACGAGGTATGCATGACACTTCGCAATGAATATTATATCTTATCACGAAACATAGAAATGAGATGCGATATCGCGTTTTAAGAAGCGTTAGAACTCTATTGCCACGATACGTAGACATCTGCAAACGCTATTTCCTAGCAAGGAAGACTCGCATTTCCATTCTATTGAAGAGAATACGAGATATACATTACACTTCGCAATGAATACTATATCTTATCACGAAGCATAGAAATGAAATGCGACATGTCGTTTTATGAAGCATTAGAGCTCTATTGTTTCGGTACGTAGGCACTTGGAAACGCTATTTCCAAGCAAGGAAGTGTCGCATTAACTTTCTTTTGAAGTGAATACGAGGTATACATGACACTTCGCAATGAATATTATACGCTATCACGAAACATAGAAATGAAATGCGATATCGGGATTTAAGAAGCATTAGAACTCTACTGCTTCGAAACGGGGACATCTGCAAACGCTATTTAATAGGAAGGAATAGTCGCATTTACATTCTTTGAAGTGAATACGAGGTATATATGACACATCGCAATGAATATTATATCTGATCATGAAACATAGAAATGAGATGCGATGTCGCGTTTTGAGAAGCATTAGAACTCTATTGCTACGATACGTAGACATCTGCGAACGCAATATCCTAGCATGGAAGATTCGCATTTACATTCTTTGAAGTGATTACGAGGTATACATGACACATCGCAATGAATATTATATCTTATCATGAAACATAGGAATGACATGCGATATCGCGTTTTAAGAAGCATTAGAACGCTATTGCTACGATAAGTAGACATCTGCCAACGCTATTTCCTAGCAAGGAAGTGTCGCATTTACATTCATTTGAAGTGTATACGAGGTATACATGACTCTTCGCAATGAACATTATATCTTATCATAAAACATAGAAATGAGATGCGATATCGCGTTTTAAGAAGCATTAGAACTCTATTGCTTCGATACGTAGACATCTGCAAAGGCAATTTCCTAGGAAGGAAGTGTCGCATTTACATTCTTTTGAAGTGAATACGAGGAAAACATGGCACTTCGCAATGAATATTATATCTTGTCATGAAACATAGAAATGAGATGCGATATCCCGTTTTAAGAAGCATAAGAAATATATTGCTACGGTACGTAGATATCTGGAAACGCTATTTCCTGGGAAGGAAGTGTCGCATTTACATTCTTTTGAAGCGAATGCGAGGCATACATGACACTTCGCAATGAATATTATATCTTATCATGAAACAGAGAAATGAGATACGACATTTCGTTCCTAGAAGCATTAGAACTCTATTGTTTCGATGCGTAGACATCTGCAAACGCTATTTCCTAGCAAGGAAGTGTCGCATTTACATTCTTTTAAAGTGAATACGAGGTATACGTGACACTTCGCAATGAATATTATACCTTATCACGAAACATAGGAATGAGGTGCGACATCTCGTTTTAAGAAGCATTAGAACTCTATTTCTACGATACATAGACGATACATCTACAGACGCTATTTCCTAGCAAGGAAGTGTCGCATTTACATTCATTTGAAGTGAATGCGAGGTATAGATAGCACTCAACAATGAATATTATATCTTATCACGAAACATAGAAATGAGATGCGATATGGCGTTTTAAGGGGCATTAGTACTCTATAGCTTCGATACAGAGATATCCGGGAACGTAATTTCCTAGAATGGAACCTCCTCGCTCCCCCCAGCATCAACCCCTGGACGCATGCAGCCAGCCTAACTCGCCTGCAGAACCAGCAACTGGAAGTGTTCGCGCGCGCATACCTGCACGCGCTCACTCACACCGAGTTCCGCTGCCTCACTCGCACCGCCGAGTATACCTGTCTCGCTCGTACCGGGCACCAGTGTCTGACTCGCACCACAGAGTATACCTGTCTCGCCGCACCAAGGACGGGCAGCCCTATCTCCCTCGCACCGAGGATTCCGTCCTGCAGGAAGACGTAGCCGCAGCCCATCACCTGAATGGGGCCTTTTCCAATTCCGGGATCAGGATCTGCTAGAACCTATATATTACTTCTAAGCTAGGACATACATACCATATCATGACGCATATATAAGAATTCCTAGATCTAAGTTACACTAAGTAAGATGCGTCCGGTCAGGGGCATACGCCGCTAGCCCCACCACGAGCCGCGAGTCCCCACTCGCTGGACCGCGCGCTCTCCGCCTCGAGACGCGAGTCCCCCACTCGCGGGACCGCGATCTCCCTACCACGAGCCTCCGCGATCGTAGCGCCCCGCGAACCGAGGAGGTCAGAGACGCGTCTCCAGAGCACAAACTCTGACTCGAGATTTCCTAGCGAGGAGTCGAAACCTCTAGTTCTAGATCGTTAGCCACCTCAATGTGGGGTTCAGGCATCGTATGTCTATTCCCATTTTAACTTAGTCTTAGTCTTAGAATAATTCCAGTTCTTGTATACTTTAAACCTAGAATATATTTTATTTTTACTTTTACTATATCCAAGTACAAGTTCTTTTACCAAGTCTACTATCTCCACATCCATTAATTTTATCAAGTGTTTACAATACTAGTTCTACTTTTAACATTACATTTAACTACGAATTCTTCCACGTGTTCTTCCATACAACTGGGGTTGCTCTTCATTAAATTGAAGGAGTATAGAGATTGGCTTTATGACGTTGAGACTGCCGCCTATCCTTCAGATCTTAGTCGAAAGTACAGAAAAACCTGGTGAATGAATCGTGCTTCCGGTTTGCGAAGAACGCGACGTGCGAGTAGGAAGAACTTCATACGGTCACTTGTGCGTGAATATATGGAGGGCGTTCCGAGAGTCCTCGTATACCAGCGACCTGCCTTGGCACCAGCCCAGACGCCGCTTTCCGAGGCGACAGTTGACACTTCCGATCCAGGCACCACGACGCATCACGCCGATTCTGCCACATTCAGCATCATCGCTGAATTCCGACAGCCGTCCTCCTCTTCGCTGGCGACTGATAGAGATTTCCGTAGCAGCCAACAGAACGAAATACGCTACGATCCCAGCGGACGATCCTCCACGCCGTTTCTACGTACAAATCGAGAGAGAAGTCATCGAAAGCTAGGGTCATTCCCTTATTATCGCGAGTGTTTTCGCTAGTGTCGCGTCAGCCGAAATTGTCGGACCCGGTCTTAACGCGTTCCCGCCGACCGAATTACCGAAAAATAGGCTCGTGTTGTAAAACATCCGGAGCAACGGAAAATAGTTTCGTCGGATGTGACACCTCGTATTCACTTCAAAAGAATGTAACTGCGACACTTCCTTGCAAGGAAATAAGGATTGCAGATATCTAGGTATCGAAGAAATAGAATTCTAATACTTCTTAAAACGAGATGTCGAATCTCATTTCTATGTTTCGTGATAAGATATAATATCCATTGCGAAGTGTCATGCATACCTCGTATTCACTTCAATGGAATGTAAATGCGACACTCCCATGCTAGGAAATAGCGTTTGCAGATGTCTACGTAGCGTAGGAGGAGAGTTCTAATGCTTCTTAAAACGTGATGTCGCATTTCATTTCTATGTTTCGTGATAAGATATAATATCCATTGCGAAGTGTCATGTATATCTCGTATTCACTTCAATGGAATGTTAATGCGACACTTCCATGCTTGGAAATAGCGTTTGCAGATGTCTACGTATCGTAGCAATAGAGTTCTAATGCTTCTTAAAACGAGATGTCGCATTTCATTCTTATGTTTCGTGATAAGATATAATATTCATTGTGGATTGTTATGTATACCTCGTATTCACTTCAAATCAATGTAAGTGCGAAGCGTCCTTGCTGGGAAATAGCGTTTTGAGATGTCTACGTATCGTAGCAGTAGAGTTCTAACGCTTCTTTAAACGCGATATCGAATACCATTTCTATGTTTCATTATAAGATATGATATTCATTGCTTACTGTCATGTATACCTTCGTATTCTCTTCAAAAGAATGTAAATGCGACACTTACTTGCTAGGAAATAGCGTTCGCAGATCTCTACGTATCGAAGCAATAGAGTTCTAATGCTTCTTAAAACGCGATATCGAATCTCACTTCTATGTTCCATGATAAGATATAATATTCATTGCGAAGTGTCATGTATACCTCGTATTCACTTCAAATGAATGTAAATGCGGCACTTCCATTCTAGGAAATAGCGTTTGCAGATGAGCACGTATCGAAAGTATAGAGTTCTAATACTTCTTAAAACGAGATGTCGCATCTCACTTCTATGTTTCATGATAAGATATAATATTCATTGTGTAGTGTCATGTATACCTCGTATTCACTTCAAATGAATGTAAATGCGAAACTTCCATGCTAGGAAATAGCGTTTGCAGATGTCTACGTATCGTAGCAATAGAGTTCTAATGCTTCTTAAAACGAGATGTCGCATTTCATTTCTATGTTTCGTGATAAGATATAATATTCATTGTGGAGCGTTATGTATACCTCGTATTCACTTCAAAAGAATGTAATTGCGACACTTCCCTGCTAGGAAATAGAGTTTGCAGATGTCTACGTATCGAAGCAATAGGGTTCTAATGCTTCTCAAAACGCGATGGCGTATCTCATTTCTATGTTTCATGATTAGATATAATATCCATTGCGAAGTGTCATGTATATCTCGTATTCACTTCAAAAGAATGTAAGTGCGACACTTCCATGCTAGGAAATAGCGTTTGCAGATGTCTACGTATCGTAGCAATAGAGATCCAATGCTACTTAAAACGAGATGTCGCATTTCATTTCTGTGTTTCGTAATAAGATATAATATTCATGGCGGAATGTTATGTATACCTCGTATTCACTTCAAAATAATGTAAATGCGACACTTCCTTGCTAGGAAATAGCGTTTGCAGATGTCTACGTATCGTAGCAATAGAGTTCTAATGCTTCTTAAAACGGGATGTCGCATTTCATTTCTATGTTTCGTGATAAGATATAATATTCATTGTGGAGCGTTATGTATACCTCGTATTCACTCCAAAAGAATGTAAATGCGACACTTCTATGCTAGGAAATAGCGTTTGCAGATGTCTACGTATCGTAGCAATAGTGTTCTAATGCTTCTTAAAACGAGATGCCGCATCTCATTTCTAGGTTTCGTGATAAGATATAAAATTCATTGTGGATTGTTATGTATACCTCGTATTCACTTCAAAAGATTGTAAATGCGACACTTCCTTGCTAGGAAATATTGTTTGCAGGTGTCTACGTATCGTAGCAATAGAGTTCTAATGCTTCTTAGAACGCGATATCGCATCTCACTTCTATGTTTCATGATAAGATATAATATTCATTGCGAAGTGTCATGTATACCTCGTATTCACTTCAAAAGGATGTAAATGCGACACTTCCTTGCTAGGAAATAGCGTTTCCAGATGTCTACGTATCGAAGCAATAGGGTTCTAATGCTTCTTAGAACGCGACATCGCATCTCACTTCTATGTTTCATGATAAGATATAATATTCATTGCGAAGTGTCATGTATACCTCGTATTCACTTCAAATGAATGTAAATACGACCTTTCCATGCTAGGATATAGACTTTGCAGATGTCTACGTATCGTAGCAATAGAGTTCTAATGCTTCTTAAAACGAGATGTCGCATTTCATTTCTATGTTTCGTGATAAGATATAATATTCATTGTGGAGCGTTATGTATACCTCGTATTCACTTCAAAAGAATGTAATTGCGACACTTCCCTGCTAGGAAATAACATTTGTAGATGTCTGCGCATCGTAGCAATAGAGTTCTAGTGCTTCTTAAATCGCGATATCGCATCTCACTTCCATGTTTCGAGAGAAGATGTAATATTCATTGCGAAGTGTCATGTATACCTCGTATTAACTTCAAAAGAATGTAAATGCGGCACTTCCATGCTAGGAAATAGCGTTTGCAGATGTCTACGTATCGTAGCAATAGAGTTCTAATGCTTCTCAAAACGCGATATCGCATCTCACGTCTACGTTTCATGATAAGATATAATATTCATTGCGAAGTGTCATGTATACCTCGTATTCACTTCAAAAGAATGTAAATGCGACACTTCCCTGCTAGGAAATAGAGTTTGCAGATGTCTACGTATCGAAACACTAGGGTTCTAATGCTTCTCAAAACGGGATGTCGCATCTCATTTCTATGTTTCATGATCAGATATAATATTCATTGCGAAGTGTCATGTATACCTCGTATTCACTTCAAAAGGATGTAAATGCGACACTTCCTTGCTAGGAAATAGCGTTTCCAGATGACTACGTGTCAAAACAATAGAGATCTAATGATTCTTAAAACGCGATATCACATCTCACTTCTAGGTTTCATTATAAGATATATTATTCATTATGGAGTGTTACGTATACCTCGTATTCACGTCAAAAGAATGTAAATGCGACCCTTCCATGCTAGGAAATGGCGTTTGCAGATGTCTACGTATCGTAGCAATAGAGTTCTAATGCTTCGTAGAACGCGATATCGCATCTCACTTCAATGTTTCATGATAAGATATAATATTCATTGCGAAGTGTCATGTATACCTCGTATTCGCTTCAAAAGAATGTAACTGCGACACTTCCTTGCTCGGAAATAGCGTATCCAGATGACCACGTATCGAAAGAATAGAGTTCAAATACTTCTTAAAACGAGATGGCGTATCTCATTTCTATGTTTCATGATTAGATATAATATCCATTGCGAAGTGTCATGTATATCTCGTATTCACTTCAAAAGAATGTAAGTGCGACACTTCCATGCTAGGAAATAGCGTTTGCAGATGTCTACGTATCGTAGCAATAGAGATCCAATGCTACTTAAAACGAGATGTCGCATTTCATTTCTGTGTTTCGTAATAAGATATAATATTCATGGCGGAATGTTATGTATACCTCGTATTCACTTCAAAATAATGTAAATGCGACACTTCCTTGCTAGGAAATAGCAATTACAGATATCTACGTATCGTAGCAATAGTGTTCTAATGCTTCACAAAATGCAATGTCGCATCTCATTTCTGTGTTTCATGATTACATATAATATTCATTGTGCAGTGTTTTGTATACCTCGTATTCACACCAGAAGAATGTAAATGCGACACTTCCTTGCTAGGAAATAGCGCTTGCAGTTGTCTACGTATCGTAGCAATAGAGTTCTAATGCTTCCTAAAACGAGATGTCGCATCTCAATTCTACGTTTCATGATAAGATATAATATTCATTGCGAAGTGTCACTTATACCTCGCTTACACTTCAAGTGAATGTAAATGCGACACTTCCTTGCTAGGAAATAGCGTTTGCAGATTTCTACGTATCGAAGCAATAGAGTTCTAATGCTTCTTAAAACTGGATATCGCATCTCATTTCTATGTTACACGATAAGATACAAGATTCATTGCGAAGTGTCATGTATGCCTCGTATTCACTTCAAAAGAATGTAAATGCGAAACTTCTTTTGCTAGGAAATAGCTTTTGCAGATGTCTACGTATCGTAGCAATAGAGTTCTAATGCTTCTTAAAACGCGATATCGCATCTCATTTCTAAGTTTCACGATAAGGTATAATATTCATTGTGGAGTGTTGTGTATACCCCGTATTCACTTCAAAAAAATGTAAATGCGAAACTTCTTTTGCTAGGAAATAGCGTTTGCAGATGTCTACGTATCGTAGCAATAGAGATCTAATGCTTCTTAAAACGCGATATCGCATCTCATTTCTATGTCTCATGATTAAATATATTTTTCATTGCGAAGTGGTATGTATTCCTCTTATTCACTTCTAAGGAATGTAAATGAGACACATCCTTGCTAGGAAATAGCGTTTGCAGATGTCTACGTATCGTAGCAACATAGTTCTAATACTTCTTAAAACGAGGTATCGCATCTCATTTCTATGTTTCATGTTAAGATATAATATTAATTGCGAACTGTCATGTATACCTCGCATGCACTTCAAATGAATGTAAATGCGACACTTCCTTGGTACGAAATAGCGTCTGCAGATGTCTACGCATCGTAGCAATAGAGTTCTAACGCTTCTTAAAACGCGATATCGCATCTCAATTCCATGTTTCATGATAAGATACAATATTCATTGCAAAGAGTCGCTTATTCGTCGCCAGCACTTTAAATGAATGTAAATGCGACACTTCCTTGCTAGGAAATAACGCTTCCAGATGTCTACGTATCGTAGCAATAGAGTTATAATGCTACTTAAATCGCGATATCGCATCTCATTTATATGCTTCGTGATGAGATATAATATTCATTGCGAAGTGTCATGTATTCTCGTCTACACGTCAAAAGAATGTAAATGCAACACTTCCTTGCTAGGGAATAGCGTTTCCAGATGTCTACGTATCGGAGCAATAGAGTTCTAATGGGGAGGGTTATAGGTCCTTCTCACAACCGAGAACCATCCTGTTTGTCTCCATGGTCTATGGCAGCGGTCTTATCGTTGCAGAGCTCTGGATCCTATCCTTCGGGCTTCAGTGTCTCTTCTTGCTCACTTCCCGACTCCTCCACCGTCGAGCCTGTCACGCTACCTCGGCGCACAGCCTTTCCGCGAACCTGCGGTCTTATTATCCGCCGAAGAGGCGTCTTATGGGTCGCTTCTTCCATCAGCTCGCCAGTCTAATCCGTAGAACGGAGAGAGAGAAACGAACGGTAAGGGGGGGGGGGAGGTTCTACCATTGTGTATTTCACGCTCCTCGCAAATACAGCTATCGCGATGGTCCGTGTCGCGCTTCTCGCATGGGTGGTAATCTGCGAGCTAGTCTAACCGAAGCAGGGGAGAGGGGGGGGGTGGTGAGCGAGCCTTTTGACTTCACCACGTCACAGTACATACAAATTTGCGATTAAGTAGCTATGTGTTCAAATTCAATTCCGAATAATGCACTAAAAAGCATCCCAGATAACAAACGGCAAGATGGTAGCGACACCATGCCGGCACTATATTGCCTCTTCCGAGGAGTGTCAACTGATTCGTAGTCATCTGTGACCGGATTCGTTGACTAAAATGTCAGAACGTGTTACCAGCACGTTTTAGACAAGCGAATCGCGCAGAACCAGCACCATGGTGACATGCGTATCATCGCTCCATTCATGAATCTCCTCAGCAATGACGCAGGATCACATTTGGCAATGGGGAGCCTGTGCTTTCATACAAATTAGAACCGTTAGATGTCAGTAGTTGTTCAGCATATGAGTATTGATAGACATTTTGATGGTCGTTTTCCTATATTTATAGTTATTGAGCGAGTCGTATATATTTCTTTCAATCCAACATAGACTAAAAATATTATTTATAAAAAAAATATTACTTATAAAATAAAAATTCATGCTGTTGCGTCCCTAACTTCGCCTTGTGTAATTTTTGAAATAACATGCTGTCATCGTATTTAATGTAACCCTCAATTGCATGAATTTGTAACAATAAATTGAAGAAAATATATATAAAATAAGTGTATATATTTTTATGACAAAGTAATTATCGACTTTATGGAAAAAATCGCCCTATCGAGCTAGTTTATAGAAAATAATAAAATCGAGTTCTTATATATTTGTTTTGTGCCGGTGTATCTATATTGGAATCAAAATAAATAAATTGCACAGTTTAGTCATTTTTCATATTTGCTTATAATTTTTATGGAAACAGCTTCCCCATTAGTAAATGTCAGCCTACGCCACAACCCCGCGTGTAGCTATGGTGAGCTGATAGTGTCATTGTCACGGCCGTGTAGCCCGTGTGCTATATCTCGGTGCTTTAATAGTGCCGTGATACGAATGCCGCCCCAGTACTAACAGTATGCCATTTCGAAAGCTGAGTAGGAGCACTTTGTTAGCACAGTTCTGTCACTGAATTCGTTCCATCCGTTGTCATTGGCGTGCCAATCGCTGGCTGTTTGGGATATTGTAGTGCATGAGGCAGACTTGTTCCTTATCATCGTCAAGGAGATGGATTTTCACTCCCCCCTTTTTGAATTTTTTAAATTATTGTTTGGAATCTTTGCCGTTTCTGTATCTCTATGACCGCATTGTGGATTCAACTTATGTACGATCTTTTTGGTCTTCATCTTTTGTTACATGTAATATTATATATGTGATGCACGTTTGTTATGTAATGCTCCGATTCGTAAGCCTCAGATACTTTTATTCTTTGGTAAAGCAACTTATTCGATTAATATATATTTATTAGACATAGATATAAACAATTAGAAAAATGTTATTAAAACGCTATTAAATATGTTGTTGCAATTATATATTTAAGGTCTGAAGATGTAGATGCAATTAATGTCCGATATTTCACGTGATCCAATCGACGTATCAAATGAGGCTATGAAATATAAAAATCTTTTACTATTCTTCGACCCCTTTACATGTTACATGAATGATAAGTTCTGCAAGACAAGAAGCCTAAATTAGTGAGATATCTAGGAACATAAGTAATTTGTAAGTAACACATCTTTTCTCTTTGAAATATTTGCCTTTGCATAGAATAGAACGTATAGATATAATTGCCTGTTTTGTACCCATTTCGGTCCAATTCTATTATAGCCTTTGAGCAGAAGTAATATCGATTATACTTGATTTTTGCAATAGTTCTTTAATTAACAGATTTTATTAACCTAGAATCATCATTTGACGGATGTATCAATCTATTTTGTAGCTCCATCAGTTTCTTTTTCTGCTTGCTACTTTCCATTTTCAGTTCCGTATACTTATCCTTTATCACCATCATATATGTTGCGTAAAATTACAATAACTTTTTGTCCTCAAATTTTGCGGATATTTCAATTAAATTTCCTTTGATTAAATAAACGGAAATTAAAAAACAGTGGCACGTACCATTTCTTGGAAACGTTGTATCGTAATTTGCATCTGACTGTTTTGAAAGGCACGCACTTTACTTAACGTTTGCAATGATTCGATTAGCGAAGTAAAGTAATATTCTACTTTCGAAATTGTTGGCTCTTGTAATTCTAAGGCAAATATATTCATCTGTCGACATCGTGAACATTGTTTTTTGGCAAAATTCCAGAAAAACAAATATACTATAAGTAAAATAATAAACATCATAATATTAAATTTAACTCTGTTCATCGTTGCCTTGTTGGACACATCCATAACAATATACAGGGTGGGGCAGTAATAATTAGCACCTCAAATATCCACGAAACTATAAGTTTCATAGAAGTTTTTGCTAATATAAAATTGCATAGTACAAAGGGGCCATCCGTTGATGAAAATAGTTTTTTTGTAAGTGGAGTTATGTTGGACATATGAAGGTTACCTTCATTTTTTAAAATGAATTGGTATGTCCATTCTTCCGTAATACGATAGAGCATTTTAAAACAAGTTTAACGATCTGTAACATGAAGGCATTGAAGGTTACAAAAAGTAAAGAAAGGCGATAATACTCACGGTTTTGATAGTAAATGAAACATACGTATTGTAAACAGTGGTGGAAGGCGTAATACTTACCGTTTACTTCACTGTGAATAAACACTTTTCGAAGGGCATTTCAATAGTTTGCAGCATAAGTTAAACGTGATAAGATTAGTATTGAAAAATCGGTTCGAATACGTTTGGTTAGGCTGTTCTTTGTGTCGTTCATTTTATAAGTACTGAGCTGCGGATTCCTGAGGACAGCTCACAAAATTGTTGAACTATGGAAGATTATCATTGTGAATTTGAATCAAAAGGTAATTAAATTCCATTAGATTGTAAACAGATCTCAATGTTTCATTTTAGATAGTAAGATTAAATACTCTTTACAAAACTACAAGAATGGATACATACCTTTCTGTTATTATTACTTCATAAAGAATTATAATTGCAATTATATAGTTCAATACGATAAAAAATATTTCTCAGAAAATTCTAAATATTAAATAAAAGAATCAAGTAAAACATTTTTAATAATTACGAATATGAAAAATACTTGAACATTCCAATAGAAAGATGTCTAAACAGGAGCTAGAAAAGTCAAACATTCAATTTCAATTCCAGAATTCATCTATAAGAGGTAAAATGTTTGGAAAGCTTTAATTACAGTCTTTAATGCAAGCAGTTGGGCAGTATTTCAATTTTTAAGAAAATTGATGAAAGTCAACCATTTTGAAGTGGTCAGAATCTTTGTCGTTTGAGCAATAAGTGAATAACAAATAACTGCATAAATTCCAAGCTTAAAAACTTATGGATTAAATCCTATGCAGACTCGTTTATGAGCGAGTTACTAAATAATAATCCACACTAAGTAATCATTTTAAAACTTAAACGATTACATCTCGCGAACTTTCAAAGATATCAGAAGCGTGAAAAGTATGTCGTTTATCAAAAACTCTTCTAAAAGAACGGACGAAGCCAATAGAAATCTTTGTTGAAGGAAGCAAGTTCTAAAGTTCTAAGCAACGCGATGGCCCTTATCTGCCTATGTTTCATAGCAAGTAAGTTCTGAATTTCTATGAAATCCGATGGAATTTCTCACTACTAACGTTTCAAAGTAAGTTCTCAAATTCTCAGTTCTACGTTTAAAACTATGTGTGTTCTATATATCTATGTAAAGTGATGGTTCCTATTAGTTGTGACGGAAACCTATATATAGTAAGTCAGGGAAGCTCGAAGAGGTTAATTATCTAAATGCTTTAAGGTGTAAAACGTACTTTAATCTAAAGCGATCTATCGTTCCAAGGTATCCGCTCACGTACAACTTTTCTAGGGCGCCAGCTGTTCAGAAAGTAGCAAAGGGATAGACTATACGACCCCGGGAACCCTGGGGCGGAACAACCCTTGAAACTTCGAAATGGTCCTACTCTCGACTACGCCTAGCCAAGTACACACACTCAGGTCGCGAGATACTGAAGTCACGGCATGTTTATTTATGGTCTCGACGTGGGTTTAACTAAGAAGGGCTACGGGAAACTACGCAACACGCCGCAAATTACCGGGTATCATAACTCACTTCACGATATAAGATACAATATACAATATGCGACACAAGAAATGGGACGCTTTAGCGAATAAGCTCTCACGTTCTCTTCTTCAGGTTCCTTGAATTCGCTGGTGGTCCTCGGGTCTCCTGCATCCTCCTCGGGGCTCCTTGGTGGTGTGGGCTGTAGGCTTTGGTATTGTTCGAGTCCATCGATCAGTGGATTTCGGCGATTTCTTCTTCTCGCCCCTTTGGGTGTCCCTGAGGGGATCCTCCTGATCATTTAAATTGCGTAGCGCCTCGCGCGCCGCGCTCCTGTCACGTAAAATTGAGAGAAATGTCTTAGAATGAAACGAGAGTGAATAACTGTTCACTCGACTCTTTATCTAACACAAGATATAAACTTTTATATTACCGTTTGTAGGGCAGAGTTTCAGGATATGCGCCGATGATAACTTTAAGACTACTGACCTAGACAATCCCTAGGTCTTTTATATGTTATGTTTTTCTGGAGTAGGGGTAGGACCTTAACCCTGCTCTTTGGAATTAGGGTATGATAATATAAACGGGATGCGTCAGGCGGGTGACTCTTGTTTGTTTCCTCTAGCGAGATTATGGGCGTGTTGGTATAGGCTATTTGAGAATGCGTTTGTCATTACACTCCCATGGCCCACCTGCAGGGCCGCTGGACTTTTGACTTCTCTTTAGGGCGTTAAGGATGGTTGAGGACCTTCTCACATCCCAGAGCATTATAAAGCACAAAAGCAGATAAGCATAATGCGATGCATAGAGCTTTACAACCTTCTAACCTACTTTGAACTGTTTATATGAAATGCAATATTGAGGTGCAAGAAGCATGACAAATTAAATGCTTCGGCACCTGGACATCTAGAAACGCTATCCCCGGGCAAGAAAGTGTAGGGTTCACACTCAATTCATATGCAGAAGCAGATAAACATAACGCGATGCTATGAATATTACATCTTATCATGAAATATAGAAGTAAGATGCGCAGCCGCGTTTTACGAAGCATTAGAACTCTATTGCTTCTAAACCTTCAGATATAGAAACGATATTCCGTAGCAAGGAAGTGATCCATTTACATTCATTTGAAGTGTAGAGGAGATATACATAACGCGTTGCATTGAAATTACATCTTATCATGTGACTTAGAATTGATATGCGATATCGCGATTTATAAAGAATTAGAAATGTATTGCTTCGATGCGTAGACATCTAGAAACGCAATTTCCTAACCAAGAAGTGTGGCATTTGCATTCTTTTGAAGTGTAGACAAGGTATACATAACACTTCGCAATGAATATTATATCTCATCATGAAACATACATGAGATGCGATATCGCGTTCTAGGAAGCATTAGAACTCTATTGCTTCGATACGTAGACATCAGGGAACGCTACTTCCTAGCAAGGAAGCATGGCGTTTACAATGTTTAGATGTGTAGTCGAGGTATACATAACACTTCCCAATGAATATTATAGCTTATCTTGAAACCCAGAAATGAGATGCGATATCGCGTTATAAGAAGCAGTGGAACCGTATTGGATACGTAGACATCAGAGAACACTATTTCCTAGCAAGGATGTGTGGCCTTCACATTTTTTTGAAGTGTATACGAGGTCCACATAGCTCTTCGCAAAGACTATTGCATCTTATCATGATACGTAGAAATGAGATGCGATATCACATTTTAAGCAGCATTAGAACTCTATTGCTTGGATACGCAGACATCTGGAAACGTTATTTCCTAAGAAGGAAGTGTGGTGCAACCTTTGGTATTGTAGACGAGGTATACATAACACTTCGCAATGAATATTATAACTTATCCTGACACATAGAAATGAGTTGCGATATGGCATTATAGGAAGCATTGGATCTCTATTGATTCGACACGTAGACGTCTGGAAACGCATTTCCTAGCAAGGATGTGTGGCATTTACATTCTTTTACAGTCTAGACGAGGTATACATAACACTTCGCAATGAATATTATATCTTATCATGAAACATAGGAATGGGATGCGATATCGCGTATTAAGAAGCATTAGACCTCCATTGCTTCGATAGGCAGTCATCTGGAAACGCACATCCTAGCAAGGTGGTGTGACATTTACAATCATTTGAAGAGTAGACGAGGTATACATAATACTTCTCAGTGAATATTACATCATATCATGGAACAAAGAAATGAGATGCGATATCGCGATTAGAGAAACATTAGAAATCCATTGCTTCGATACGTACACAGTCGGATACGTATTTCCTGGCAAGGAAGTGTGGCATTTACATTCTTCTGAGGTGTAGACGAGGTATACATAACACTTCGCATTGAATATTACATCTTATCATGAAACATATAATTTAGATGCGATATCGCGTTTCAAGAAGCATTAGAACTCTATTGCTTCGATACGTAGACACCTGGAAACGCACTTCCTACCAAGGAAGTGTGACATTTACATTCTTTTGAAGTGTAGACGAGGTTTACATAACACTGCGCAATGAATGTTATATCTTATCATAAAACATGGAAATGAGATGCGATATCGCGTTTTAAGAAGCATTAGAACTCTATTGCATCGATACGTAGACATCTGAAAACGCACTTCCTAGCAAGGAAGTGTGGCATTCAAATTCTTTTGAAGTGTAGACGAGGTATACATAGCACATCGCAATGAATATTATATTATATCATGAAACATAGAAATGAGATGCGTTATCGCGTTTTAAGGAGCATTAGAATTCAATTGCTTCGATACTTGGACTCCAGGAAACGCATTTCCTAGCAAGGAAGTGTGGCATTCACATTCCTTTGAAGTGTAGACGATGTATTCATAACACTTCGCAATGATTATTACATCTTATCATGAAACACAGGAATGAGATGCGATATCGCGTTTTAAGAAGAATTAGAACTATACTGCTTCGACACGTAGACACCTGGAAACGCATTTCCTAGCAAGGAAGTGTGGCATTTACGTTCTTTTTTTGTGCAGACGAGGTATATATAACACTTCGCAATGAATATTATATCTTATCATGAAACATAGAATTGAGAAGCGATATCGCGTTTGAAGAAGCATTAGAACTCCATTGCTTCGATACGTAGACATCTGGAAACGCTATTTCCTAGAAAGCACATGTGACATTTACATTCTGTTGAGTGAGTGCGAGGTATACATAACAGTTCGCGATGAATATTATGTCTTAACATGAAACGTAGAAATGAGATGCGATATCGCGTTTTGAGAAGCATTAGAACTCCATTGCTTCGATACGTGGATAAGAGGAAACGCATTTCCTAGGAAGGAAGTGTGCAATTTACATTCTTTTGAAGTGTACACGACGTATACATAACACTTCGCAATGAATATTATATCTTATCATGAAACACAGAATTGAGATGCGATATCGCGTTTAAAGAAGCGTTAGAACTCTATTCCTACGATACGTAGACATCTGAAAACGCACATCCTAGCAAGGAAGTGTGGCATTCACATTCCTTTAAAGTGTAGACGAGGTATAAATAGCACTTCGGGATGAATATTATATCATATCATGACACAATAAAATGAGATGCGATATCGCGTTTTAAGAAGCATTAGAACTCTATTGCTAAGACACGTAGACATCTGGAAACGCATTTCCTAGCAAGGAAGTGTTGCATTTATATTCTTTTGAAGTGTAGATGTGATACACATAACACTTCGCAATGGATGTTATATGATATCATGAAACAATGTAATGAGATGCGATATCGCGTTCTAAGAAGAAATAGAACTATACTGCTTCGACACGTAGACACCTGGAAACGCATTTCCTAGCAAGGAAGTGTGGCATTTAGATTCTTTTGAATTGTAGACGAGGTATAAATAACACTTCGTAATGAATCTTGAATCATATCATGAAACATAGTATTGAGATGCGATATCGAGTTTAAAGAAGCATTACAACTCTATTGCTTCGATACGTAGACATGTGGAAACGCTATTTCCTAGCAAGGAAGTGTGGCATTCACATTCTTTTGAAGTGTAGACGATGTATGCATAACACTTCGCTATGAATATTATTTACTATCACGATACATAGAACTGCGACGCGAAATCGCGTGTCAAGGAGTATTGGAACTATATTGCTTCGATCCGTACACATCTGGAAATGCATTTTCTAGCAAGGAAGTGTGGGGTTTACGTTCTTCTGGCGTGTAGACAAGGTACACTTAACACTTCGCAATGAATATTATTTCTTATCATGAAACATAGAAATGGGATGCGATATCTCGTTTTAAAAAGTATTAGAACTCTATTGCTGCGATACGTAGACATCTGCAAACGCTATTTCCTAGCAGGGAAGTGACAAATTCACATTCATTTGCAGTGTAGACGAGGAATACATATCACTTCGCAAATCATATTATGTCTTACCATGAAACATAGAAATGAGATGCCATATCGCGTTTTAAGAATCATAAGAACCCTATTGCTACGATACGTAGACATCTGCAAACGCTATTTCCTAGCGAGGAAGTGTCGCTTTCACATTCATTTGAAGTGTAGACGAGGAATACATGACACTTCGCAAATCATATTATATCTTACCATGAAACATAGAATTGAGATGCGATATCGCGTTTTAAGAATCGTAAGAACTCCATTGCTACGATACGTAGACATCTGCAAACGCTATTTCCTAGCAGGGAAGTGACAAATTCACATTCATTTGAAGTGTAGACGAGGAATACATATCACTTCGCAAATCATATTATATCTTACCACGAAACATAAAAATTAGATGCGATATCGCGTTTTAAGAATCATAAGAACTCTATTGCTACGATACGTAGACATCTGCAAACGCTATTTCCTTGCAAGGAAGTGTCGCATTTACATTCATTTGAATCGTAGACGAGGAATACATAACACTTCGCAAATCATATTATATCTTACCATGAACCATAGAATTGAGTTGCGATATCGCGTTTTAAGAAGCATCAGAACTCTATTGCTACGATACGTAGACATCTGCAAACGCTATTTCCTTGCAAGGAAGTGTCGCATTTACATTCATTTGAATCGTATACGAGGAATGCATAACACTTCGCAATGAATATTATATCTTATCATGAAACATAGATATGGGATGCAATATCTTGTTTTAAGAAGCATTTGAACTCTATTGCTACGATACCTAGACATCTGCAGACGCCATTTCCTTGCAAGGAAGTGTCGCATTTACATTCATTTGAATCGTAGACGAGGAATGCATAACACTTCGCAATGAATATTATATCTTATCATGAAAGATAGATATGAGATGCTATATCTCGTTTTAAGAAGAATTTGAACTCTATTGCTACGATACCTAGACATCTGCAGCCGCTATTTCCTAGCAAGGAAGTGCCGCATTTACATTCATTTGAAGTGTAGACGAGGAATACATGACACTTCGCAAATCATGTTATATCTTACCATGAAACATAGAAATGAGAGGCGATATCGCGTTTTAAGAAGCATTATAAATCTATTGCTACGATACGTAGACGTCTGTAAACGCTATTTCTTTGCAAGGAAGTGTCGCACTTACATTCATTTGAAGTGTAGACGAGGAAAACATAACACTTCGCAAATCACATTATATCTTACCATGAAACATAGGAATGAGATGCGATATCGCGTTTTTAGAAGCATTAGAATTCTATTGCTACGATAGGTAGACATCTGCAGACGCTATTTCCTAGCAAGGAAGTGTCGCACTTACATTCATTTGAAGTGTAGACGAGGAATACATAACACTTCGCAAATCATATTATATCTTACCATGAAACATAGAAATGAGATGCGATATCGCGTTTTAAGAAGCATTAGAGCTCTATCGCTACGATAACTAGACATCTGCAGACGCTATTTTCTAGCGAGGAAGTGTCGCATTTACATTCATTTGAAGTGTAGAAGAGTAATACATAACACTTCGCAAATCATATTATATCTTACCATGAAACATAGAAATGAGATGCGATATCGCGTTTTAAGAAGCCTTAGAACCCTATAGCTACGATACCTAGATATCTGCAAACGCTATTTCCTTGCAGGGAAGTGTCGCATTTACATTCATTTGAATCGTAGACGAGGAATGCATAACACTTCGCAATGAATATTATATCTTATCATGAAACATAGATATGAGATGCAGTATCTCGTTTTAAGAAGCATTAGAACTCTATCGCTACGATACCTAGACATCTGCAGACGCTTTTTCCTAGCAAGGAAGTGTCGCATTTACATTCATTTGAAGTGTAGACGAGGAATACATAACACATCGCAAGTCATATTATATCTTACCATGAACCATAGAAATGAGATGCGATATCGCGTTTTAAGAATCATAAGAACTCTATTGCTACGATACGTAGACATCTGCAAACGCTATTTCCTAGCGAGGAAGTGTCGCATTCACATTCATTTGAAGTGTAGACGAGGAATACATGACACTTCGCAAATCATGTTATATCTTACCATGAAACATAGAAATGAGAGGCGATATCGCGTTTTAAGAAGCATTATAAATCTATTGCTACGATACGTAGACGACTGTAATCGCTATTTCTTTGCAAGGAAGTGTCGCATTTACATTCATTTGAAGTGTAGACGAGGAATACATAACACATCGCTAATCATATTATATCTTACCATGAAACATAGAAATGAGATGCTATATCGCGTTTTAAGAAGCATTAGAACTCTATGGCTACGATACATAGACATCTGCAGACGCTATTTCCTAGCAAGGAAGTGTCGCATTTACATTCATTTGAAGTGTAGACGAGGAATACATGACACTTCGCAAATCATATTATATCTTACCATGAAACATAGAAATGAGATGCGATATCGCGTTTTAAGTATCATAAGAACTCCATTGCTACGATACGTAGACACCTGTAAACGCTATTTCCTTGCAAGGAAGTGTCGCATTTACATTCATTTGAATCGTAGACGAGGAATGCATAACACTTCGCAATGAATATTATATCTTATCATGAAAAATATATATGAGATGCAATATCTCGTTTTAAGAAGCATTTGAACACTATTGCTACGATACCTAGACATCTGCAGACGCTATTTCCTAGCAAGGAAGTGTCGCATTTACATTCATTTGAAGTGTAGACGAGGAATACATGACACTTCGCAAATCATATTATATCTTACCATGAAAGATAGATATGAGATGCGATATCGCGTTTCAAGAAGCATTAGAACCCTATAGCTACGATACCTAGACATCTGCAGACGCTATTTCCTAGCAAGGGAGTGTCGCATTCACATTCCTTTGAAGAGTAGACGACGAATACATAACACTTCGCAAATCATATTGTATCTTACCATGAAACATAGAAATGAGATGCGATATCGCTTTTTAAGAAGCATTAGAAATCTATTGCTACGATACGTAGACATCTGCAAACGCTATTTCCTTGCAAGGAAGTGTCGCATTTACATTCATTTGAATCGTATACGAGGAATGCATAACACTTCGCAATGAATATTATATCTTATCATGAAACATAGATATGAGATGCAATATCTTGTTTTAAGAAGCATTTGAACTCTATTGCTACGATACCTAGACATCTGCAGACGCCATTTCCTTGCAAGGAAGTGTCGCATTTACATTCATTTGAATCGTAGACGAGGAATGCATAACACTTCGCAATGAATATTATATCTTATCATGAAAGATAGATATGAGATGCTATATCTCGTTTTAAGAAGAATTTGATCTCTATTGCTACGATACCTAGACATCTGCAGACGCTTTTTCCTAGCAAGGAAGTGTCGCATTTACATTCATTTGAAGTGTAGACGAGGAATACATAACACATCGCAAGTCATATTATATCTTACCATGAACCATAGAAATGAGATGCGATATCGCTTTTTAAGAAGCATTAGAAATCTATTGCTACGATACGTAGACATCTGCAAACGCTATTTCCTAGCGAGGAAGTGTCGCATTCACATTCCTTTGAAGTGTAGACGTGGAATACATAACACTTCGCAAAACATATTATATCTTACCATGAAACATAGAAATGAGATGCGATATCGCGTTTTAAGAAGCATCAGAACTCTATTGCTACGATACGTAGACATCTGCAAACGCTATTTCCTTGCAAGGAAGTGTCGCATTTACATTCATTTGAATCGTATACGAGGAATGCATAACACTTCGCAATGAATATTATATCTTATCATGAAACATAGATATGAGATGCAATATCTTGTTTTAAGAAGCACTTGAACTCTATTGCTACGATACCTAGACATCTGCAGACGCCATTTCCTTGCAAGGAAGTGTCGCATTTACATTCATTTGAATCGTAGACGAGGAATGCATAACACTTCGCAATGAATATTATATCTTATCATGAAAGATAGATATGAGATGCTATATCTCGTTTTAAGAAGAATTTGAACTCTATTGCTACGATACCTAGACATCTGCAGCCGCTATTTCCTAGCAAGGAAGTGCCGCATTTACATTCATTTGAAGTGTAGACGAGGAATACATGACACTTCGCAAATCATGTTATATCTTACCATGAAACATAGAAATGAGAGGCGATATCGCGTTTTAAGTATCATAAGAACTCCATTACTACGATACGTAAACATCTGCAAACGCTATTTCCTTGCATGGAAGTGTCGCATTTACATTCACTTGAAGTGTAGACGAGGAATACATAACACTTCGCAAATCATATAATATCTTACCATGAAACATAGAAATGAGATGCGATATCGCGTATTAAGAATCATAAGACCTCTATTGCTACGATACGTAGACATCTGCAAACGCTATTTCCTTGCAAGGAAGTGTCGCATTTACATTCATTTGAAGTGTAGACGAGGAATACATAACACTTCGCAATGAATATTATATCTTATCATGAAACATAGATATGAGATGCAATATCTATTTCCTAGCAAGGAAGTGTCGCATTTACATTCATTTGAAGTGTAGACGAGGAATACATGACACTTCGCAAATCATATTACATCTTACCATGAAACATAGAAATGAGATGCGATATCGCGTTTTAAGAAGCATTAGAAATCTATTGCTACGATACGTAGACATCTGCAAACGCTATTTCCTTGCAAGGAAGTGTCGCATTTACATTCATTTGAGGTGTAGACGAGGAATACATAACACTTCGCAAACCATATCATATCTCACCATGAAACAGAAATGAGATGCGATATCGCGTTTTAAGAAGCATTAGAACTCTATCGCTACGATACCTAGACATCTGCAGACGCTATTTCCTAGCAAGGGAGTATCGCATTTACATTCATTTGAAGTGTAGACGAGGAATACATAACACTTCGCAAATCATATTATATCTTAACATAAAACATAGAAATGAGATGCGATATCGCGTTCTAAGAATCATAAGAACTCTATTGTTACGATACGTAGACAACTGCAAACGCTATTTCCTTGCAAGGAAGTGTCTCATTTACATTCATTTGCATCGTATACGAGGAATGCATAACACTTCGCAATGAATATTATATCTTATCATGAAACATAGATATGAGATGTAATATCTCGTTTTAAGAAGCAGTTGAACTCTATTGCTACGATACCTAGACATCTGCAGACGCTATTTCCTAGCAAGGAAGTGTCGCATTTACATTCATTTGAAGTGTAGACGAGGAATACATGACACTTCCCAAATCATATTATATCTTAACATAAAACATGGAAATGAGATGCGATATCGCGTTTTAAGAAGCATTAGAAATCTATTGTTACGATACGTAGACATCTGCAAACGCTATTTCCTTGTTAGGAAGTGTCGCATTTACATTCATTTGAAGTGTAGACGAGGAATACATGACACTTCGCAAATCATATTATATCTTACCATGAAACATAGAAATGAGATGCGATGTCGCGTTCTAAGAAGCATTAGAAATCTATTGCTACGATACGTAGACATCTGCGAACGCTTTTTCTTTGCAAGGAAGTGTCGCATTTACATTCATTTGAAGTGTAGACGAGGAATACATAACACTTCGCAAATCATATTATATCTTACCATGAAACAGAAATGAGATGCGATATCGCGTTTTAAGAAGCATTAGAACTCTATCGCTACGATACCTAGACATCAGCAGACGCTATTTCCTAGCAAGGGAGTATCGCATTTACATTCATTTGAAATGTAGACGAGGAATACATAACACTTCGCAAATCATATTATATCTTACCATGAAACATAGAAATGAGATGCGATATCGCGTTTTAAGAAGCATTAGAACTCTATCGCTACGATACCTAGACATCTGCAGACGCTATTTCCTAGCAAGGAAGTGTCGCACTTACATTCATTTGAAGTGTAGACGAGGAATACATAACACTTCGCAAATCATATTATATCTTACCATGAAACATAGAAATGAGATGCGATATCGCGTTTTAAGAAGCATTAGAGCTCTATCGCTACGATAACTAGACATCTGCAGACGCTATTTTCTAGCGAGGAAGTGTCGCATTTACATTCATTTGAAGTGTAGAAGAGGAATACATAACACTTCGCAAATCATATTATATCTTACCATGAAACATAGAAATGAGATGCGATATCGCGTTTTAAGAAGCCTTAGAACCCTATTGCTACGATACCTAGATATCTGCAAACGCTATTTCCTTGCAGGGAAGTGTCGCATTTACATTCATTTGAATCGTAGACGAGGAATGCATAACACTTCGCAATGAATATTATATCTTATCATGAAACATAGATATGAGATGCAGTATCTAGTTTTAAGAAGCATTAGAACTCTATCGCTACGATACCTAGACATCTGCAGACGCTATTTCCTAGCAAGGAAGTGTCGCATTTACATTCATTTGTATCGTATACGAGGAATGCATAACACTTCGCAATGAATATTATATCTTATCATGAAACATAGATATGAGATGCAATATCTCGTTTTAAGAAGCATTTGAACCCTATTGCTACAATACCTAGACATCTGCAGACGCTATTTCCTAGCAAGGAAGTGTCGCATTTACATTCATTTGAAGTGTAGGCGAGGAATACATGACACTTCCCAAATCATATTATATCTTAACATAAAACATAGAAATGAGATGCGATATCGCGTTTTAAGAATCATAAGAAATCTATTGTTACGATACGTAGACTTCTGCAAACGCTATTTCCTGGCGAGGAAGAGTCGTATTCACATTCCTTTGAAGTGTAGACGAGGAATACATAACACTTCGCAAATCATATTATATCTTACCATGAAACATAGAAATGAGATGCAATGTCGCGTGGTAAGAATCATAAGAAGTCTATTGCTACGATACGTAGACATCTGCAGACGCTATTTCCTTGCAAGGAAGTGTCGCATTTACATTCATTTGAAGTGTAGACGAGGAATGCATGACACTTCGCAAATCATATTATATCTTACCATGAAACATAGAAATGAGATGCGATATCGCGTTTTAAGGAGCATCAGAACTCTATCGCTACGATACCTAGACATCCTTAGACGCTATTTCCTAGCAAGGAAGTGTCGCATTTACATTCATTTGAAGTGTAACGAGGAATACATAACACTTCGCAATGAATATTATATCTTATCATGAAACATAGATATGAAATGCAATATCTCGTTTTAAGAAGCATTTGAACTCTATTGCTACGATAGCTAGACATCTGCAGGCGCTATTTCCTTGCTAGGAAGTGTCGCAATTACATTCATTTGAAGTGTAGACGAGGAATACATGACACTCCGCAAATCATATTATATCTTACCATGAAACAGAAATGAGATGCGATATCGCGTTTTAAGAAGCATTAGAAATCTATTGCTACGATACGTAGATATCTGTAAACGCTATTTCTTGGCAAGGAAGTGTCGCATTTACATTCACTTGAAGTGTAGACGAGGAATACATAACACTTCGCAAATCATATTATATCTTACCATGAAACATAGAAATGAGATGCGATATCGCGTTTTAAGAAGCATTAGAACACTACCGCTACGATACGTAGACAACTACAAACGCTATTTCCTTGCAAGGAAGTGTCTTATTTACATTCATTTGAATCGTATACGAGGAATGCATAACACTTCGCAATGTATATTATATCTTATCATGAAACATAGATATGAGATGCAATATCTCGTTTTAAGAAGCATTTGAACTCTATTGCTTCGATACGTAGACATCTGCAAGCGCTATTTCCTAGCGAGGAAGTGTCGCATTCACATTCATTTGAAGTGTAGACGAGGAATACATGACACTTCCCAAATCATATTATATCTTACCATGAAACATGGAAATGAGATGCGATTTCGTGTTTTAAGAATCATAAGAACTCTATTGCTACGATACGTAGACAACTGCAAACGCTATTTCCTTGCAAGGAAGTGTCGCATTTACATTCATTTGAATCGTAGACGAGGAATGCATAACACTTCGCAATGAATATTATATCTTATCATGAAAAATAAATATGAGGTGCAATATCTCGTTTTAAAAAGCATTTGAACTCTATTGCTACGATACCTTGACATCTGCAGACGCTATTTCCTAGCAAGGAAGTGTCGCATTTACATTCCTTTGAAGTGTAGACGAGGAATACATAACACTTCGCAAATCATATTATATCTTACCATGAAACATAGAAATGAGATGCAATATCGCGTTGTAAGGATCATAAGAAGTCTATTGCTACGATACCTAGATATCTGCAGACGCTATTTCCTTGCAAGGAAGTGTCGCATTTACATTCATTTGAAGTGTAGACGTGGAATACATGACACTTCGCAAATCATATTATATCTTACCATGAAACATAGAAATGAGATGCGATATCTCGTTTTAAAAAGCATTTGAACTCTATTGCTACGATACCTAGATATCTGCAGACGCTGTTTCCTAGCAAGGAAGTGTCGCATTTACATTCATTTGAAGTGTAGACGAGGAATACATAACACTGCGCAAACCATATTATATCTTACCATGAAACATAGAAATGAGATGCGATATCGCGTTTTAAGAATCATAAGAACTCTATTGCTACGATACGTAGACAACTGCAAACGCTATTTCCTTGCAAGGAAGTGTCGCATTTACATTCATTTGTATCGTATACGAGGAATGCATAACACTTCGCAATGTATATTATATCTTATCATGAAACATAGATATGAGATGCAATATCTCGTTTTAAGAAGCATTTGAACTCTATTGCTTCGATACGTAGACATCTGCAAGCGCTATTTCCTAGCGAGGAAGTGTTGCATTCACATTCATTTGAAGTGTAGACGAGGAATACATAACACTTCGCACATCATATTATATCTTACCATGAAACATAGAAATGAGATGCGATTTCGGGTTTTGAGAATCATAAGAACTCTATTGCTACGATACGTGGACAACTGCAAACGCTATTTCCTTGCAAGGAAGTGTCGCATTTACATTCATTTGAATCGTAGACGAGGAATGCATAACACTTCGCAAAACATATTATATCTCACCATGAAACATAGATATGAGATGCAATATCTCGTTTTAAGAAGCATTTGAACTCTATTGCTTCGATACGTAGATATCTGCAGACGCTGTTTCCTAGCAAGGACGTGTCGCATTTACATTCATTTGAAGTGTGGACGAGGAATACATGACACTTCGCAAATCATGTTATATCTTACCATGAAACATAGAAATGAGATGCGATATCGCGTTTTAAGAAGCATTAGAGCTCTATCGCTACGATACCTAGACATCTGCTGACGCTATTTCCTAGCAAGGGAGTGTCGCATTTACATTCATTTGAAGTGTAGACGAGGAATACATAACACTGCGCAAATCATATTATATCTTACCATGAAACATAGAAATGAGATGCGATATCGCGTTCTAAGAATCATAAGAACTCTATTGCTACGATACGTAGACAACTGCAAACGCTATTTCCTTGCAAGGAAGTGTCGCATTTACATTCATTTGTATCGTAGACGAGGAATGCATAACACTTCGCAATGAATATTATATCTTATCATGAAAAATAGATATGAGGTGCAATATCTCGTTTTAAAAAGCATTTGAACTCTATTGCTACGATACCTTGACATCTGCAGACGCTGTTTCCTAGCAAGGAAGTGTCGCATTTACATTCATTTGAAGTGTAGACGAGGAATACCTGACACTTCGCAAATCATGTTATATCTTACCATGAAACATAGAAATGAGATGCGATATCGCGTTTTAAGAAGCATTAGAAATCTATTGCTACGATACGTAGACATCTGCAAACGCTATTTCTTTGCAAGGAAGTGTCGCATTTACATTCATTTGAAGTGTAGACGAGGAATACATAACACTTCGCAAATCATATTATATCTTACCATGAAGCATAGAAATGAGATGCGATATCGCGTTTTAAGAAGCATTAGAACACTATCGCTACGATACGTAGACAACTGCAAACGCTATTTCCTTGCAAGGAAGTGTCGCATTTACATTCATTTGTATCGTATACGAGGAATGCATAACACTTCGCAATGTATATTATATCTTATCATGAAACATAGATATGAGATGCAATATCTCGTTTTAAGAAGCATTTGAACTCTATTGCTTCGATACGTAGACATCTGCAAGCGCTATTTCCTAGCGAGGAAGTATCGCATTCACATTCATTTGAAACGTAGACGGGGAATGCATAACACTTCGCAATGAATATTATATCTTATCATGAAAAATAGATATGAGGTGCAATATCTCGTTTTAACAAGCATTTGAACTCTATTACTACGATACCTTGACATCTGCAGACGCTATTTCCTAGCAAGGCAGTGTCGCATTTATATTCATTTGAAGTGTAGACGAGGAATACATGACACTTCGCAAAACATATTATATCTCACCATGAAACATAGATATGAGATGCAATATCTCGTTTTAAGAAGCATATGAACTCTATTGCTTCGATACGTAGATATCTGCAAGCGCTATTTCCTAGCGAGGAAGTGTCGCATTCACATTCATTTGAAGTGTAGACGAGGAATACATAACACTTCGCAAATCACATTATATCTTACCATGAAACATAGAAATGAGATGCGATATCGCGTTTTAAGAATCATAAGAACTCTATTGCTACGATACGTAGACAACTGCAAACGCTATTTCCTTGCAAGGAAGTGTCTCATTTACATTCATTTGTATCGTATACGAGGAATGCATAACACTTCGCAATGAATATTATATCTTATCATGAAACATAGATATGAGATGCAATATCTCGTTTTAAGAAGCATTTGAACTCTATTGCTACGATACCTAGACATCTGCAGACGCTATTTCCTAGCAAGGAAGTGTCGCATTTACATTCATTTGAAGTGTAGACGAGGAATACATGACACTTCCCAAATTATATTATATCTTAACATAAAACATAGAAATGAGATGCGATATCGCGTTTTAAGAAGCATTAGAAATCTATTGTTACGATACGTAGACATCTGCAAACGCTATTTCCTTGTTAGGAAGTGTCGCATTTACATTCATTTGAAGTGTAGACGAGGAATACATGACACTTCGCAAATCATATTATATCTTACCATGAAACATAGAAATGAGATGCGATATCGCGTTCTAAGAAGCATTAGAAATCTATTGCTACGATACGTAGACATCTGCAAACGCTTTTTCTTTGCAAGGAAGTGTCGCATTTACATTCATTTGAAGTGTAGACGAGGAATACATAACACTTCGCAAATCATATTATATCTTACCATGAAACAGAAATGAGATGCGATATCGCGTTTTAAGAAGCATTAGAACTCAATCGCTACGATACCTAGACATCTGCAGACGCTATTTCCTAGCAAGGGAGTATCGCATTTACATTCATTTGAAGTGTTGACGAGGAATACATAACACTTCGCAAATCATATTATAACTTAACATAAAACATAGAAATGAGATGCGATATCGCGTTTTAAGAGTCATAAGAACTCTATTGCTACGATACGTAGACAACTGCAAACGCTATTTCCTTGCAAGGAAGTGTCTCATTACCATTCATTTGTATCGTATACGAGGAATACATAACACTTCGCAATGAATATTATATCTTATCATGAAACATAGATATGAAATGCAATATCTCGTTTTAAGAAGCATTTGAACCCTATTGCTACGATAGCTAGACATCTGCAGGCGCTATTTCCTTGCTAGGAAGTCTCGCAATTACATTCATTTGAAGTGTAGACGAGGAATGCATGACACTTCGCAAATCATATTATATCTTAACATGAAACATAGAAATGAGATGCGATATCGCGTTTTAAGAAGCATTAGATATCTATTGCTACGATACGTAGACATCTGCAAACGCTATTTCTTTGCAAGGAAGTGTCGCATTTACATTCATTTGAAGTGTAGACGAGGAATACATAACACTTCGCAAATCATATTATATCTTACCATGAAACATAGAAATGAGATGCGATATCGCTTTTTAAGAAGCATTAGAGCACTATCGCTACGATACGTAGACAATTGCAAACGCTATTTCCTTGCAAGGAAGTGTCGCATTTACATTCATTTGTATCGTATACGAGGAATGCATAACACTTCGCAATGTATATTATATCTTATCATGAAACATAGATATGAGATGCAATATCTCGTTTTAAGAAGCATTTGAACTCTATTGCTTCGATACGTAGACATCTGCAAGCGCTATTTCCTAGCGAGGAAGTGTCGCATTCACATTCATTTGAAGTGTAGACGAGGAATACATAGCACTTCGCAAATCATATTATATCTTACCATGAAACATAGAAATGAGATGCGATTTCGGGTTTTGAGAATCATAAGAACTCTATTGCTACGATACGTAGACAACTGCAAACGCTATTTCCTTGCAAGGAAGTGTCGCATTTTCATTCATTTGAATCGTAGACGAGGAATGCATAACACTTCGCAATGAATATTATATCTTATCATGAAAAATAGATATGAGGTGCAATATCTCCTTTTAAAAAGCATTTGAACTCTATTGCTACGATACCTTGACATCTGCAGACGCTGTTTCCTAGCAAGGAAGTGTCGCATTTACATTCATTTGAAGTGTAGACGAGGAATACCTGACACTTCGCAAATCATGTTATATCTTACCATGAAACATAGAAATGAGATGCGATATCTCGTTTTAAGAAGCATTAGAAATCTATTGCTACGATACGTAGACATCTGCAAACGCTATTTCTTTGCAAGGAAGTGTCAGATTTACATTCATTTGAAGTGTAGACGAGGAATACATAACACTTCGCAAATCATATTATATCTTACCATGAAACATAGAAATGAGATGCGATATCGCGTTTTAAGAAGCATTAGAACACTATCGCTACGATACGTAGACAACTGCAAACGCTATTTCCTTGCAAGGAAGTGTCGCATTTACATTCATTTGTATCGTATACGAGGAATGCATAACACTTCGCAATGTATATTATATCTTATCATGAAACATAGATATGAGATGCAATATCTCGTTTTAAGAAGCATTTGAACTCTATTGCTTCGATACGTAGATATCTGCAAGCGCTATTTCCTAGCGAGGAAGTGTCGCATTCACATTCATTTGAAGTGTAGACGAGGAATACATAGCACTTCGCAAATCATATTATATCTTACCATGAAACATAGAAATGAGATGCGATTTCGGGTTTTGAGAATCATAAGAACTCTATTGCTACGATACGTAGACAACTGCAAACGCTATTTCCTTGCAAGGAAGTGTCGCATTTACATTCATTTGAATCGTAGACGAGGAATGCATAACACTTCGCAATGAATATTATATCTTATCATGAAAAATAGATATGAGGTGCAATATCTGGTTTTAAGAAGCATTTGAACTCTATTGCTACGATACCTTGACATCTGCAGACGCTATTTCCTAGCAAGGAAGTGTCGCATTTACATTCATTTGAAGTGTAGACGAGGAATACATGACGCTTCGCAAATCATATTGTATCTTACCATGAAACATAGAAATGAGTTGCGATATCGCGTTTTAAGAAGCATTAGAAATCTATTGCTACGATACGTAGAAATCTGCAAACGCTATTTCCTAGCGAGGAAGTGTCGCATTCACATTCCTTTGAAGTGTAGACGAGGAATACATAACACTTCGCAAATCATATTATATCTTACCATGAAACATAGAAATGAGATGCGATATCGCGTTTTAAGGAGCATCAGAACTCTATCGCTACGATACCTAGACATCTGCAGACGCTATTTCCTAGAAAGGAAGTGTCGCATTTACATTCATTTGAAGTGTAACGAGGAATACATAACACTTCGCAATGAATATTATATCTTATCATGAAACATAGATATGAAATGCAATATCTCGTTTTAAGAAGCATTTGAACTCTATTGCTACGATACCTAGACATCTGCAGACGGTATTTTTTAGCAAGGAAGTGTCGCATTTATATTCATTTGAAGTGTAGACGAGGAATACATGACACTTCGCAAATCATATTATATCTTACCATGAAACATAGATATGAGATGCAATATCTCGTTTCAAGAAGCATTTGAACTCTATTGCTTCGATACGTAGACATCTGCAAGCGCTATTCCCTAGCGAGGAAGTGTCGCATTCACATTCATTTGAAGTGTAGACGAGGAATACATAACACTTCGCAAATCATATTATATCTTACCATGAAACATAGAAATGAGATGCGATTTCGGGTTTTGAGAATCATAAGTACTCTATTGCTACGATACGTAGACAACTGCAAACGCTATTTCCTTGCAAGGAAGTGTCGCATTTACATTCATTTGAATCGTAGACGAGGAATGCATAACACTTCGCAATGAATATTATATCTTATCATGAAAAATAGATATGGGGTGCAATATCTCGATTTAAAAAGCATTTGAACTCTATTGCTACGATACCTTGACATCTGCAAACGCTATTTCCTAGCAAGGAAGTGTCGCATTTACATTCATTTGAAGTGTAGACGAGGAATACATGACGCTTCGCAAATCATATTGTATCCTACCATGAAACATAGAAATGAGTTGCGATATCGCGTTTTAAGAAGCATTAGAAATCTATTGCTACGATACGTAGACATGTGCAAACGCTATTTGTTTGCAAGGAAGTGTCGCATTTACATTCATTTGAAGTGTAGACGAGGAATACATAACACTTCGCAAATCATATTATATCTTACCATGAAACATAGAAATGAGATGCGATATCGCGTTTTAAGAATCATAAGAACTCTATTGCTACGATACGTAGACATCTGCAAACGCTATTTCCTAGCGAGGAAGTGTCGCATTCACATTCCTTTGAAGTGTAGACGAGGAATACATAACACTTCGCAAATCATATTATATCTTACCATGAAACATAGAAATGAGATGCAATATCGCGTTTTAAGAATCATAAGAACACTATTGCTACGATACGTAGACATCTGCAAACGCTATTTCCTAGCGAGGAAGTGTCGCATTCACATTCCTTTGAAGTGTAGACGAGGAATACATTAACACTTCGCAAATCATATTATATCTCACCATGAAACATGGAAATGAGATGCAATATCGCGTTTTAAGAAGCATTAGAAATCTATTGCTACGATACGTAGACATCTGCAAACGCAATTTCCTAGCGAGGAAGTGTCGCATTCACATTCCTTTGAAGTGTAGGCGAGGAATACATGACACTTCGCAAATCATATTATATCTTACCATGAAACATAGAAATGAGATGCGATATCGCGTTTTAAGAATCATAAGAACACTATTGCTACGACACGTAGACATCTGCAAACGCTATTTCCTTGCAAGGAAGTGTCGCATTTACATTCATTTGAAGTGCAGACGAGGAATACATGACACTTCGCAAATCATATTATATCATACCATGAAACATAGAAATGTGATGCGATATCGCGGTTTAAGAAGCATTAGAAATCTATTGCTACGATACGTAGACATCTGCAAACGCTATGTCTTTGCAAGGAAGTGTCGCATTTACATTCATGTGAAGTGTAGACGAGGAATACATAACACTTCGCAGTGAATATTATATCTTATCATGAAACATAGATATGAGATGCAATATCTCGTTTTAAGAAGCATTTGAACTCTATTGCTACGATACCTAGACATCTGCAGACGCTATTTCCTAGCAAGGAAGTGTCGCATTTACATTCATTTGAAGTGTAGACGAGGAATACATGACACTTCGCAAATCATATTATATCTTACCATGAAACATAGAAATGAGATGCGATTTCGCGTTTTAAGAAGCATTAGAAATCTATTGTTACGATACGTAGACATCTGCAAACGCTATTTCCTAGCGAGGAAATGTCGCATTCACATTCGTTTGAAGTGTAGACTAGGAGTACATGACACTTCGCAAATCATATTATATCTTACCATGAAACATAGAAATGAGATGCGATATCGCGTTTTAAGAAGCATTAGAGCACTATTGCTACGATACGTAGACATCTGCAAACGCTATTTCCTAGCGAGGAAATGTCGCATTCACATTCGTTTGAAGTGTAGACTAGGAATACATGACACTTCGCAAATCATATTATATCTTACCATGAAACATAGAAATGAGATGCGATATCGCGTTTTAAGAAGCATTAGAGCACTATTGCTACGATACGTAGACATCTGCAAACGCTATTTCCTAGCGAGGAAATGTCGCATTCACATTCGTTTGAAGTGTAGGCGAGGAATACATGACACTTCGCAAATCATATTATATCTTACCATGAAACATAGAAATGAGATGCGATATCGCGTTTTAAGAAGCATTAGAAATCTATTGCTATGATACGTAGACATCTGCAAACGCTATTTCCTAGCGAGGAAGTGTCGCATTCACATTCCTTTGAAGTGTAGACGAGGAATACATCAACACTTCGCAAATCATATTATATCTTACTATGAAACATGGAAATGAGATGCAATATCGCGTTCTAAGAATCATAAGAACTCTATTGCTACGATACGTAGACAACTGCAAACGCTATTTCCTTGCAAGGAAGTGTCGCATTTACATTCATTTGAAGTGTAGACGAGGAATACATGACACTTCGCAAATCATATTATATCTTACCATGAAACATAGAAAGAGATGCGATATCGCGTTTTAAGAATCATAAGAACTCTATTGCTACGACACGTAGACATCTGCAAACGCTATTTCCTTGCAAGGAAGTGTCGCATTTACATTCATTTGAAGTGCAGACGAGGAATACATGACACTTCGCAATTCATATTATATCTTACCATGAAACATAGAAATGTGATGCGATATCGCGTTTTAAGAAGCACTAGAAATCTATTGCTACGATACGTAGACATTTTACAAACGCTATGTCTTTGCAAGGAAGTGTCGCATTTACATTCATGTGAAGTGTAGACGAGGAATACATAACACTTCGCAGTGAATATTATATCTTATCATGAAACGTAGAAATGAGATGCGATATCGCGTTTTAAGAAGCATTAGAACACTATTGCTACGATACGTAGACATCTGCAAACGCTATTTCCTAGCGAGGAAATGTCGCATTCACATTCGTTTGAAGTGTAGACTAGGAATACATGACACTTCGCAAATCATATTATATCTTACCATGAAACATAGAAATGAGATGCGATATCGCGTTTTAAGAAGCATTAGAGCACTATTGCTACGATACGTAGACATCTGCAAACGCTATTTCCTAGCGAGGAAATGTCGCATTCACATTCGTTTGAAGTGTAGGCGAGGAATACATGACACTTCGAAAATCATATTATATCTTACCATGAAACATAGAAATGAGATGCGATATCGCGTTTTAAGAAGCATTTGAAATCTATTGCTATGATACGTAGACATCTGCAAACGCTATTTCCTAGCGAGGAAGTGTCGCATTCACATTCCTTTGAAGTGTAGACGAGGAATACATTAACACTTCGCAAATCATATTATATCTTACCATGAAACATGGAAATGAGATGCAATATCGCGTTTTAAGAAGCATTAGAAATCTATTGCTACGATACGTAGACATCTGCAAACGCTATTTCCTAGCGAGGAAGTGTCGCATTCACATTCCTTTGAAGTGTAGGCGAGGAATACATAACACTTCGCAAATCATATTGTATCTTACCATGTAACATAGAAATGAGATGCGATATCGCGTTTTACGAAGCATTAGAAACCTATTGCTACGATACGTAGACATCTGCAAACGCTATTTCCTAGCGAGGAAGTGTCGCATTCACATTCCTTTGAAGTGTAGACGAGGAATACATAACACTTCGCAAATCATATTATATCTTACCATGAAACATAGAAATGAGATGCAATATCGCGTTTTAAGAATCATAAGAACACTATTGCTACGATACGTAGACATCTGCAAACGCTATTTCCTAGCGAGGAAGTGTCGCATTCACATTCCTTTGAAGTGTAGACGAGGAATACATAACACTTCGCAAATCATATTGTATCTTACCATGAAACATAGAAAGGAGATGCGATACCGCGTTTTAAGAAGCATTAGAAATCTATTGCTACGATACGTAGACATCTGCAAACTCTATTTCCTAGCGAGGAAGTGTCGCATTCACATTCCTTTGAAGTGTAGACGAGGAATACATAACACTTCGCAAATCATATTATATCTTACCATGAAACATAGAAATGAGATGCGATATCGCGTTTTAAGGATCATAAGAACTCTATTGCTACGATACGTAGACATCTGCAAACGCTATTTCCTTGCAAGGAAGTGTCGCATTTACATTCATTTGAAGTGTAGACGAGGAATACATGACACTTCGCAAATCATATTATATCTTACCATGAAACATAGAAATGAGATGCGATATCGCGTTTTCAGAATCATAAGAACACTATTGCTGCGACACGTAGACATCTGCAAACGCTATTTCCTTGCAAGGAAGTGTCGCATTTACATTCATTTGAAGTGCAGACGAGGAATACATGACACTTCGCAAATCATATTATATCATACCATGAAACATAGAAATGTGATGCGATATCGCGGTTTAAGAAGCATTAGAAATCTATTGCTACGATACGTAGACATCTGCAAACGCTATGTCTTTGCAAGGAAGTGTCGCATTTACATTCATGTGAAGTGTAGACGAGGAATACATAACACTTCGCAGTGAATATTATATCTTATCATGAAACATAGATATGAGATGCAATATCTCGTTTTAAGAAGCATTTGAACTCTATTGCTACGATACCTAGACATCTGCAGACGCTATTTCCTAGCAAGGAAGTGTCGCATTTACATTCATTTGAAGTGTAGACGAGGAATACATGACACTTCGCAAATCATATTATATCTTACCATGAAACATAGAAATGAGATGCGATTTCGCGTTTTAAGAAGCATTAGAAATCTATTGTTACGATACGTAGACATCTGCAAACGCTATTTCCTAAGGAGGAAGTGTCGCATTCACATTCCTTTGAAGCGTAGACGAGGAATACATAACACTTCGCAAATCATATTATATCTTACCATGAAACATAGAAATGAGATGCGATATCGCGTCTTAAGAAGCATTAGATATCTATTACAGCGATACGTAGACATCTGCAGACGCTATTTCCTAGCAAGGAAGTGTCGCATTTACATTCATTTGAAGTGTAGACGAGGAATACATAACACTTCGCAAATCATATTATATCTTACCACGGAACATAGAAATGAGATGCGATATCGCGTTTTAAGAAGCATTAGAACACTATTGCTACGATACGTAGACATCTGCAAACGCTATTTCCTAGCGAGGAAATGTCGCATTCACATTCATTTGAAGTGTAGACGAGGAATACATGACACTTCGCAAATCATATTATATCTTACCGTGAAACATAGAAATGAGATGCGATATCGCGTTTTAAGAAGCATTAGAAATCTATTGCTATGATACGTAGACATCTGCAAGCGCTATTCCCTAGCGAGGAAGTGTCGCATTCACATTCATTTGAAGTTTAGACGAGGAATACATAACACTTCGCAAATCATATTATATCTTACCATGAAACATAGAAATGAGATGCGATTTCGGGTTTTAAGGATCATAAGAACTCTATTGCTACGATACGTAGACAACTGCAAACGCTATTTCCTAGCACGGAAGTGTCGCATTTACATTCATTTGAAGTGTAGACGAGGAATACATTACACTTCGCAGATCATATTATATCTTACCATGAAACATAGAAATGAGATGCGATATCGCGTTTTAAGAAGCATCAGAACACTATCGCAACGATACCTACACATCTGCAGACGCTATTTCCTAGCAAGGGAGTGTCGCATTTACATTCATTTGAAGTGTAGACGAGGAATACATAACACTTCGCAAATCATATTATATCTTAACATAAAACATAGAAATGAGATGCGATATCGCGTTTTAAGAATCATAAGAACTCTATCGCTACGATACGTAGACATCTGCGAACGCTATTTCCTAGCGAGGAAGTGTCGAATTCACATTCATTTGAAGTGTAGACGAGGAATACATAACACTTCGCAAATCATATTATATCTTACCATGAAACATAGAAATGAGATCCGATTTCGGGTTTTAAGAATCATAAGAACTCTATTGCTACGATACGTAGACAACTGCAAACGCTATTTCCTTGCAAGGAAGTGTTGCATTTACATTCATTTGAAGTGTAGACGAGGAATACCTGACACTTCGCAAATAATATTATATCTTACCATGAAACATAGAAATGAGATGCGATATCGCGTTTTAAGAAGCATTTGAACTCCTACTGCTACGATACCTAGACATCTGCAGACGGTATCTCCTAGCAAGGAAGTGGGGCATTTACATTCATTTGATGTGTAGCCGAGGAATACATGACACTTCGCAAATCATATTATATCTTACCATGAAACATAGAAATGAGATGAGATATCGCATTTTAAGAAGCATTAGAACACTATTGCTACGAGGTAGACACTTGCAAACGCTATTTCCTGGCAAGGAAGTGTCGCAATTACATTCATTTGAAGTGTAGACGAGGAATACATAACACTTCGCAAATCATATTATATCCTACCATGAAACATAGAAATGAGATGCGATATCGCGTTTTAAGAAGCATTAGAACTCTATTGCTACGATACCTAGACATCTGCAGACGCTATTTCCTAGCAAGGAAGTGGGGCATTTACATTCATTTGAAGTGTAGACGAGGAATACATAACACTTCGCAAATCATATTATATCTTACCATGAAACATAGAAATGAGATGCGATATCGCGTTTTAAGAATCATAAGAACTCTATTGCTACGATACGTAGACAACTGCAAACGCTATTTCCCTGCAAGGAAGTGTCGCATTTACATTCATTTGAATCGTATACTAGGAATGCATAACACTTCGCAATGAATATTATATCTGATCATGAAACATAGATATCAGATGCAATATCTCGTTTTAAGAAGCATTTGAACTCTATTGCTACGATACCTAGACATCTGCAGACGCTATTTCCTAGTAAGGAAGTGTCGCATTTACATTCATTTGAAGTGTAGACGAGGAATACATGACACTTCGCAAATCATATTATATCTTACCATGAAACATAGAAAAGAGATGCGTTATCGCGTTTTAAGAAGCATTAGAAATCTATTGCTACGATACGTAGACAACTGCAAAAGCTATTTCCTTGGAAGGAAGTGTCGCATTTACATTCATTTGAATCGTATACCAGGAGTGCATAACACTTCGCAATGAATATCATATCTTATCATGAAACATAGATATGAGATGCAATATCTCGTTTTAAGAAGCATTTGAACTCTATTGCTACGATACCTAGACATCTGCAGACGCTATTTCCTTGCAAGGAAGTGTCGCATTTGCATTCATTTGAAGTGTAGACGAGGAATACATGACACTTCGCAAATCATATTATATCTTACCATGAAACAAAGAAATCAGATGCGATATCGCGTTTTAAGAAGCATTAGAAATCAATTGCTACGATACGTAGACATCTGCAAACCCTATTTCCTAGCGAGGAAGTGTCGCATTCACATTCCTTTGAAGTGTAGACGAGGAATACATAACACTTCGCTAATCATATTATATCTTACCATGAAACATAGAAATGAGATGCAATATCGCGTTTTAAGAATCATAAGAACTCTATTGCTACGATACGTAGACATCTGCGAACGATATTTTCTAGCGCTGAAGTGTCGCATTCACATTCATTTGAAGTGTAGACGAGGAATACATAACACTTCGCAAATCATATTATATCTTACCATGAAACATAGAAATGAGATGCGATATCGCGTTTTAAGAAGCATTAGAAATCTATTGCTACGATACGTAGACAACTGCAAACGCTATTTCCTTGGAAGGAAGTGTCGCATTTACATTCATTTGAATCGTATACGAGGAGTGCATAACACTTCGCAATGAATATCATATCTTATCATGAAACTTAGATATGAGATGCAATATCTCGTTTTAAGAAGCATTTGAACTCTATTGCTACGATACCTAGACATCTGCAGACGCTATTTCCTAGCAAGGAAGTGTCGCATTTGCATTCATTTGAAGTGTAGACGAGGGACACATGACACTTCGCAAATCATATTATATCTTACCATGAAACAAAGAAATCAGATGCGATATCGCGTTTTAAGAAGCATTAGAAATCAATTGCTACGATACGTAGACATCTGCAAACGCTATTTCCTAGCGAGGAAGTGTCGCATTCACATTCCTTTGAAGTGTAGACGAGGAATACATAACACTTCGCTAATCATATTATATCTTACCATGAAACATAGAAATGAGATGCAATATCGCGTTTTAAGAATCATAAGAACTCTATTGCTACGATACGTAGACATCTGCGAACGATATTTTCTAGCGCTGAAGTTTCGCATTCACATTCATTTGAAGTGTAGACGAGGAATACATAACACTTCGCAAATCATATTATATCTTACCATGAAACATAGAAATGAGATGCGATATCGCGTTTTAAGAATCATAATAACACTATTGCTACGATACGTAGAAATCTGCAAACGCTATATCCTTGCAAGGAAGTGTCGCATTTACATTCATTTGAAGTGTAGACGAGGAATACATGACACTTCGCAAATTATATAATATCTTACCATGAAACATAGAAATGAGATGCAATATCGCGTTTTAAGAAGCATTAGAAATCTATTGCTACGATACGTAGACATCTGCAAACGCTATTTCCTAGCGAGGAAGTGTCGCATTCACATTCCTTTGATGTGTAGACGAGGAATACATAACACTTCGCAAATCCTATTATATCTTACCATGAAACATAGAAATGAGATGCGATATCGCGTTTTAAGAATCATAAGAACTCTATTGCTACGATACGTAGACAACTGCAAACGCTATTTCCCTGCAAGGAAGTGTCGCATTTACATTCATTTGAAGTGTAGACGAGGAATACATAACACTTCGCAAATCATATTATATCTTACCATGAAACATAGAAATGAGATGCGATATCGCGTTTTAAGAAGCATTAGAAATCTATTGCTACGATACGTAGACAACTGCAAACGCTATTTCCTTGGAAGGAAGTGTCGCATTTACATTCATTTGAATCGTATACGAGGAGTGCATAACACTTCGCAATGAATATCATATCTTATCATGAAACATAGATATGAGATGCAATATCCCGTTTTAAGAAGCATTTGAACTCTATTGCTACGATACCTAGACATCTGCAGACGCTATTTCCTAGCAAGGAAGTGTCGCATTTGCATTAATTTGAAGTGTAGACGAGGGACACATGACACTTCGCAAATCATATTATATCTTACCATGGAACGAAGAAATCAGATGCGATATCGCGTTTTAAGAAGCATTAGAAATCAATTGCTACGATACGTAGACATCTGCAAACGCTATTTCCTAGCGAGGAAGTGTCGCATTCACATTCCTTTGAAGTGTAGACGAGGAATACATATCACTTCGCTAATCATATTATATCTTACCATGAAACATAGAAATGAGATGCAATATCGCGTTTTAAGAATCATAAGAACTCTATTGCTACGATACGTAGACATCTGCGAACGATATTTTCTAGCGCTGAAGTTTCGCATTCACATTCTTTTGAAGTGTAGACAAGGAATACATAACACTTCGCAAATCATATTATATCTTACCATGAAACATAGAAATGATATGCGATATCGCGTTTTAAGAAGCATTAGAACTCTATTGCTACGATAGGTAGATATCTGCAAATGCTATTTCCTTGCAAGGAAGTGTCGCATTTACATTCATTTGAAGTGTAGACGAGGAATACATAACACTTCGCAAATCATATTATATCTTACCATGAAACATAGAAATGAGATGCGATATCGCGTTTTAGGAAGCATTAGACCTCTATCGCTACGATACCTAGACATCTGCAGACGCCATTTCCTAGCAAGGAAGTGTCGCATTTACATTCATTTGAAGTGTAGACCAGGATACATAACACTTCTCAAATCATATTATATCTTACCATGAAACATAGAAATGAGATGCGATATCGCGTTTTAAGAAGCATTAGAAATCTATTGCTACGACACGTAGACACCTGCAAACGCTATTTCCTTGCAAGGAAGTGTCGCATTTACATTCATTTGAATCGTAGACGAGGAATGCATAACACTTCGCAATGAGTATTATATCTCATCATGAAACATAGATGTGAGATGCAATATCTCGTTTTAAGAAGCATTTGAACTCTATTGCTACGATACGTAGAAATCTGCAAACGCTATTTCCTTCCAAGGAAGTGTCGCATTTACATTCATTTGAAGTGTAGACGAGGAATACATAACACTTCGCAAATCATATTATATCTTACCATGAAACATAGAAATGAGATGCGATATCGCGTTTTAAGAATCATAAGAACTCTATTGCTACGATACGTAGACATCTGCGAACGCTATTTCCTTGCAAGGAAGTGTCGCATTTACATTCATTTGAAGTGTAGACGAGGAATACATAACACTTCGCAAATCATATTATATCTTACCATGAAACATAGAAATGAGATGCGATATCGCGTTTTAAGAAGCATTAGAAATCTATTGCTACGATACGTAGACAACTGCAAACGCTATTTCCTTGGAAGGAAGTGTCGCATTTACATTCATTTGAATCGTATACGAGGAGTGCATAACACTTCGCAATGAATATCATATCTTATCATGAAACATAGATATGAGATGCAATATCTCGTTTTAAGAAGCATTTGAACTCTATTGCTACGATACCTAGACATCTGCAGACGCTATTTCCTAGCAAGGAAGTGTCGCATTTGCATTCATTTGAAGTGTAGACGAGGGACACATGACACTTCGCAAATCATATTATATCTTACCATGAAACAAAGAAATCAGATGCGATATCGCGTTTTAAGAAGCATTAGAAATCAATTGCTACGATACGTAGACATCTGCAAACGCTATTTCCTAGCGAGGAAGTGTCGCATTCACATTCCTTTGAAGTGTAGACGAGGAATACATAACACTTCGCTAATCATATTATATCTTACCATGAAACATAGAAATGAGATGCAATATCGCGTTTTAAGAATCATAAGAACTCTATTGCTACGATACGTAGACAACTGCAAACGCTATTTCCTTGTAAGGAAGTGTCGCATTTACATTCATTTGAAGTGTAGACGAGGAATACATAACACTTCGCAAATCATATTATATCTTACCATGAAACATAGAAATCAGATGCGATATCTCGTTTTAAGAAGCATTAGAACACTATTGCTACGATAGGTAGACATTTGCATAAGCTATTTCCTTGCAAGGAAGTGTCGCATTTACATTCATTTGAGTGTAGAGGAGGAATACATAACACTTCACAAATCATATTACATCTTACCATGAAACATAGAAATGAGATGCGATATCGCGTTTTAAGAAGCATTAGAAAGCTATTGCTACGATACGTAGACATCTGCAAACGCTATATCCTAGCGAGAAAGTGTCGCATTCACATTCATTTGAAGTGTAGACGAGGAATACGTGACACTTCGCAAATCATATTATATCTTACCATGAAACATAGAAATGAGATGCGATGTCGCGTTTTAAGAAGCATTTGATCTCTATTGCTTCGATACGTAGACATCTGCAAACGCTATTTCCTTGTAAGGAAGTGTCGCATTTACATTCATTTGAATCGTAGACGAGGAATGCATAACACTTCGCAATGAATATTATATCTTATCATGAAACATAAATATGTGATGCGATATCGCGTTTTAAGAAACATATGAACTCTATTGCTACGATACGTAGACATCTGCAATCGCTATTTCCTTGCAAGGAAGTGTCGCGTTTACTTTCATTTGAAGTGTAGACGAGCAATACATAACACTTCGCAAATCATGTTATATCTTACCATGAAACATAGAAGTGAGATGCGATATCGCGTTTTAAGAATCATAAGAACCCTATTGCTTCGATACGTAGACAACTGCAAACGCTATTTCCTTGGAAGGAAGTGTCGCATTTACATTCATTTGAATCGTATACGAGGAGTGCATGACACTTCGCAATGAATATTATATCTTATCATGAAACATAGATATGAGATGCAATATCTCGTTTTAAGAGCCATTTGAACTCTATTGCTATGATACCTAGACATCTGCAGACGCTATTTCCCAGAAGGGAAGTGTCGCATTTACATTCATTTCAAGTGTAGACGAGGAATACATGACACTTCGCAAATCATATTATATCTTACCATGAAACATAGAAATGAGATGCGATATCGCGTTTTAAGAAGCATTAGAAATCTATTGCTACGATACGTAGACATCTGCAAACGCTATTTCCTAGCGAGGAAGTGTCGCATTCACATTCCTTTGATGTGTAGACGAGGAATACATAACACTTCGCAAATCATATTATATCTAATCATGAAACATAGAAATGAGATGCGATATCGCGTTTTAAGAATCATAAGAACTCTATTGCTACGATACGTAGACAACTGCAAACGCTATTTCCCTGCAAGGAAGTGTCGCATTTACATTCATTTGAATCGTATACTAGGAATGCATAACACTGCGCAATGAATATTATATCTTATCATGAAACATAGATATGAGATGCAATATCTCGTATCAAGAAGCATTTGAACTCTATTGCTACGATACCTAGACATCTGCAGACGCTATTTCCTTGCAAGGAAGTGTCGCATTTACATTCATTTGAATCGTATACTAGGAATGCATAACACTGCGCAATGAATATTATATCTTATCATGAAACATAGATATGAGATGCAATATCTCGTATCAAGAAGCATTTGAACTCTATTGCTACGATACGTAGACATCTGCAAACGCTATTTCCTTGCAAGGAAGTGTCGCATTTACATTCATTTGAAGTGTAGACGAGGAATACATAACACTTCGCAAATCATATTTTATCTTACCATGAAACATAGAAATGAGATGCGATATCGCGTTTTAAGAAGCATTAGAAATCTATTGCTACGATACGTAGACAACTGCAAACGCTATTTCCTTGGAAAGAAGTGTCGCATTTACATTCATTTGAATCGTATACGAGGAGTGCATAACACTTCGCAATTAATATCATATCTTATCATGAAACATAGATATGAGATGCAATATCTCGTTTTAAGAAGCATTTGAACTCTATTGCTACGATACCTAGACATCTGCAGACGCTATTTCCTAGCAAGGAAGTGTCGCATTTGCATTCATTTGAAGTGTAGACGAGGAATACATGACACTTCGCAAATCATATTATATCTTACCATGAAACAAAGAAATCAGATGCGATATCGCGTTTTAAGAAGCATTAGAAATCAATTGCTACGATACGTAGACATCTGCAAACGCTATTTCCTAGCGAGGAAGTGTCGCATTCACATTCCTTTGAAGTGTAGACGAGGAATACATAACACTTCGCAAATCATATTATATCTCACCATGAAACATAGAAATGAGATGCAATATCGCGTTTTAAGAATCATAAGAACTCTATTGATACGATACGTAGACAACTGCAAACGCTATTTCCTTGTAAGGAAGTGTCGCATTTACATTCATTTGAAGTGTAGACGAGGAATACATAACACTTCGCAAATCATATTATATCTTACCATGAAACATAGAAATCAGATGCGATATCTCGTTTTAAGAAGCATTAGAACACTATTGCTACGATAGGTAGACATTTGCATATGCTATTTCCTTGCAAGGAAGTGTCGCATTTACATTCATTTGAAGTGTAGACGAGGAATACATGACACTTCGCAAATCATATTATATCTTACCATGAAACATAGAAATGAGATGCGATATCGCGTTTTAAGAAGCATTAGAAATCTATTGCTACGATACGTAGACATCTGCAAACGCTATTTCCTAGCGAGGAAGTGTCTCATTCACATTCCTTTGATGTGTAGACGAGGAATACATAACACTTCGCAAATCATATTATATCTTACCATGAATCATAGAAATGAGATGCGATATCGCGTTTTAAGAATCATAAGAACTCTATTGCTACGATACGTAGACAACTGCAAACGCTATTTCCCTGCAAGGAAGTGTCGCATTTACATTCATTTGAATCGTATACTAGGAATGCATAACACTTCGCAATGAATATTATATCTTATCATGAAACATAGATATGAGATGCAATATCTCGTTATAAGAAGCATTTGAACTCTATTGCTACGATACCTAGACATCTGCAGACGCTATTTCCTAGTAAGGAAGTGTCGCATTTACATTCATTTGAAGTGTAGACGAGGAATACATAACACTTCGCAAATCATATTATATCTTACCATGAAACATAGAAATGAGATGCGATATCGCGTTTTAAGAAGCATTAGAAATCTATTGCTACGATACGTAGACGTCTGCAAACGCTATTTCCTAGCGAGGAAGTGTCGCATTCACATTTATTTGAAGTGTAGACGAGGAATACATGACACTGCGCAAATCATATTATATCCTACCATGAAACATAGAAATGAGATGCGATATCGCGTTTTAAGAAGCATTAGAAATCTATTGCTACGATACGTAGACATCTGCAAACGCTATTTCCTAGCGAGGAAGTGTCGCATTCACATTCCTTTGATGTGTAGACGAGGAATACATAACACTTCGCAAATCATATTATATCTTATCATGAAACATAGAAATGAGATGCGATATCGCGTTTTAAGAATCATAAGAACTCTATTGCTACGATACGTAGACAACTGCAAACGCTATTTCCCTGCAAGGAAGTGTCGCATTTACATTCATTTGAATCGTATACTAGGAATGCATAACACTGCGCAATGAATATTATATCTTATCATGAAACATAGATATGAGATGCAATATCTCGTATCAAGAAGCATTTGAACTCTATTGCTACGATACCTAGACATCTGCAGACGCTATTTCCTTGCAAGGAAGTGTCGCATTTACATTCATTTGAATCGTATACTAGGAATGCATAACACTGCGCAATGAATATTATATCTTATCATGAAACATAGATATGAGATGCAATATCTCGTATCAAGAAGCATTTGAACTCTATTGCTACGATACGTAGACATCTGCAAACGCTATTTCCTTGCAAGGAAGTGTCGCATTTACATTCATTTGAAGTATAGACGAGGAATACATAACACTTCGCAAATCATATTTTATCTTACCATGAAACATAGAAATGAGATGCGATATCGCGTTTTAAGAAGCATTAGAAATCTATTGCTACGATACGTAGACAACTGCAAACGCTATTTCCTTGGAAAGAAGTGTCGCATTTACATTCATTTGAATCGTATACGAGGAGTGCATAACACTTCGCAATTAATATCATATCTTATCATGAAACATAGATATGAGATGCAATATCTCGTTTTAAGAAGCATTTGAACTCTATTGCTACGATTCCTAGACATCTGCAGACGCTATTTCCTAGCAAGGAAGTGTCGCATTTGCATTCATTTGAAGTGTAGACGAGGAATACATGACACTTCGCAAATCATATTATATCTTACCATGAAACATAGAAATGAGGTGCGATATCGCGTTTTCAGAAGCATTAGAAATCTATTGCTACGATACGTAGACATCTGCAAACGCTATTTCCTAGCGAGGAAGTGTCGCATTCACATTCCTTTGAAGTGTAGACGAGGAATACATAACACTTCGCAAATCATATTATATCTTACCATGAAACATAGAAATGAGATGCGATATCGTGTTTTAAGAATCATAAGAACTCTATTGCTACGATACGTAGACATCTGCAAACGCTATTTCCTAGCGAGGAAGTGTCGCATTCACATTCCTTTGAAGTGTAGACGCGGAATACATAACACTTCACAAATCATACTATATCTTACCATGAAACATAGAAATGAGATGCGATATCGCGTTCTAAGAAGCATTAGAATTCTATTGCTACGATACGTAGACAACTGCAAACGCTATTTCCTTGGAAGGAAGTGTCGCATATACATTCATTTGAATCGTATACGAGGAGTGCATAACACTTCGCAATGAATATCATATCTTATCATGAAACGTAGATATGAGATGCAATATCTCGTTTTAAGAAGCATTTGAACTCTATTGCTACGATACCTAGACAACTGCAGACGCTATTTCCTAGCAAGGAAGTGTCGCATTTGCATTCATTTGAAGTGTAGACGAGGAATACATGACACTTCGCAAATCATACTATATCTTACCATGAAACAAAGAAATCAGATGCGATATCGCGTTTTAAGACGCATTAGAAATCAATTGCTACGATACGTAGACACCTGCAAACGCTATTTCCTTGCAAGGAAGTGTCGCATTTACATTAATTTGAAGTGTAGACGAGGAATACATAACACTTTGCAAATCATATTATACCTTACCATGAAACATAGAAATGAGATGCGATATCGCGTTTTAAGAAGCATTAGAACACTATCGCTACGATACGTAGACATCTGCTAACGCTATTTCTTTGCAAGGAAGTGTCGCATTTACATTCATTTGAAGTGTAGACGAGGAATACATGACACTTCGCAAATCATATTATATCTTACCATGAAACATAGAAATGAGATGCGATATCGAGTTTTAAGAAGCATTATAAATCTATTGCTACGATACGTAGACGTCTGCAAACGCTATTTCTTTGCGAGGAAGTGTCGCATTTACATTCATTTGAAGTGTAGACGAGGAATACATAACACTTCGCAAATCATATTATATCTTACCATGAAACATGGATATGAGATGCAATATCGCGTTTTAATAATCATAAGAACTCTATCGCTACGATACCTAGACATCTGCAGACGCTATTGCCTAGCAAGGAAGTGTCGCATTTACATTCATTTGAAGTGTAGACGAGGAATACATGACACTTCGCAAATCATATTATGTCTTACCATGAAACGTAGAAATGAGATGCGATATCGCGTTTTAAGAAGCATTAGAATTATATTGCTACGATAGGTAGACATCTGCTAACGCTATTTCCTTGCAAGGAAGTGTCGCATTTACATTCATTTGAAGTGCCGACGAGGAATACATAACAGTTCACAAATCATATTATATCTTGCCATGAAACATAGAAATGAGATGCGATATCGCGTTTTAAGAAGCATTAGAACTCTATTGCTACGATACGTAGACATCTGCAAACGCTATTTGCTTGCAAGCAAGTGTCGCAATTACATTCATTTGAAGTGTAGACGAGGAATACATAACACTTCGCACATCATATTATATCTTACCATGAAACATAGAAATGAGATGCGATATCGCATTTTAAGAAGCATTAGAACTCTATCGCTACGATACCTAGACATCTGCAGACGCTATTTCCCAGCAAGGAAGTGCCGCATTTACACGCATTTGTAGTGTAGACGAGGAATACATAACACTTCGCAAATTATATAATATCTTACCATGAAACATAGAAATGAGATGCGATATCGCATTTTATGAAGCATTAGAACTCTATCGCTACGATACCTAGACATCTGCAGACGCTATTTCCCAGCAAGGAAGTGCCGCATTTACACGCATTTGTAGTGTAGACGAGGAATACATAACACTTCGCAAATTATATAATATCTTACCATGAAACATAGAAATGAGATGCGATATCGCGTTTTAAGAAGCATTAGAAATCTATTGCTACGATACGTAGACATCTGCAAACGCTATTTCCTAGCGAGGAAGTGTCGCATTTACATTCATTTGAAGTGTAGACGAGGAATACATAACACTTCGTAAATCATATTATATCTTACCATGAAACTTAGAAATGAGATGCGATATCGCGTTTTAAGAAGCATTAGAATTCTATTGCTACGATAGGTAGACATCTGCAAACCCTATTTCCTTGCAAGGAAGTGTCGCATTTACATTCATTTGAATCGTATACGAGGCATGCATAACACTTCGCAATGAATATTATATCTTATCATGAAACATAGATATGAGATGCAATATCTCGTTTTTAGAAGCATTTGAACTCTATTGCTACGATACCTAGACATCTGCAGACGCTATTTCCTAGCAAGAAAGTGTCGCATTTACATTCATTTGAAGTGTAGACGAGGAATACATGACACTTCGCAAATCATATTATATCTTACCATGAAACATAGAAATGAGATGCGATATCGCGTCTTATGAATCATAAGAACTCTATTGCTACGATACGTAGACAACTGCAAACGCTATTTCCTTGAAAGGAAGTGTCGCATTTACATTCATTTGAATCGTAGACGAGGAATGCATAACACTTCGAAATGAATATTATATCTTATCATGAAACATAGATATGAGATGCTATATCTCGTTTTAAGAAGCATTTGAACTCTATTGCTATGATACCTAGACATCTGCAGACGCTATTTCCTTGCAAGGAAGTTTCGCATTTACATTCATTTGAAGTGTAGACGAGGAATACATAACACTTCGCAAATCATATTATATCTTACCATGAAACATAGAAATGAGATGCGATATCGCGTTTTAAGAATCATAAGAACTCTATTGCTACGATACGTAGACATCTGCAAACGCTACTTCCTAGCGAGGGAGTGTCGCATTCACATTCATTTGAAGTGTAGACGAGGAATACATAATACTTCACAAATCATATTATATCTTGCCATGAAACATAGAAATGAGATGCGATATCGCGTTTTAAGAAGCATTAGAACTCTATCGCTACGATACCTAGACATCTGCAAACGCTATTTCCTAGCGAGAAAGTGTCGCATTTACATTCATTTGAAGTGCAGACGAGGAATACATAACACTTCGCAAATCATATTATATCTTACCATGAAACATAGGAATGAGATGCGATATCGCGTTTTAAGAAGCATTAGAACTCTATTGCTACGATAGGTAGACATCTGCAAACGCTATTTCCTTGCAGGGAAGTGTCGCATTTACATTCTCCTGAAGTGAATACGTGGCATACATAACACTTTACAATGAATATTATATCTTATCATGCAACATAATAATGAGATGCGATATCGCGTTTTAAGAAGCATTAGAACTCTATTGCTACGATACGTAGACATCTGCAAACTCTATTTCCTTGCAAGGAAGTGTCGCATTTACATTCATTTGAAGTGTAGACGAGGAATACATAACACTTCGCAAATCATATTATATCTTACCATGAAACACAGAAATGAGATGCGATATCGCGTTTTAAGAAGCATTAGAACTCTATTGCTACGATACCTAGACATCTGCAGACGCTATTTCCTAGCAAGGAAGTGTCGCATTTACATTCATTTGAAGTGTAGACGAGGAATACATGACGCTTCGCAAATCATATTATATCTTACCATGAAACATAGAAATGAGATGCGATATCGCGTTTTAAGTAGCATTAGAAATCTATTGCTACGATACGTAGACATCTGCAGACGCTATTCCTAGCAAGGAAGTGTCGCATTTACATTCATTTGAAGTGTAGACGAGGAATACATGACACTTCGCAAATCATATTATATCTTACATGAAACATAGAAATGAGATACGATATCACGTTTTAAAGCATTAGAACTCTATCCCTACGATACGTAGACATCTGCAAACGCTATTTCCTAGCAAGGAAGTGTCGCATTTACATTCATTTGAAGTGTAGACGAGGAATACATAACACTTCGCAAATCATATTATATCTTACCATGAAACATAGAAATGAGATGCAATGTCGCGTTTTAAGAAGCATAAGAACACTATTGCTACGATACGTAGACATCTGCAAACGCTATTTCCTTGCAAGGAAGTGTCGCATTTACATTCTTCTGAAGAGAATACGAGGTATACATAACACTTTACAATGAATACTATATCCTATCATGCAACATAGAAATACGATGCAAAATCGCGTTTTAAGAAGCATTAGAACTCTACTGCTACGATACGTAGACATCTGCAAACGCTATTTCCTTGCAAGAAAGTGTCGCATTTACATTCTTCTAAAGTGAATACGAGGTATACATAACACTTTACAATGAATATTATATCTTATCATGCAACATAGTAATGAGATGCGATATCGCGTTTTAAGAAGCATTAGAACTCTATTGCTACGATACGTAGACATCTGCAAACGCTATTTCCTAGCAAGGAAGTGTCGCATTTACATTCATTTGAATCGTATACGAGGAATGCATAACACTTCGCAATGAATATTATATCTTATCATGAAACATAGATATGAGATGCTATATCTCGTTTTAAGAAGCATTTGAACTCTATTGCTATGATACCTAGACATCTGCAGACGCTATTTCCTTGCAAGGAAGTTTCGCATTTACATTCATTTGAAGTGTAGACGAGGAATACATAACACTTCGCAAATCATATTATATCTTACCATGAAACATAGAAATGAGATGCGATATCGCGTTTTAAGAATCATAAGAACTCTATTGCTACGATACGTAGACATCTGCAAACGCTACTTCCTAGAGAGGGAGTGTCGCATTCACATTCATTTGAAGTGTAGACGAGGAATACATAACACTTCGCAAATCATATTATATCTTACCATGAAACATAGAAATGAGATGCGATATCGCGTTTTGAGAATCATAGGAACACTATTGCTACGATACGTAGACATCTGCAAACGCTATTTCCTTGCAAGGAAGTGTCGCATTTACATTCATTTGTGGTGTAGACGAGGAATACATAACACTTCGCAAATTATATAATATCTTACCATGAAACATAGAAATGAGATGCGATATCGCGTTTTAAGAAGCATTAGAACTCTATTGCTACGATACCTAGATATCTGCAGACGCTATTTCCTAGCAAGGAAGTGACGCATTTACATTGATTTGAAGTGTTGACGAGGAATACATAACACTTCGCAAATCATATTATATCTTACCATGAAACATAGATATGAGATGCGATATCGCGTTTTAAGAAGCATTAGAACTCTATCGCTAGGATACCTAGACATCTGCAGACGCTATTTCCTAGCAAGGAAGTGTCGCATTTACATTCATTTGAAGTGTAGACGAGGAATGCATAACACTTCGCAAATCATATTATATCTTACCATGAAACATAGAAATGAGATGCCATATCGCGTTTTAAGATACATAAGAACTCTATTGCTACGATACGTAGACATCTGCAAACGCTATTTCCTTGCAAGGAAGTGTCGCATTTACATTCATTTGAAGTGCAGACGAGGAATACATAACACTTCGCAAATCATATTATATCTTACCATGAAACATAGAAATGAGATGCGATATCGCGTTTTAAGAATCATAAGAACTCTATCGCTACGATACCTAGACATCTGCAGACGCTATTGCCTAGCAAGGAAGTGTCGGATTTACATTCATTTGAAGTGTAGACGAGGAATACATAACACTTCGCAAATCATATTATATCTCACAATGAAACGTAGAAATGAGATGCGATATCGCGTTTTAAGAAGCATTAGAATTCTATTGCTACGATAGGTAGACGTCTGCAAACGCTATTTCCTTGCAAGGAAGTGTCGCATTTACATTCATTTGAAGTGTAGACGAGGAATACATAACACTTCGCAAATCGTATTATATCTTACCATGAAACATAGAAATGAGATGCGATATCGCGTTTTAAGAAGCATTAGAACTCTATTGCTACGATACGTAGACATCTGCAAACGCTATTTCCTTGCAAGGAAGTGTCGCATTTACATTCATTTGAATCGTAGACGAGGAATGCATAACACTTCGAAATGAATGTTATATCTTATCATGAAACATAGATATGAGATGCTATATCTCGTTTTAAGAAGCATTTGAACTCTATTGCTATGATACCTAGACATCTGCAGACGCTATTTCCTTGCAAGGAAGTTTCGCATTTACATTCATTTGAAGTGTAGACGAGGAATACATAACACTTCGCAAATCATATTATATCTTACCATGAAACATAGAAATGAGATGCGATATCGCGTTTTAAGAATCATAAGAACTCTATTGCTACGATACGTAGACATCTGCAAACGCTACTTCCTAGCGAGGGAGTGTCGCATTCACATTCATTTGAAGTGTAGACGAGGAATACATAATACTTCACAAATCATATTATATCTTGCCATGAAACATAGAAATGAGATGCGATATCGCGTTTTAAGAAGCATTAGAACTCTATCGCTACGATACCTAGACATCTGCAAACGCTATTTCCTAGCGAGAAAGTGTCGCATTTACATTCATTTGAAGTGCAGACGAGGAATACATAACACTTCGCAAATCATATTATATCTTACCATGAAACATAGGAATGAGATGCGATATCGCGTTTTAAGAAGCATTAGAACTCTATTGCTACGATAGGTAGACATCTGCAAACGCTATTTCCTTGCAGGGAAGTGTCGCATTTACATTCTCCTGAAGTGAATACGTGGCATACATAACACTTTACAATGAATATTATATCTTATCATGCAACATAATAATGAGATGCGATATCGCGTTTTAAGAAGCATTAGAACTCTATTGCTACGATACGTAGACATCTGCAAACTCTATTTCCTTGCAAGGAAGTGTCGCATTTACATTCATTTGAAGTGTAGACGAGGAATACATAACACTTCGCAAATCATATTATATCTTACCATGAAACACAGAAATGAGATGCGATATCGCGTTTTAAGAAGCATTAGAACTCTATTGCTACGATACCTAGACATCTGCAGACGCTATTTCCTAGCAAGGAAGTGTCGCATTTACATTCATTTGAAGTGTAGACGAGGAATACATGACGCTTCGCAAATCATATTATATCTTACCATGAAACATAGAAATGAGATGCGATATCGCGTTTTAAGTAGCATTAGAAATCTATTGCTACGATACGTAGACATCTGCAGACGCTATTTCCTAGCAAGGAAGTGTCGCATTTACATTCATTTGAAGTGTAGACGAGGAATACATGACACTTCGCAAATCATATTATATCTTACCATGAAACATAGAAATGAGATACGATATCACGTTTTAAGAAGCATTAGAACTCTATCCCTACGATACGTAGACATCTGCAAACGCTATTTCCTAGCAAGGAAGTGTCGCATTTACATTCATTTGAAGTGTAGACGAGGAATACATAACACTTCGCAAATCATATTATATCTTACCATGAAACATAGAAATGAGATGCAATGTCGCGTTTTAAGAAGCATAAGAACACTATTGCTACGATACGTAGACATCTGCAAACGCTATTTCCTTGCAAGGAAGTGTCGCATTTACATTCTTCTGAAGAGAATACGAGGTATACATAACACTTTACAATGAATACTATATCCTATCATGCAACATAGAAATACGATGCAAAATCGCGTTTTAAGAAGCATTAGAACTCTACTGCTACGATACGTAGACATCTGCAAACGCTATTTCCTTGCAAGAAAGTGTCGCATTTACATTCTTCTAAAGTGAATACGAGGTATACATAACACTTTACAATGAATATTATATCTTATCATGCAACATAGTAATGAGATGCGATATCGCGTTTTAAGAAGCATTAGAACTCTATTGCTACGATACGTAGACATCTGCAAACGCTATTTCCTAGCAAGGAAGTGTCGCATTTACATTCATTTGAATCGTATACGAGGAATGCATAACACTTCGCAATGAATATTATATCTTATCATGAAACATAGATATGAGATGCTATATCTCGTTTTAAGAAGCATTTGAACTCTATTGCTATGATACCTAGACATCTGCAGACGCTATTTCGTTGCAAGGAAGTTTCGCATTTACATACATTTGAAGTGTAGACGAGGAATACATAACACTTCGCAAATCATATTATATCTTACCATGAAACATAGAAATGAGATGCGATATCGCGTTTTAAGAATCATAAGAACTCTATTGCTACGATACGTAGACATCTGCAAACGCTACTTCCTAGAGAGGGAGTGTCGCATTCACATTCATTTGAAGTGTAGACGAGGAATACATAACACTTCGCAAATCATATTATATCTTACCATGAAACACAGAAATGAGATGCGATATCGCGTTTTGAGAATCATAGGAACACTATTGCTACGATACGTAGACATCTGCAAACGCTATTTCCTTGCAAGGAAGTGTCGCATTTACATTCATTTGTGGTGTAGACGAGGAATACATAACACTTCGCAAATTATATAATATCTTACCATGAAACATAGAAATGAGATGCGATATCGCGTTTTAAGAAGCATTAGAACTCTATTGCTACGATACCTAGATATCTGCAGACGCTATTTCCTAGCAAGGAAGTGACGCATTTACATTGATTTGAAGTGTTGACGAGGAATACATAACACTTCGCAAATCATATTATATCTTACCATGAAACATAGATATGAGATGCGATATCGCGTTTTAAGAAGCATTAGAACTCTATCGCTAGGATACCTTGACATCTGCAGACGCTATTTCCTAGCAAGGAAGTGTCGCATTTACATTCATTTGAAGTGTAGACGAGGAATGCATAACACTTCGCAAATCATATTATATCTTACCATGAAACATAGAAATGAGATGCCATATCGCGTTTTAAGATACATAAGAACTCTATTGCTACGATACGTAGACATCTGCAAACGCTATTTCCTTGCAAGGAAGTGTCGCATTTACATTCATTTGAAGTGCAGACGAGGAATACATAACACTTCGCAAATCATATTATATCTTACCATGAAACATAGAAATGAGATGCGATATCGCGTTTTAAGAATCATAAGAACTCTATCGCTACGATACCTAGACATCTGCAGACGCTATTGCCTAGCAAGGAAGTGTCGGATTTACATTCATTTGAAGTGTAGACGAGGAATACATAACACTTCGCAAATCATATTATATCTCACAATGAAACGTAGAAATGAGATGCGATATCGCGTTTTAAGAAGCATTAGAATTCTATTGCTACGATAGGTAGACGTCTGCAAACGCTATTTCCTTGCAAGGAAGTGTCGCATTTACATTCATTTGAAGTGTAGACGAGGAATACATAACACTTCGCAAATCATATTATATCTTACCATGAAACATAGAAATGAGATGCCATATCGCGTTTTAAGTATAATAAGAACTCTATTGCTACGATACGTAGACATCTGCAGACGCTATTTCCTAGCAAGGAAGTGTCGCATTTACATTCATTTGAAGTGTCGACGAGGAATACATGACACTTCGCAAATCATATTATATCTTACCATGAAACATAGAAATGAGATGCGATATCGCGTTTTAAGAAGCATTAGAACTCTATTGCTACGATACGTAGACATCTGCAAACGCTATTTCCTTGCAAGAAAGTGTCGCATTTACATTCGTTTGAAGTGTAGACGAGGAATACATGACACTTCGCAAATCATATTATATCTTACCATGAAACATAGAAATGAGATACGATATCACGTTTTAAGAAGCATTAGAACTCTATCCCTACGATACGTAGACATCTGCAAACGCTATTTCCTAGCAAGGAAGTGTCGCATTTACATTCGTTTGAATCGTAGACGAGGAATGCATAACACTTCGCAATGAATATTATATCTTATCATGAAACACAGATATGAGATGCGATATCTCGTTTTAAGAAGCATTTGAACTCTATTGCTTCGATACGTAGACATCTGTAAATGCTATTTCCTTGCAAGGAAGTGTCGCACTTACATTCTTTTGAAGTGAATAATAGGTATACATTACACTTCGCAATAATACTATACCTTGTAATGAAACGTAGAAATGAGATGCGATATCTCGTTTTAAGAAGCATTTGAACTCTATTGCTTCGGTACGTAGACATCTGCGAACGCTATTTCGTTGCAAGGAAGTGTTGCATTTACATTCTTTTGAAGTGAATAATAGGTATACATAACACTTCGCAAGTATACTATACCTTGTCATGAAACGTAGAAATGAGATGCGATATCGCGTTTTAAGAAGCATTAGAACTCTATTGCTACGATACGTAGACATCTGCAAACGCTATTTCCTTGCAAGGAAGTGTCGCATTTACATTTTTCTGAAGAGAATACGAGGTATACATAACACTTTACAATGAATATTATATCCTATCATGCAACATAGAAATACGATGCAAAATCGCGTTTTAAGAAGCATTAGAACTCTACTGCTACGATACGTAGACATCTGCAAACGCTATTTCCTTGCAAGAAAGTGTCGCATTTACATTCTTCTAAAGTGAATACGAGGTATTCATAACACTTTACAATGAATATTATATCTTATCATGAAACATAGATATAAGATGCAATATCTCGTTTTAAGAAGCATTTGAACTACATTGCTTCGATACGTTGACAACTGCAAACGCTATTTCCTTGCAAGGAAGTGTCGCATTTACATTCATTTGAAGTGTAGACGAGGAATACATAACACTTCGCAAATCGTATTATATCTTACCATGAAACATAGAAATGAGATGCGATATCGCGTTTTAAGAAGCATTAGAACTCTATTGCTACGATACGTAGACATCTGCAAACGCTATTTCCTTGCAAGGAAGTGTCGCATTTACATTCATTTGAAGTGTAGACGAGGAATACATAACACTTCGCAAATCATATTATATCCTACCATGAAACATAGAAATGAGATGCGATATCGCGTCTTAAGAATCATAAGAAATCTATTGCTACGATACGTAGACATATGACAACGCTATTTCCTTGCAAGGAAGTGTCGCATTTACAATCATTTGAATCGTAGACGAGGAATGCATAACACTTCGCAATGAATATTATATCTTATCATGAAACATAGATATGAGATGCAATATCTTGTTTTAAGAAGCATTTGAACTCTATTGCTGTGATACCTAGACATCTGCTGACGCTATTTCCTAGCTAGGAAGTGTCGCATTTACATTCATTTGAAGTGTAGACGAGGAATACATGACACTTCGCAAATCATATTATATCTTACCATGAAACATGTAAATGAGATGCGATATCGCATTTTAAGAAGCATTTGAACTCTATTGCCTCTATACGTAGACATCTGCAAACGCTATTTCCTGGCAAGGAAGTGTCGCATTTACATTCTTTTGAAGTGAATACAAGGTATACATAACACTTCACAATGAATATTATATCTTACCATGAAACATAGAAATGAGATGTAATATGGCGAATTAAGAAGCATCAGAAATCTATTGCTTCGATACGTAGACATCTGCAAACGCTACTTCCAAGCTAGGAAGTGTCGCATTTACATTCCTTTGAAAGGGATACGAGGTATACATGACACATCGCAATGAATATTATATCTTATCATGAAACGTAGAAATGAGATGCGATATGACGATTTAAGAAGCACTAGAACTCTATTGCTTCGATACGTAGACATCTGCAAACGCTACTTCCTAGGAAGGAAGTGTCGCATTTACATTCTTCTGATGTGAACACGGGGTATACATGACACTTCGCAATGAATATTATATCTTATCATGAAACGTAGGAATGAGATGTAATATGGCGATTTAAGAAGCATTAGAACACTATTGCTTCGATACGTAGACATCTGCAAACGCCATTTCCTAGCAAGGAAGTGTCGCATTTACATTCTTTTGAAACGAACACGAGGTATACATAACACTGCACAATGAATATTATATGCAATCATGAAACACAGAAATGTTATGCGACATCGCGTCTTGAGAAGCATTACAACACAATTGCTTCGATACGGAGACATCTAAAAACGCTATTTCCTAACAAGGAAGTGTCGCATTTACATTCTTCTCAAGTGAATACGAGGTATACATGACACTTCGCAATGAATATTACATCTTATCATGAAACATAGAAATGAGATGCGATATGGCGTTTTAAGAAGCATTAGAACTCTACTGCTACGATACGTAGACATCTGCAAACGCTATTTCCTTGCAAGAAAGTGTCGCATTTACATTCTTCTAAAGTGAATACGAGGTATACATAACACTTTACAATGAATATTATATCTTATCATGCAACATAGTAATGAGATGCGATATCGCGTTTTTAAGAAGCATTAGAACTCTATTGCTACGATACGTAGACATCTGCAAACGCTATTTCCTAGCAAGGAAGTGTCGCATTTACATTCATTTGAATCGTATACGAGGAATGCATAACACTTCGCAATGAATATTATATCTTATCATGAAACATAGATATGAGATGCTATATCTCGTTTTAAGAAGCATTTGAACTCTATTGCTATGATACCTAGACATCTGCAGACGCTATTTCCTTGCAAGGAAGTTTCGCATTTACATTCATTTGAAGTGTAGACGAGGAATACATAACACTTCGCAAATCATATTATATCTTACCATGAAACATAGAAATGAGATGCGATATCGCGTTTTAAGAATCATAAGAACTCTATTGCTACGATACGTAGACATCTGCAAACGCTACTTCCTAGAGAGGGAGTGTCGCATTCACATTCATTTGAAGTGTAGACGAGGAATACATAACACTTCGCAAATCATATTATATCTTACCATGAAACATAGAAATGAGATGCGATATCGCGTTTTGAGAATCATAGGAACACTATTGCTACGATACGTAGACATCTGCAAACGCTATTTCCTTGCAAGGAAGTGTCGCATTTACATTCATTTGTGGTGTAGACGAGGAATACATAGCACTTCGCAAATTATATAATATCTTACCATGAAACATAGAAATGAGATGCGATATCGCGTTTTAAGAAGCATTAGAACTCTATTGCTACGATACCTAGATATCTGCAGACGCTATTTCCTAGCAAGGAAGTGACGCATTTACATTGATTTGAAGTGTTGACGAGGAATACATAACACTTCGCAAATCATATTATATCTTACCATGAAACATAGATATGAGATGCGATATCGCGTTTTAAGAAGCATTAGAACTCTATCGCTAGGATACCTAGACATCTGCAGACGCTATTTCCTAGCAAGGAAGTGTCGCATTTACATTCATTTGAAGTGTAGACGAGGAATGCATAACACTTCGCAAATCATATTATATCTTACCATGAAACATAGAAATGAGATGCCATATCGCGTTTTAAGATACATAAGAACTCTATTGCTACGATACGTAGACATCTGCAAACGCTATTTCCTTGCAAGGAAGTGTCGCATTTACATTCATTTGAAGTGCAGACGAGGAATACATAACACTTCGCAAATCATATTATATCTTACCATGAAACATAGAAATGAGATGCGATATCGCGTTTTAAGAATCATAAGAACTCTATCGCTACGATACCTAGACATCTGCAGACGCTATTGCCTAGCAAGGAAGTGTCGGATTTACATTCATTTGAAGTGTAGACGAGGAATACATAACACTTCGCAAATCATATTATATCTCACAATGAAACGTAGAAATGAGATGCGATATCGCGTTTTAAGAAGCATTAGAATTCTATTGCTACGATAGGTAGACGTCTGCAAACGCTATTTCCTTGCAAGGAAGTGTCGCATTTACATTCATTTGAAGTGTAGACGAGGTATACATAATACTTCACAAATCATATTATATCTTGCCATGAAACATAGAAATGAGATGCGATATCGCGTTTTAAGAAGCATTAGAACTCTATCGCTACGATACCTAGACATCTGCAAACGCTATTTCCTAGCGAGAAAGTGTCGCATTTACATTCATTTGAAGTGTAGACGAGGAATACATAACACTTCGCAAATCATATTATATCTTACCATGAAACATAGGAATGAGATGCGATATCGCGTTTTAAGAAGCATTAGAACTCTATTGCTACGATAGGTAGACATCTGCAAACGCTATTTCCTTGCAGGGAAGTGTCGCATTTACATTCATTTGAAGTGTAGACGAGGAATACATAACACTTCGCAAATCATATTATATCTTACCATGAAACATAGAAATGAGATGCCATATCGCGTTTTAAGTATAATAAGAACTCTATTGCTACGATACGTAGACATCCGCAAACTCTATTTCCTTGCAAGGAAGTGTCGCATTTACATTCATTTTAAGTGTAGACGAGGAATACATAACACTTCGCAAATCATATTATATCTTACCATGAAACACAGAAATGAGATGCGATATCGCGTTTTAAGAAGCATTAGAACTCTATTGCTACGATACCTAGACATCTGCAGACGCTATTTCCTAGCAAGGAAGTGTCGCATTTACATTCATTTGAAGTGTCGACGAGGAATACATGACACTTCGCAAATCATATTATATCTTACCATGAAACATAGAAATGAGATGCGATATCGCGTTTTAAGAAGCATTAGAACTCTATTGCTACGATACGTAGACACCTGCAAACGCTATTTCCTTGCAAGAAAGTGTCGCATTTACATTCGTTTGAAGTGTAGACGAGGAATACATGACACTTCGCAAATCATATTATATCTTACCATGAAACATAGAAATGAGATACGATATCACGTTTTAAGAAGCATTAGAACTCTATCCCTACGATACGTAGACATCTGCAAACGCTATTTCCTAGCAAGGAAGTGTCGCATTTACATTCGTTTGAATCGTAGACGAGGAATGCATAACACTTCGCAATGAATATTATATCTTATCATGAAACACAGATATGAGATGCGATATCTCGTTTTAAGAAGCATTTGAACTCTATTGCTTCGATACGTAGACATCTGTAAATGCTATTTCCTTGCAAGGAAGTGTCGCACTTACATTCTTTTGAAGTGAATAATAGGTATACATTACACTTCGCAATAATACTATACCTTGTAATGAAACGTAGAAATGAGATGCGATATCTCGTTTTAAGAAGCATTTGAACTCTATTGCTTCGGTACGTAGACATCTGCGAACGCTATTTCGTTGCAAGGAAGTGTTGCATTTACATTCTTTTGAAGTGAATAATAGGTATACATAACACTTCGCAAGTATACTATACCTTGTCATGAAACGTAGAAATGAGATGCGATATCGCGTTTTAAGAAGCATTAGAACTCTATTGCTACGATACGTAGACATCTGCAAACGCTATTTCCTTGCAAGGAAGTGTCGCATTTACATTTTTCTGAAGAGAATACGAGGTATACATAACACTTTACAATGAATATTATATCCTATCATGCAACATAGAAATACGATGCAAAATCGCGTTTTAAGAAGCATTAGAACTCTACTGCTACGATACGTAGACATCTGCAAACGCTATTTCCTTGCAAGAAAGTGTCGCATTTACATTCTTCTAAAGTGAATACGAGGTATTCATAACACTTTACAATGAATATTATATCTTATCATGAAACATAGATATAAGATGCAATATCTCGTTTTAAGAAGCATTTGAACTACATTGCTTCGATACGTTGACAACTGCAAACGCTATTTCCTTGCAAGGAAGTGTCGCATTTACATTCATTTGAAGTGTAGACGAGGAATACATAACACTTCGCAAATCGTATTATATCTTACCATGAAACATAGAAATGAGATGCGATATCGCGTTTTAAGAAGCATTAGAACTCTATTGCTACGATACGTAGACATCTGCAAACGCTATTTCCTTGCAAGGAAGTGTCGCATTTACATTCATTTGAAGTGTAGACGAGGAATACATAACACTTCGCAAATCATATTATATCCTACCATGAAACATAGAAATGAGATGCGATATCGCGTCTTAAGAATCATAAGAAATCTATTGCTACGATACGTAGACATATGACAACGCTATTTCCTTGCAAGGAAGTGTCGCATTTACAATCATTTGAATCGTAGACGAGGAATGCATAACACTTCGCAATGAATATTATATCTTATCATGAAACATAGATATGAGATGCAATATCTTGTTTTAAGAAGCATTTGAACTCTATTGCTGTGATACCTAGACATCTGCTGACGCTATTTCCTAGCTAGGAAGTGTCGCATTTACATTCATTTGAAGTGTAGACGAGGAATACATGACACTTCGCAAATCATATTATATCTTACCATGAAACATGTAAATGAGATGCGATATCGCATTTTAAGAAGCATTTGAACTCTATTGCCTCTATACGTAGACATCTGCAAACGCTATTTCCTGGCAAGGAAGTGTCGCATTTACATTCTTTTGAAGTGAATACAAGGTATACATAACACTTCACAATGAATATTATATCTTACCATGAAACATAGAAATGAGATGTAATATGGCGAATTAAGAAGCATCAGAAATCTATTGCTTCGATACGTAGACATCTGCAAACGCTACTTCCAAGCTAGGAAGTGTCGCATTTACAGTCCTTTGAAAGGGATACGAGGTATACATGACACATCGCAATGAATATTATATCTTATCATGAAACGTAGAAATGAGATGCGATATGACGATTTAAGAAGCATTAGAACTCTATTGCTTCGATACGTAGACATCTGCAAACGCTACTTCCTAGGAAGGAAGTGTCGCATTTACATTCTTCTGATGTGAACACGGGGTATACATGACACTTCGCAATGAATATTATATCTTATCATGAAACGTAGGAATGAGATGTATTAAGAAGCATTAGAACACTATTGCTTCGATACGTAGACATCTGCAAACGCCATTTCCTAGCAAGGAAGTGTCGCATTTACATTCTTTTGAAACGAACACGAGGTATACATAACACTGCACAATGAATATTATATGCAATCATGAAACACAGAAATGTTATGCGACATCGCGTCTTGAGAAGCATTACAACACAATTGCTTCGATACGGAGACATCTAAAAACGCTATTTCCTAACAAGGAAGTGTCGCATTTACATTCTTCTCAAGTGAATACGAGGTATACATGACACTTCGCAATGAATATTACATCTTATCATGAAACATAGAAATGAGATGCGATATGGCGATATAAGGGGCATTAGAACTCTATTGCTTCGATACGTAGATATCTTCCGACGCTATTTCCTAGAAAGGAAGTGTCCCATTTACATTCAGTTGAAGTGTATGCGAGGTATACATGACACTCCACAATGTATATTATACATTATCATGAAACATAGTAATGAGATGCGATATCGCGATTTATGAAGCATTAGAACTGTCTTGCTTGGATACGTAGACATCTGCAAATGCTACTTCCTAGCAAGGAAGTGTCGCATTTGCAATCTTTTGAAGTGAATACGAGGTATACATGACACATCGCAATGAATATTATATATTATCATGAAATATAGAAATGAGCGGCGATATCGCGTTTTGAGAAGCATTAGAACTCTTATGCCACGATACGTAGACATCTGCAAATGCTATTTCTTAGCAAGGAAGTATCACATTTACATTCATTTGAAGTATAGACTGGATATACATAACGCAGCACAATGAATATTATATCTTATCATGAAACATAGAAATGAGATGCGATATCGCGATTTAAGCAGCATTAGAACTCTATTGCTACGATACGTAGACATCTGCAAACGCTATTTCCTAGCAAGAAATAGTCGCATTTTCATTCTTTTGAAGTGAATACGTGGTATACATGACACTTCGCAATGAATATTATATCTTATCACGAAACATAGAAATGAGATGCGATATCGCGATTTAAGTAGCATTAGAACCCTATTGCTACGATACGTAGACATCTGAATAAGCTATTTCCTAGGAAGGAAGTGTTGCATTTACAGTCGTTTGGAGAGAATACGAGGTATACATGACACTTCGCAATGAATATTATATCTTATCATGAAACATAGAGGAGAGATGCGATATCGCGTTTTAAGAAGCATTAAAACTCTATTGCCTCGATGCGGAGACATCTACATACGCTATTTCCTAGCAAGCAATAGTCGCATTTACATTCTTTTGAAGTGAATTCGAGATTTACGTGACACTTCGGAATGAATATTATAACTTATCATGAATCATAGAAGTGAGATGCGATATCGCGTTTTAAGAAGCATTAGAACCTTATTGCCTCGACGCGTAGACATCTGCAGACGCTATTTCCTAGCATGGAAGTGTCGCATTTACATTCCTTTGAAGTGAATACGAGGTATACATGACACTTCGCAGTGAATATTATACCTTATCACGAAATATATAGATGAGATGCGATATCGCGATTTAAGTAGCATTAGAACTTTATTGCTACGATACGGAGACATCTGCAAACGCTATTTCCTAGCAAGCAATAGTCGCATTTGCATTATATTGTAGTGAATACGAGGTATACATGACACTTCGCAATGAATATTATATCTTATCACGAAACATAGAAATGAGATGCGATATCGCGATTTAAGTAGCATTAGAACCCTATTGCTACGATACGTAGACATCTGAATAAGCTATTTCCTAGGAAGGAAGTGTTGCATTTACATTCGTTTGGAGAGAATACGAGGTATACATGACACTTCGCAATGAATATTATATATTATCATGAAACATAGAGGAGAGATGCGATATCGCGTTTTAAGAAGAATTAGATCACAATTGCTTCGATACGTAGACATCTGCAAACGCTATTTCCTAGCAAGGGAGTGTCGCATTTGCATTCTTTTGGAGTGATTACGTGGTATACATGGCACTTCTCAATGAATATTGTACTTTATCATGAAACATAGAAATGACATGCGATATCGCGATTTAAAAAGCATTGGAACTCTATTGCTTCGATACGGAGACATCTGCAACGCTATTTCCTAGCAAGGAAGTGTCGCTTTTACATTCTTTCGAACTGAATACGAGGAATACATGACACTTCGCAATGGATATTACATCTTATCACAAAACTTAGAGATGAGATGCGATATCGCGTTTTAAGAATCATTAGAACTCTATTGCTTCGATACGTAGACATCTGCAAACGCTAATTCCTAGCAATGAAGTTTCCCAATTGCATTCCTTTGATGTGAAAACGAGGTATGCATCACACTTCGCAAAGTATATTATATCTTATCATGAAACATAGAATTGAGATGCGATATCGCGTTATAAGAAGAATTAGAACTCTATTTCTACGATATGCAGACATCTGCATTCGATAATTCCTAGCAAGGAATGTCGCATTTACATTCATTTGAAGTGTATGCGAGGTATAAGTGACATTTCGCAATGAATATTATATCCTATCATGAAACATAGAAATTAGACGCGCTATCGCATTTTAAGGAGCATTAGTACTCTATTGCTACAATACTTAGACATCTGCAAACGCTATTTCCTAGCAAGGAAGTGCTGTATTTACATTCATTTGAAGTGAGAACGAGGTATAGGTGACACTTCGCGATGAATATTATATCTTATCATGAAACGTAGAAATGAGATGCGATATCGGGATTTAAAAAGTATTAGAACTCTATTGCTTCGATACGTAGAGATCTGCAAACGCTATTTCCTAGCAATGAAGTGTCGCACTTACATTCTTTTGAAGTGAATACGAGGTACACATACCACTGCACAATGAATATTATATATTATCAGGAAACATAGAAATGAGATGCGATATCGCGATTTATAAAGCGATTTAGAAATCTATTGCTACGATACGTAGACATCTGCAAACGTTATTTAATAGCAGGGAAGTGCTGCATTTACATTCTTTTGAAGTGAATATGAGGTATACATAACACTCCACAATGAATAATATATCTCATCATGAAACATAGGAATGAGATGCGATATTTCATTTTAAGGAGCATTAGAACTCTATTGCTACGATACGTACACATCTGCAAACGCTATTTAATAGCAGGGAAGCGCTGCATTTACATTCATTTGAAATGAATACGATGTATACATGACACTTCGCAATGAATATTATATCTTATCATGAAATATTGAAAAGAGATGCGATATCGCGTTTTAAGAAGCATTAGAACTCCATTGCTATGATACATAGAAATCTGCAAACATTATTTCCTAGCAAGGAAGTGTCGCATTTACATTCATTTGAAGTGAATGCGATGTATAGATAACAATCAACAATGAATATTATATCTTATCACGAAACATTGAAATAAGATGCGATATGGCGTTTTAAGGGGCATTAGTACTCTATAGCTTCGATACAGAGATATCTGGGAACGTAATTTCCTAGAAAGGAACCTCCTCGCACCCCCCAGCATCAACCCCTGGACGCATGCAACCAGCCAAACTCGCCTGCAGAACCAGCATCTGGAAGTGTTCGTGCGCGCATACCTGCACGCGCTCACTCACACCGAGTTCCGCTGCCTCTCTCGCACCGCGGAGTATACCTGTCTCGCTCGTACCGGGCACCAGTATCTCACTCGCACCACCGATTATACGTGTCTCGCCCGCACCAAGGACGGGCAGCCCTATCTCCCTCGCACCGAGGTTTCGTCCTGCAGGAAGACGTAGCCGCAGCCCATCACCTGAATGGGGTCTTTTCCAATTCCGGGAATCGGATCTGCTAGAACCTATATATTTCTCCTAAGCTAGGACATACATACCATATCATGACGCATATATAAGAATTCCTAGATCTAAGTTATACTAAGTAAGATGCGTCCTGCCAGCGGCATGCGCCGCTAGCCCCACCACGAGCCGCGAGTCCCCACTCGCTAGACCGCGCGCTCTCCGCCTCGAGACGCGAGTCCCCCACTCGCGGGACCCCAATCTTCCTACCACGAGCGTCCGCGACCGTAGCTCTCCGTGAACCGAGGAGGTCAGAGACGCGTCTCCAGAGCACACACTCTGACTCGAGATCTCCTACCGAGGAGTCGAAACCTCTAGTTCTAGATCGTTAGCCACCTCAATGTGGTGTTCAGGCATCGTATTTCTATTTCCATTTTAACTTAGTCTTAGAATAATTCCAGTTCTTGTATACTTTAAAACTAGAATATATTTTATTTTTACTTTTACTATATCCGAGTACAAGTTCTTTTACCAAGTCTACTATTTCCATATCCATTAATTTTATCAAGTGTTTACAATACTAGTTCTACCTTTAACATTACATTTAACTACGAATTCTTCCACGGGTTCTTCCATACAACTGGGGTTGCTCTTCATCAAATTGAAGGAGTATAGAAATCGGCTTTGTGACGTTGAGACCGCCGCCTATCCTTCAGATCTTAGTCAAAAGTACAGAAAAATCTGGTAAATGAATCGTGCTTCCGGTTTGCGAAGAACGCGACGTGAGAGTAGGAAGAATTTCATACGATCACTTGTGCGTGAATATTTGGAGGGCGTTCCGAGAGTCCTCGTATACCAGCGACCTGCCTTCGCACCAGCCCAGACGCCGTTTTCCGAAGCGACCGTCGACGCTTCCGATCCAGACACCACGACGCATCACGCCGATTCTGCCACATTCAGCATCATCGCTGAATTCCGACCGCCGTCCTCCTCTTCGCTGGCGACTGATCGAGATTTCCGTAGCAGCCAACAGAACGAAATCCGCTACGATCCCAGCGAACGATCCTCCACGCCGTTTCTATGTACAAATCGAGAGAGAAGTCATCGAAGGGAAGGGTCATTCCCTTATTATCGCGAGTGTTTCCGCTAGTGCCGCGTCAGCCGAAATTGTCGGACCCGGTCATAACGCGTTCCCTCGCTCCGAATTACCGAAAAATAGGCTCGTGACGTAAAGCCTCCGGAGCAACGGAAAATAGTTTCGCCGGACGTGACACCTCGTATTCACTTCAAAAGAATGTAAATGCGACACTTCCTTGCTGGGAAATAAGGTTTGCAGATATCTACGTATCGAAGAAATAGAGTTCTAATGCTTCTTGAATTGCCATATCTCATCTCATTTCTATGTTTCATCATAAGATATAATATTCATAGCGAAGTGTCATGTAAACGTCGATTTTAATTCTCTAGAATGTAAATGTGACATTTCCTTGCTAGGAAATATTGTTTTCAGACGTCTGCGTATCGCAGCAATAGAGCACTAATACTTTTTAAAACGAGATGTCGCATTTCATTTCTATGTTACGTAATAAGATGTAATATTCATTATGGAGTGTTATGTATACCTCGTATTCACTTCAAAAGAATGTAAATGCGACACTTCCATGCTAGGAAGTAGCGTTTGCAGATGTCTACGTATCGTAGCAATGGAGCTCTAATGCTTCTTAAAAACGCGATATCGCTCCTCACTTCTATGTTTCATGATAAGATATAATATTCATTCCGATGTGTCATGTATATCTCGTATTCACTTCAAAAGAATGTAAAAGCGAAACTTCCATGCTAGGAATTAGCGTCTGCAGATGTCTACGTATCGTAGCAATAGAGATCTAATGCATCTCAAAACGCGATATCGCAACTCATTCCAATGTTTCATGATAAGATATAATATTCACTGCGAAGTGTCATGTACATCTCGTTTTCACTTCAAAAGAATGTAAATGCTAAACTTCCATTCTAGGAAATAGCGTTTGCAGATGTCTACGAATCGTAGCAATAGAGTTATAATGCTACTTAAAACGCCATATCGCATCTCACTTCTATGTTTCATGATAAGATATAATACTCATTGCGAAGTGTCATGTATACCTCGGTTTCACATCACAAGAATGTAAATGCGACATTTCCATGCTAGGAAATAGCGTTTGCAGATGTCAACGTATCGTAGCAATAGGGTTCTAATACTTCTTAAAACGAGATGTAGCATTTCATTTCTATGTTTCGTAATAAGATATAATACTCATTGTGGAGTGTTATGTATACCTCGTATTCACTCCATAAGGATGTAAGTGCGACACTTCCTTGCTAGGAAATATTGTTTGCAGATGTCTACGTATCGTAGCATTAGAGTTCTAGTGCTTCTTAAATCACGATATCGAATCTCATTTCTATGTTTCGTGATAAGGTATAATATTCATTGCGAAGTGTCATGTATATCTCGTATTCACTTCAGAAGAATGTAAAAGCGGCACTTTCCTAGCTAGGAAGTAGCGCTTGCAGATGTCTACGTATGGAAGCAATGGTGTTCTAATGCTTCTCAAAACGCGATATCGCAACTCATTCCTATGTTTCATGATAAGATATAATATTCATTCCGATGTGTCATGTATATCTCGTATTCACTTCAAAAGAATGTAAAAGCGAAACTTCCATGCTAGGAAATAGCGTTTGCAGATGTCTACGTATCGTAGCAATAGAGTTCTAATGCTTCTTAAAACGCCATATCGCATCTCACTTCTATGTTTCATGATAAGATATAATACTCATTGCGATGTGTCATGTATACCTCGGTTTCACATCACAAGAATGTAAATGCGACACTTCCCTGCTAGGAAATAGCGTTTGCAGATGTCTACGTATCCTAGCAATAGAGTTCCAATGCTTCTCAAAACGCGATATCGCAACACATTCCTATGTTTCATTATAAGATATAATATTCATTGCGAAGTGCCATGTACATCTCGTTTTCACTTCAAAAGAATGTAAATGCTAAACTTCCTTGCTAGGAAATATTGTTTGCAGATGTCTGCGTATCGCAGCAATAGAGTTCTAATGCTCCTTAAAACGCGATATCGAATCTCACTTCTAAGTTTCATGATAAGATATAATATTCATTGCGAAGTGTCATGTATACGTAGATTTCACTTCACAAGAATGTAAATGTGACACTGTCTTGATAGGAAATATTGTTTGCAGATGCCTGCGTATCGCAGCAATAGAGTAGCAATACTTCTTAAAACGAGATGTCGCATTGCATTTCTATGTTTCGTAATAGGATGTAATATTCATTGTGGAGTGTTATGTATACCTCGTCCTCAATTCAAAAGGATGTAAGAGCGACACTTCCTTGCTAGGAAAAAACGTTTGCTGATGTCTACGCATCGTAGCAATAGAGTTCTAGTGCTTCTTAAATCACGATATAGTATCTCACTTCTATGTTTCCAGATAAGGTATAATATTCATTGCGAAGTGTCATGTATACCTCGTATTCACTTCAGAAGAATGTAAAAGCGGCACTTTCCTAGCTAGGAAGTAGCGCTCGCAGATGTCTACGTATCGAAGCAATGGTGTTCTAATGCTTCTCAAAACGCGATATCGCAACTCACTCCCATGTTTCATGATAAGATATAATGTTCATTGCGAAGTGTCATGTATACCTCGTACTCACATCACAAGAATGTAAATGCGACGCTTCCATGTTAGGAAATAGCGTTTGCAGATGTCAACGTATCGTAGCAATAGAGTCCTAATGCTTCTTAAAACGCGATATCGCATCTCATTTCTATGTTTCATGATAAGATATAATATTCATTGCGAAGTGCCATGTGTACCTCGTATTCACTTCAAAAGAATGTAAATGCGACACTTCCATGCTAGGAAATAGCGTTTGCAGATGTCTACGTATCGTAGCAATAGAGTTCTAATGCTTCTTAAAACGCGATATCGCATCTCACTGCTGTGTTTCATGATAAGATATAATATACATTATGGAGGGTTATGTGTACCTCGTATTCACTTCAAAAGAATGTAAATGCGAACCTTCCATGCTACGAAATAGCCTTTGCAGATTTTCACGTATCGTAGCAATAGAGTTCTAATGCTTCCTAAAACGCGATATCGCATCTCACTTCTATGTTTCATGATAAGGTATAGTATTCATTGTGGAGTGTTATGTTTACCTCGTATTCACTTCAAAAGAATGTAAATGCGGCACTTCCTTGCTAGGAAATATTGTTTGCAGATGTCTACGTATCGTAGCAATAGAGTTCTAATGCTTCTTAAAACGCGATATCGCATCACACTTCTATGTTTCAATAATAAGATGTAATATTCATTGCGAAGTGTCAGGTATACCCCGTATTCACTTCAAAAGAATGTAAGTGCGACAATTCCTTGCTAGGAAATAACGTTTGCTGATGCCTACGTATCGAAGCAATAGAGTTCTATTGCTTCCTTAAAACGCGATATCGCATCTCATTTCTATGTTTCATGGTAAGATATTAAATTCATTGCGAAGTGCCATGTATACCTCGCATACACTTCAAATGAATGTCAAGGCGACACTTCCTTGCTAGGAAATAGCGTTTTCAGATGTCTACGTATCGAAGCTATAGAGTTCTAATACTTCTTAAATCGCGATATCGCATCTCATTATATGTTTCATGATAAGATATAATATTCATTGTGGAGTGTTATGTATACCTCGTATTCACATCAAAAGAATGTAAATGCGACACTTCCTTGCAGGGAAATAGCGTTTGCAGATGTCTACGTATCGTATCAATGGAGTTTCTAATGCTACTGAAATCGCGACATCACATCTCATATCTATGTTCGTGATAGGGTATAATATTCACGGGAAGTGTCATGTATACCTCGTATTCACTTCAAAAGAAAGTAAATGCGACGTTTCCGTCCTAGGAAATAGCGTTCGCAGATGTCTATGTATCGCAGCAATGGAGTCCTAATGCTCTATCAAAGGAGATGTCGCATTTCATTCCTATGTTTCGTGATAAGATATAATATTCATTGCGAAGTGTCACGTTATACCTTGTATTCACTTCAAAAGAATGAAAATGCGACACTTCCTTCATATTAAATAGCGTTTGCAGATGTCTCCGTATCGAAGCAATAGAGTTCTAATGCTTCTCTAAATCCCGATAATCGCATTTCGTTTCTATGTTTCGTGATAAGATATAATATTCATTGTGAAGTGTCATGTATACCTCGTATTCACTTCAAAAGAATGTAAGTGGGATACTTCCTTGCTAGGGAGTAGCCTTCAACGATGTCTAGGTATCGTAGGAATAGAGATCTAATGCTTCTAAAACGCGATATCGCAGCTCATTTCTATGTTTCGCGATAAGATATGATTATTCATACGAAGTGTCATGTATACCTCGTATTCCGTCCAAAGAATGAAAATGCTACACTTCATTGGTAGCAAATAGCGTTTGCAGATGTCTACGTATTGTAGCAATAGATTTCTAATGCATTTAAATCGGCGATTGTCGCATCTAATTTCGATGTTTCGCGATAAGATATAATATTAATTGCGAAGAGTCATGTATACCTCGCATTCACTTCAAAAGAATGTAAATGCGACACTTCCTTGCTAGGAATATAGCGTTTGCAGATGTCTACGTATCGAAGCAATAGAGTTCTAATGCTTCTTAAAACGAGATAGCACATCTCATTTCTTTGCTTCATGATAAGATAATATACTCATTGCGACTGTCATGTATACCTCGTGTTCACTTCAAGAGAATGTAAATGCGACACTTCCTTGCTTGGAAATAGCGTTTGCAGATGGCTACGTATCGTAGCATTAGAGTTCTAATGCATCTTAAATCGCGACATCGCATCTCATTTCTATGTTTCATGACAAGATATAGTATTCATTGTGCTATGTTATGTATACCTAGGATTCACTTCAAAAGAATGTAATGCTTCACTTCCTTGCTGGGCAATAGCGTTTGCAGATGGCTAGGTATCGAAGCAATAGAGTTCTCATGCTTCTTAAAACGCGATATCGCAATCTCATTTCTATGTCTCGTGATAAGATTAATATTCATTGCGAAGTGTTATGTATCCCTCGTCTGCAACTTCAAATGAATTTAAATGCGACACTTCCTTGCGAGGAAATAGCGTTTGCTGATGTCTACGAATCGAAGCAATAGAGTTCTAATGCTTCTTAGAACGCGATATCGCATCTCATTTCTATTTTTCATGATAAGATATAATATTCATTGCGAAGTGTCCATGTATACCTCGTATTCACTCCAAACGAATGCGACACTTCCTCTTGCTGGGAAATAGCGTATTCAGGTGTCTACGTATCGTAGCAATAGAGTTCTAATGCTACTTAAATCGCGATATCGCATCTCATTTCTATATTTCGTGATAAGATATAATATTCATTGCGATGTGTCATGTATAACTCGTATTCACATCAGAAGAATGTAAATGCGACTATTCCTTGCTAGAAAATAGCGTTTTCAGATGCCTGCGTATCGTAGCAATAGAGTTGTAGTGCTTCTCGAAACGCGATATCGCATCTCATTTCTATGCTTCATGATAAGATATAATATTCGTTGCGAAGTGATATGTACTCCTCGTCTACACATCCAATGAATGTAAATGCGACACTTCCTTGCTAGGAAATAGCGTTTGCAGATTTCTACGTATCGAAGCAATAGAGTTCTAATGCTTCTTAAAACTGGATATCTTATCTCATTTCTATGTTACACGATAAGATATAAGATTCATTGCGAAGTGTCATGTATGCCTCGTATTCACTTCAAAAGAATGTAAATGCGAAACTTCTTTTGCTAGGAAATAGCTTTTGCAGATGTCTACGTATCGTAGCAATAGAGTTCTAATGCTTCTTAAAACGCGATATCGCATCTCATTTCTAAGTTTCACGATAAGGTATAATATTCATTGTGGAGTGTTGTGTATACTCCGGATTCACTTCAAAAAAATGTAAATGCGAAACTTCTTTTGCTAGGAAATAGCGTTTGCAGATGTCTACGTATCGTAGCAATAGAGTTCTAATGCTTCTTAAAACGCGATATCGCATCTCATTTCTATGTCTCATGATTAAATATATTTTTCATTGCGAAGTGGTATGTATTCCTCTTATTCACTTCTAAGGAATGTAAATGAGACACATCCTTGCTAGGAAATAGCGTTTGCAGATGTCTACGTATCGTAGCAACATAGTTCTAATACTTCTTAAAACGAGGTATCGCATCTCATTTCTATGTTTCATGTTAAGATATAATATTAATTGCGAACTGTCATGTATACCTCGCATGCACTTCAAATGAATGTAAATGCGACACTTCCTTGGTACGAAATAGCGTCTGCAGATGTCTACGCATCGTAGCAATAGAGTTCTAACGCTTCTTAAAACGCGATATCGCATCTCAATTCCATGTTTCATGATAAGATACAATATTCATTGCAAAGAGTCACTTATTCGTCGCCAGCACTTTAAATGAATGTAAATGCGACACTTCCTTGCTAGGAAATAACGCTTCCAGATGTCTACGTATCGTAGCAATAGAGTTATAATGCTACTTAAATCGCGATATCGCATCTCATTTATATGCTTCGTGATGAGATATAATATTCATTGCGAAGTGTCATGTATTCTCGTCTACACGTCAAAAGAATGTAAATGCAACACTTCCTTGCTAGGGAATAGCGTTTCCAGATGTCTACGTATCGAAGCAATAGAGTTCTAATGGGGAGGGTTATAGGTCCTTCTCACAACCGAGAACCATCCTGTTTGTCTCCATGGACTATGGCAGCGGTCTTATCGTTGCAGAGCTCTGGATCCTATCCTTCGGGCTTCAGTGTCTCTTCTTGCTCACTTCCCGACTCCTCCACCGTCGAGCCTGTCACGCTACCTCGGCGCACAGCCTTTCCGCGAACCTGCGGTCTTATTATCCGCCGAAGAGGCGTCTTATGGGTCGCTTCTTCCATCAGCTCGCCAGTCTAATCCGTAGAACGGAGAGAGAGAAACGAACGGGAAGGGTGGGGGGGAAGGTTCTACCATTGTGTATTTCACGCTCCTCGCAAATACAGCTATCGCGATGGTCCGTGTCGCGCTTCTCGCATGGGTGGTAATCTGCGAGCTAGTCTAACCGAAGCAGGGGAGAGGGGGGGGGGGGGGGGGTGAGCGAGCCTTTTGACTTCACCACGTCACAGTACATACAAATTTGCGATTAAGTAGCTATGTGTTCAAATTCAATTCCGAATAATGCACTAAAAAGCATCCCAGATAACAAACGGCAAGATGGTAGCGACACCATGCCGGCACTATATTGCCTCTTCCGAGGAGTGTCAACTGATTCGTAGTCATCTGTGACCGGATTCGTTGACTAAAATGTCAGAACGTGTTACCAGCACGTTTTAGACAAGCGAATCGCGCAGAACCAGCACCATGGTGACATGCGTATCATCGCTCCATTCATGAATCTCCTCAGCAATGACGCAGGATCACATTTGGCAATGGGGAGCCTGTGCTTTCATACAAATTAGAACCGTTAGATGTCAGTAGTTGTTCAGCATATGAGTATTGATAGACATTTTGATGGTCGTTTTCCTATATTTATAGTTATTGAGCGAGTCGTATATATTTCTTTCAATCCAACATAGACTAAAAATATTATTTATAAAAAAAATATTACTTATAAAATAAAAATTCATGCTGTTGCGTCCCTAACTTCGCCTTGTGTAATTTTTGAAATAACATGCTGTCATCGTATTTAATGTAACCCTCAATTGCATGAATTTGTAACAATAAATTGAAGAAAATATATATAAAATAAGTGTATATATTTTTATGACAAAGTAATTATCGACTTTATGGAAAAAATCGCCCTATCGAGCTAGTTTATAGAAAATAATAAAATCGAGTTCTTATATATTTGTTTTGTGCCGGTGTATCTATATTGGAATCAAAATAAATAAATTGCACAGTTTAGTCATTTTTCATATTTGCTTATAATTTTTATGGAAACAGCTTCCCCATTAGTAAATGTCAGCCTACGCCACAACCCCGCGTGTAGCTATGGTGAGCTGATAGTGTCATTGTCACGGCCGTGTAGCCCGTGTGCTATATCTCGGTGCTTTAATAGTGCCGTGATACGAATGCCGCCCCAGTACTAACAGTATGCCATTTCGAAAGCTGAGTAGGAGCACTTTGTTAGCACAGTTCTGTCACTGAATTCGTTCCATCCGTTGTCATTGGCGTGCCAATCGCTGGCTGTTTGGGATATTGTAGTGCATGAGGCAGACTTGTTCCTTATCATCGTCAAGGAGATGGATTTTCACTCCCCCCTTTTTGAATTTTTTAAATTATTGTTTGGAATCTTTGCCGTTTCTGTATCTCTATGACCGCATTGTGGATTCAACTTATGTACGATCTTTTTGGTCTTCATCTTTTGTTACATGTAATATTATATATGTGATGCACGTTTGTTATGTAATGCTCCGATTCGTAAGCCTCAGATACTTTTATTCTTTGGTAAAGCAACTTATTCGATTAATATATATTTATTAGACATAGATATAAACAATTAGAAAAATGTTATTAAAACGCTATTAAATATGTTGTTGCAATTATATATTTAAGGTCTGAAGATGTAGATGCAATTAATGTCCGATATTTCACGTGATCCAATCGACGTATCAAATGAGGCTATGAAATATAAAAATCTTTTACTATTCTTCGACCCCTTTACATGTTACATGAATGATAAGTTCTGCAAGACAAGAAGCCTAAATTAGTGAGATATCTAGGAACATAAGTAATTTGTAAGTAACACATCTTTTCTCTTTGAAATATTTGCCTTTGCATAGAATAGAACGTATAGATATAATTGCCTGTTTTGTACCCATTTCGGTCCAATTCTATTATAGCCTTTGAGCAGAAGTAATATCGATTATACTTGATTTTTGCAATAGTTCTTTAATTAACAGATTTTATTAACCTAGAATCATCATTTGACGGATGTATCAATCTACTTTGTAGCTCCATCAGTTTCTTTTTCTGCTTGCTACTTTCCATTTTCAGTTCCGTATACTTATCCTTTATCACCATCATATATGTTGCGTAAAATTACAATAACTTTTTGTCCTCAAATTTTGCGGATATTTCAATTAAATTTCCTTTGATTAAATAAACGGAAATTAAAAAACAGTGGCACGTACCATTTCTTGGAAACGTTGTATCGTAATTTGCATCTGACTGTTTTGAAAGGCACGCACTTTACTTAACGTTTGCAATGATTCGATTAGCGAAGTAAAGTAATATTCTACTTTCGAAATTGTTGGCTCTTGTAATTCTAAGGCAAATATATTCATCTGTCGACATCGTGAACATTGTTTTTTGGCAAAATTCCAGAAAAACAAATATACTATAAGTAAAATAATAAACATCATAATATTAAATTTAACTCTGTTCATCGTTGCCTTGTTGGACACATCCATAACAATATACAGGGTGGGGCAGTAATAATTAGCACCTCAAATATCCACGAAACTATAAGTTTCATAGAAGTTTTTGCTAATATAAAATTGCATAGTACAAAGGGGCCATCCGTTGATGAAAATAGTTTTTTTGTAAGTGGAGTTATGTTGGACATATGAAGGTTACCTTCATTTTTTAAAATGAATTGGTATGTCCATTCTTCCGTAATACGATAGAGCATTTTAAAACAAGTTTAACGATCTGTAACATGAAGGCATTGAAGGTTACAAAAAGTAAAGAAAGGCGATAATACTCACGGTTTTGATAGTAAATGAAACATACGTATTGTAAACAGTGGTGGAAGGCGTAATACTTACCGTTTACTTCACTGTGAATAAACACTTTTCGAAGGGCATTTCAATAGTTTGCAGCATAAGTTAAACGTGATAAGATTAGTATTGAAAAATCGGTTCGAATACGTTTGGTTAGGCTGTTCTTTGTGTCGTTCATTTTATAAGTACTGAGCTGCGGATTCCTGAGGACAGCTCACAAAATTGTTGAACTATGGAAGATTATCATTGTGAATTTGAATCAAAAGGTAATTAAATTCCATTAGATTGTAAACAGATCTCAATGTTTCATTTTAGATAGTAAGATTAAATACTCTTTACAAAACTACAAGAATGGATACATACCTTTCTGTTATTATTACTTCATAAAGAATTATAATTGCAATTATATAGTTCAATACGATAAAAAATATTTCTCAGAAAATTCTAAATATTAAATAAAAGAATCAAGTAAAACATTTTTAATAATTACGAATATGAAAAATACTTGAACATTCCAATAGAAAGATGTCTAAACAGGAGCTAGAAAAGTCAAACATTCAATTTCAATTCCAGAATTCATCTATAAGAGGTAAAATGTTTGGAAAGCTTTAATTACAGTCTTTAATGCAAGCAGTTGGGCAGTATTTCAATTTTTAAGAAAATTGATGAAAGTCAACCATTTTGAAGTGGTCAGAATCTTTGTCGTTTGAGCAATAAGTGAATAACAAATAACTGCATAAATTCCAAGCTTAAAAACTTATGGATTAAATCCTATGCAGACTCGTTTATGAGCGAGTTACTAAATAATAATCCACACTAAGTAATCATTTTAAAACTTAAACGATTACATCTCGCGAACTTTCAAAGATATCAGAAGCGTGAAAAGTATGTCGTTTATCAAAAACTCTTCTAAAAGAACGGACGAAGCCAATAGAAATCTTTGTTGAAGGAAGCAAGTTCTAAAGTTCTAAGCAACGCGATGGCCCTTATCTGCCTATGTTTCATAGCAAGTAAGTTCTGAATTTCTATGAAATCCGATGGAATTTCTCACTACTAACGTTTCAAAGTAAGTTCTCAAATTCTCAGTTCTACGTTTAAAACTATGTGTGTTCTATATATCTATGTAAAGTGATGGTTCCTATTAGTTGTGACGGAAACCTATATATAGTAAGTCAGGGAAGCTCGAAGAGGTTAATTATCTAAATGCTTTAAGGTGTAAAACGTACTTTAATCTAAAGCGATCTATCGTTCCAAGGTATCCGCTCACGTACAACTTTTCTAGGGCGCCAGCTGTTCAGAAAGTAGCAAAGGGATAGACTATACGACCCCGGGAACCCTGGGGCGGAACAACCCTTGAAACTTCGAAATGGTCCTACTCTCGACTACGCCTAGCCAAGTACACACACTCAGGTCGCGAGATACTGAAGTCACGGCATGTTTATTTATGGTCTCGACGTGGGTTTAACTAAGAAGGGCTACGGGAAACTACGCAACACGCCGCAAATTACCGGGTATCATAACTCACTTCACGATATAAGATACAATATACAATATGCGACACAAGAAATGGGACGCTTTAGCGAATAAGCTCTCACGTTCTCTTCTTCAGGTTCCTTGAATTCGCTGGTGGTCCTCGGGTCTCCTGCATCCTCCTCGGGGCTCCTTGGTGGTGTGGGCTGTAGGCTTTGGTATTGTTCGAGTCCATCGATCAGTGGATTTCGGCGATTTCTTCTTCTCGCCCCTTTGGGTGTCCCTGAGGGGATCCTCCTGATCATTTAAATTGCGTAGCGCCTCGCGCGCCGCGCTCCTGTCACGTAAAATTGAGAGAAATGTCTTAGAATGAAACGAGAGTGAATAACTGTTCACTCGACTCTTTATCTAACACAAGATATAAACTTTTATATTACCGTTTGTAGGGCAGAGTTTCAGGATATGCGCCGATGATAACTTTAAGACTACTGACCTAGACAATCCCTAGGTCTTTTATATGTTATGTTTTTCTGGAGTAGGGGTAGGACCTTAACCCTGCTCTTTGGAATTAGGGTATGATAATATAAACGGGATGCGTCAGGCGGGTGACTCTTGTTTGTTTCCTCTAGCGAGATTATGGGCGTGTTGGTATAGGCTATTTGAGAATGCGTTTGTCATTACACTCCCATGGCCCACCTGCAGGGCCGCTGGACTTTTGACTTCTCTTTAGGGCGTTAAGGATGGTTGAGGACCTTCTCACATCCCAGAGCATTATAAAGCACAAAAGCAGATAAGCATAATGCGATGCATAGAGCTTTACAACCTTCTAACCTACTTTGAACTGTTTATATGAAATGCAATATTGAGGTGCAAGAAGCATGACAAATTAAATGCTTCGGCACCTGGACATCTAGAAACGCTATCCCCGGGCAAGAAAGTGTAGGGTTCACACTCAATTCATATGCAGAAGCAGATAAACATAACGCGATGCTATGAATATTACATCTTATCATGAAATATAGAAGTAAGATGCGCAGCCGCGTTTTACGAAGCATTAGAACTCTATTGCTTCTAAACCTTCAGATATAGAAACGATATTCCGTAGCAAGGAAGTGATCCATTTACATTCATTTGAAGTGTAGAGGAGATATACATAACGCGTTGCATTGAAATTACATCTTATCATGTGACTTAGAATTGATATGCGATATCGCGATTTATAAAGAATTAGAAATGTATTGCTTCGATGCGTAGACATCTAGAAACGCAATTTCCTAACCAAGAAGTGTGGCATTTGCATTCTTTTGAAGTGTAGACAAGGTATACATAACACTTCGCAATGAATATTATATCTCATCATGAAACATACATGAGATGCGATATCGCGTTCTAGGAAGCATTAGAACTCTATTGCTTCGATACGTAGACATCAGGGAACGCTATTTCCTAGCAAGGAAGCATGGCGTTTACAATGTTTAGATGTGTAGTCGAGGTATACATAACACTTCCCAATGAATATTATAGCTTATCTTGAAACCCAGAAATGAGATGCGATATCGCGTTATAAGAAGCAGTGGAACCGTATTGCTTGGATACGTAGACATCAGAGAACACTATTTCCTAGCAAGGATGTGTGGCCTTCACATTTTTTTGAAGTGTATACGAGGTCCACATAGCTCTTCGCAAAGACTATTGCATCTTATCATGATACGTAGAAATGAGATGCGATATCACATTTTAAGCAGCATTAGAACTCTATTGCTTGGATACGCAGACATCTGGAAACGTTATTTCCTAAGAAGGAAGTGTGGTGCAACCTTTGGTATTGTAGACGAGGTATACATAACACTTCGCAATGAATATTATAACTTATCCTGACACATAGAAATGAGTTGCGATATGGCATTATAGGAAGCATTGGATCTCTATTGATTCGACACGTAGACGTCTGGAAACGCATTTCCTAGCAAGGATGTGTGGCATTTACATTCTTTTACAGTCTAGACGAGGTATACATAACACTTCGCAATGAATATTATATCTTATCATGAAACATAGGAATGGGATGCGATATCGCGTATTAAGAAGCATTAGACCTCCATTGCTTCGATAGGCAGTCATCTGGAAACGCACATCCTAGCAAGGTGGTGTGACATTTACAATCATTTGAAGAGTAGACGAGGTATATATAATACTTCTCAGTGAATATTACATCATATCATGGAACAAAGAAATGAGATGCGATATCGCGATTAGAGAAACATTAGAAATCCATTGCTTCGATACGTACACAGTCGGATACGTATTTCCTGGCAAGGAAGTGTGGCATTTACATTCTTCTGAGGTGTAGACGAGGTATACATAACACTTCGCATTGAATATTACATCTTATCATGAAACATATAATTTAGATGCGATATCGCGTTTCAAGAAGCATTAGAACTCTATTGCTTCGATACGTAGACACCTGGAAACGCACTTCCTACCAAGGAAGTGTGACATTTACATTCTTTTGAAGTGTAGACGAGGTTTACATAACACTGCGCAATGAATGTTATATCTTATCATAAAACATGGAAATGAGATGCGATATCGCGTTTTAAGAAGCATTAGAACTCTATTGCATCGATACGTAGACATCTGAAAACGCACTTCCTAGCAAGGAAGTGTGGCATTCAAATTCTTTTGAAGTGTAGACGAGGTATACATAGCACATCGCAATGAATATTATATTATATCATGAAACATAGAAATGAGATGCGTTATCGCATTTTAAGGAGCATTAGAATTCAATTGCTTCGATACTTGGACTCCAGGAAACGCATTTCCTAGCAAGGAAGTGTGGCATTCACATTCCTTTGAAGTGTAGACGATGTATTCATAACACTTCGCAATGATTATTACATCTTATCATGAAACACAGGAATGAGATGCGATATCGCGTTTTAAGAAGAATTAGAACTATACTGCTTCGACACGTAGACACCTGGAAACGCATTTCCTAGCAAGGAAGTGTGGCATTTACGTTCTTTTTTTGTGCAGACGAGGTATATATAACACTTCGCAATGAATATTATATCTTATCATGAAACATAGAATTGAGAAGCGATATCGCGTTTGAAGAAGCATTAGAACTCCATTGCTTCGATACGTAGACATCTGGAAACGCTATTTCCTAGAAAGCACATGTGACATTTACATTCTGTTGAGTGAGTGCGAGGTATACATAACAGTTCGCGATGAATATTATGTCTTAACATGAAACGTAGAAATGAGATGCGATATCGCGTTTTGAGAAGCATTAGAACTCCATTGCTTCGATACGTGGATAAGAGGAAACGCATTTCCTAGGAAGGAAGTGTGCAATTTACATTCTTTTGAAGTGTACACGACGTATACATAACACTTCGCAATGAATATTATATCTTATCATGAAACACAGAATTGAGATGCGATATCGCGTTTAAAGAAGCGTTAGAACTCTATTCCTACGATACGTAGACATCTGAAAACGCACATCCTAGCAAGGAAGTGTGGCATTCACATTCCTTTAAAGTGTAGACGAGGTATAAATAGCACTTCGGGATGAATATTATATCATATCATGACACAATAAAATGAGATGCGATATCGCGTTTTAAGAAGCATTAGAACTCTATTGCTAAGACACGTAGACATCTGGAAACGCATTTCCTAGCAAGGAAGTGTTGCATTTATATTCTTTTGAAGTGTAGATGTGATACACATAACACTTCGCAATGGATGTTATATGATATCATGAAACAATGAAATGAGATGCGATATCGCGTTCTAAGAAGAAATAGAACTATACTGCTTCGACACGTAGACACCTGGAAACGCATTTCCTAGCAAGGAAGTGTGGCATTTAGATTCTTTTGAATTGTAGACGAGGTATAAATAACACTTCGTAATGAATCTTGAATCATATCATGAAACATAGTATTGAGATGCGATATCGAGTTTAAAGAAGCATTACAACTCTATTGCTTCGATACGTAGACATGTGGAAACGCTATTTCCTAGCAAGGAAGTGTGGCATTCACATTCTTTTGAAGTGTAGACGATGTATGCATAACACTTCGCTATGAATATTATTTACTATCACGATACATAGAACTGCGACGCGAAATCGCGTGTCAAGGAGTATTGGAACTATATTGCTTCGATCCGTACACATCTGGAAATGCATTTTCTAGCAAGGAAGTGTGGGGTTTACGTTCTTCTGGCGTGTAGACAAGGTACACTTAACACTTCGCAATGAATATTATTTCTTATCATGAAACATAGAAATGGGATGCGATATCTCGTTTTAAAAAGTATTAGAACTCTATTGCTGCGATACGTAGACATCTGCAAACGCTATTTCCTAGCAGGGAAGTGACAAATTCACATTCATTTGCAGTGTAGACGAGGAATACATATCACTTCGCAAATCATATTATGTCTTACCATGAAACATAGAAATGAGATGCCATATCGCGTTTTAAGAATCATAAGAACCCTATTGCTACGATACGTAGACATCTGCAAACGCTATTTCCTAGCGAGGAAGTGTCGCTTTCACATTCATTTGAAGTGTAGACGAGGAATACATGACACTTCGCAAATCATATTATATCTTACCATGAAACATAGAATTGAGACGCGATATCGCGTTTTAAGAATCGTAAGAACTCCATTGCTACGATACGTAGACATCTGCAAACGCTATTTCCTAGCAGGGAAGTGACAAATTCACATTCATTTGAAGTGTAGACGAGGAATACATATCACTTCGCAAATCATATTATATCTTACCACGAAACATAAAAATTAGATGCGATATCGCGTTTTAAGAATCATAAGAACTCTATTGCTACGATACGTAGACATCTGCAAACGCTATTTCCTTGCAAGGAAGTGTCGCATTTACATTCATTTGAAGTGTAGACGAGGAATACATAACACATCGCAAGTCATATTATATCTTACCATGAACCATAGAAATGAGATGCGATATCGCGTTTTAAGAATCATAAGAACTCTATTGCTACGATACGTAGACATCTGCAAACGCTATTTCCTAGCGAGGAAGTGTCGCATTCACATTCATTTGAAGTGTAGACGAGGAATACATGACACTTCGCAAATCATGTTATATCTTACCATGAAACATAGAAATGAGAGGCGATATCGCGTTTTAAGAAGCATTATAAATCTATTGCTACGATACGTAGACGACTGTAATCGCTATTTCTTTGCAAGGAAGTGTCGCATTTACATTCATTTGAAGTGTAGACGAGGAATACATAACACATCGCTAATCATATTATATCTTACCATGAAACATAGAAATGAGATGCTATATCGCGTTTTAAGAAGCATTAGAACTCTATGGCTACGATACATAGACATCTGCAGACGCTATTTCCTAGCAAGGAAGTGTCGCATTTACATTCATTTGAAGTGTAGACGAGGAATACATGACACTTCGCAAATCATATTATATCTTACCATGAAACATAGAAATGAGATGCGATATCGCGTTTTAAGTATCATAAGAACTCCATTGCTACGATACGTAGACACCTGTAAACGCTATTTCCTTGCAAGGAAGTGTCGCATTTACATTCATTTGAATCGTAGACGAGGAATGCATAACACTTCGCAATGAATATTATATCTTATCATGAAAAATATATATGAGATGCAATATCTCGTTTTAAGAAGCATTTGAACACTATTGCTACGATACCTAGACATCTGCAGACGCTATTTCCTAGCAAGGAAGTGTCGCATTTACATTCATTTGAAGTGTAGACGAGGAATACATGACACTTCGCAAATCATATTATATCTTACCATGAAAGATAGATATGAGATGCGATATCGCGTTTCAAGAAGCATTAGAACCCTATAGCTACGATACCTAGACATCTGCAGACGCTATTTCCTAGCAAGGGAGTGTCGCATTCACATTCCTTTGAAGAGTAGACGACGAATACATAACACTTCGCAAATCATATTGTATCTTACCATGAAACATAGAAATGAGATGCGATATCGCTTTTTAAGAAGCATTAGAAATCTATTGCTACGATACGTAGACATCTGCAAACGCTATTTCCTTGCAAGGAAGTGTCGCATTTACATTCATTTGAATCGTATACGAGGAATGCATAACACTTCGCAATGAATATTATATCTTATCATGAAACATAGATATGTGATGCAATATCTTGTTTTAAGAAGCATTTGAACTCTATTGCTACGATACCTAGACATCTGCAGACGCCATTTCCTTGCAAGGAAGTGTCGCATTTACATTCATTTGAATCGTAGACGAGGAATGCATAACACTTCGCAATGAATATTATATCTTATCATGAAAGATAGATATGAGATGCTATATCTCGTTTTAAGAAGAATTTGATCTCTATTGCTACGATACCTAGACATCTGCAGACGCTTTTTCCTAGCAAGGAAGTGTCGCATTTACATTCATTTGAAGTGTAGACGAGGAATACATAACACATCGCAAGTCATATTATATCTTACCATGAACCATAGAAATGAGATGCGATATCGCTTTTTAAGAAGCATTAGAAATCTATTGCTACGATACGTAGACATCTGCAAACGCTATTTCCTAGCGAGGAAGTGTCGCATTCACATTCCTTTGAAGTGTAGACGAGGAATACATAACACTTCGCAAAACATATTATATCTTACCATGAAACATAGAAATGAGATGCGATATCGCGTTTTAAGAAGCATCAGAACTCTATTGCTACGATACGTAGACATCTGCAAACGCTATTTCCTTGCAAGGAAGTGTCGCATTTACATTCATTTGAATCGTATACGAGGAATGCATAACACTTCGCAATGAATATTATATCTTATCATGAAACATAGATATGAGATGCAATATCTTGTTTTAAGAAGCACTTGAACTCTATTGCTACGATACCTAGACATCTGCAGACGCCATTTCCTTGCAAGGAAGTGTCGCATTTACATTCATTTGAATCGTAGACGAGGAATGCATAACACTTCGCAATGAATATTATATCTTATCATGAAAGATAGATATGAGATGCTATATCTCGTTTTAAGAAGAATTTGAACTCTATTGCTACGATACCTAGACATCTGCAGCCGCTATTTCCTAGCAAGGAAGTGCCGCATTTACATTCATTTGAAGTGTAGACGAGGAATACATGACACTTCGCAAATCATGTTATATCTTACCATGAAACATAGAAATGAGAGGCGATATCGCGTTTTAAGTATCATAAGAACTCCATTGCTACGATACGTAAACATCTGCAAACGCTATTTCCTTGCATGGAAGTGTCGCATTTACATTCACTTGAAGTGTAGACGAGGAATACATAACACTTCGCAAATCATATAATATCTTACCATGAAACATAGAAATGAGATGCGATATCGCGTATTAAGAATCATAAGACCTCTATTGCTACGATACGTAGACATCTGCAAACGCTATTTCCTTGCAAGGAAGTGTCGCATTTACATTCATTTGAAGTGTAGACGAGGAATACATAACACTTCGCAATGAATATTATATCTTATCATGAAACATAGATATGAGATGCAATATCTATTTCCTAGCAAGGAAGTGTCGCATTTACATTCATTTGAAGTGTAGACGAGGAATACATGACACTTCGCAAATCATATTACATCTTACCATGAAACATAGAAATGAGATGCGATATCGCGTTTTAAGAAGCATTAGAAATCTATTGCTACGATACGTAGACATCTGCAAACGCTATTTCCTTGCAAGGAAGTGTCGCATTTACATTCATTTGAGGTGTAGACGAGGAATACATAACACTTCGCAAACCATATCATATCTCACCATGAAACAGAAATGAGATGCGATATCGCGTTTTAAGAAGCATTAGAACTCTATCGCTACGATACCTAGACATCTGCAGACGCTATTTCCTAGCAAGGGAGTATCGCATTTACATTCATTTGAAGTGTAGACGAGGAATACATAACACTTCGCAAATCATATTATATCTTAACATAAAACATAGAAATGAGATGCGATATCGCGTTCTAAGAATCATAAGAACTCTATTGTTACGATACGTAGACAACTGCAAACGCTATTTCCTTGCAAGGAAGTGTCTCATTTACATTCATTTGCATCGTATACGAGGAATGCATAACACTTCGCAATGAATATTATATCTTATCATGAAACATAGATATGAGATGTAATATCTCGTTTTAAGAAGCAGTTGAACTCTATTGCTACGATACCTAGACATCTGCAGACGCTATTTCCTAGCAAGGAAGTGTCGCATTTACATTCATTTGAAGTGTAGACGAGGAATACATGACACTTCCCAAATCATATTATATCTTAACATAAAACATGGAAATGAGATGCGATATCGCGTTTTAAGAAGCATTAGAAATCTATTGTTACGATACGTAGACATCTGCAAACGCTATTTCCTTGTTAGGAAGTGTCGCATTTACATTCATTTGAAGTGTAGACGAGGAATACATGACACTTCGCAAATCATATTATATCTTACCATGAAACATAGAAATGAGATGCGATGTCGCGTTCTAAGAAGCATTAGAAATCTATTGCTACGATACGTAGACATCTGCGAACGTTTTTCTTTGCAAGGAAGTGACGCATTTACATTCATTTGAAGTGTAGACGAGGAATACATAACACTTCGCAAATCATATTATATCTTACCATGAAACAGAAATGAGATGCGATATCGCGTTTTAAGAAGCATTAGAACTCTATCGCTACGATACCTAGACATCAGCAGACGCTATTTCCTAGCAAGGGAGTATCGCATTTACATTCATTTGAAATGTAGACGAGGAATACATAACACTTCGCAAATCATATTATATCTTACCATGAAACATAGAAATGAGATGCGATATCGCGTTTTAAGAAGCATTAGAACTCTATCGCTACGATACCTAGACATCTGCAGACGCTATTTCCTAGCAAGGAAGTGTCGCACTTACATTCATTTGAAGTGTAGACGAGGAATACATAACACTTCGCAAATCATATTATATCTTACCATGAAACATAGAAATGAGATGCGATATCGCGTTTTAAGAAGCATAAGAGCTCTATCGCTACGATAACTAGACATCTGCAGACGCTATTTTCTAGCGAGGAAGTGTCGCATTTACATTCATTTGAAGTGTAGAAGAGGAATACATAACACTTCGCAAATCATATTATATCTTACCATGAAACATAGAAATGAGATGCGATATCGCGTTTTAAGAAGCCTTAGAACCCTATTGCTACTATACCTAGATATCTGCAAACGCTATTTCCTTGCAGGGAAGTGTCGCATTTACATTCATTTGAATCGTAGACGAGGAATGCATAACACTTCGCAATGAATATTATATCTTATCATGAAACATAGATATGAGATGCAGTATCTAGTTTTAAGAAGCATTAGAACTCTATCGCTACGATACCTAGACATCTGCAGACGCTATTTCCTAGCAAGGAAGTGTCGCATTTACATTCATTTGTATCGTATACGAGGAATGCATAACACTTCGCAATGTATATTATATCTTATCATGAAACATAGATATGAGATGCAATATCTCGTTTTAAAAAGCATTTGAACTCTATTGCTACGATACCTAGATATCTGCAGACGCTGTTTCCTAGCAAGGAAGTGTCGCATTTACATTCATTTGAAGTGTAGACGAGGAATACATGACACTTCGCAAATCATGTTATATCTTACCATGAAACATAGAAATGAGAGGCGATATCGCGTTTTAAGAAGCATTATAAATCTATTGCTACGATACGTAGACGACTGTAAACGCTATTTCTTTGCAAGGAAGTGTCACATTTACATTAATTTGAAGTGTAGACGAGGAATACATAACACATCGCTAATCATATTATATCTACCATGAAACATAGAAATGAGATGCTATATCGCGTTTTAAGAAGCATTAGAACTCTATGGCTTCGATACATAGACATCTGCAGACGCTATTTCCTAGCAAGGAAGTGTCGCATTTACATTCATTTGAAGTGTAGACGAGGAATACATGACACTTCGCAAATCATATTATATCTTACCATGAAACATAGAAATGAGATGCGATATCGCGTTTTAAGTATCATAAGTACTCCATTGCTACGATACGTAGACACCTGTAAACGCTATTTCCTTGCAAGGAAGTGTCGCATTTACATTCATTTGAAGTGTAGACGAGGAATACATAACACTTCGCAATGAATATTATATCTTATCATGAAACATAGATATGAGATGCAATATCTCGTTTTAAGAAGCATTTGAACTCTATTGCTACGATACCTAGACATCTGCAGACGCTATTTCCTAGCAAGGAAGTGCCGCATTTACATTCATTTGAAGTGTAGACGAGGAATACATGACACTTCCCAAATTATATTATATCTTAACATAAAACATAGAAATGAGATGCGATATCGCGTTTTAAGAAGCATTAGAAACCTATTGTTACGATACGTAGACATCTGCAAACGCTATTTCCTTGTTAGGAAGTGTCGCATTTACATTCATTTGAAGTGTAGACGAGGAATACATGACACTTCGCAAATCATATTATATCTTACCATGAACATAGAAATGAGATGCGATATCGCGTTCTAAGAAGCATTAGAAATCTATTGCTACGATACGTAGACATCTGCAAACGCTTTTTCTTTGCAAGGAAGTGTCGCATTTACATTCATTTGAAGTGTAGACGAGGAATACATAACACTTCGCAATCATATATATCTTACCATGAAACAGAAATGAGATGCGATATCGCGTTTTAAGAATCATAAGAAATCTATTGTTACGATACGTAGACTTCTGCAAACGCTATTCCTGGCGAGGAAGTGTCGCATTCACATTCCTTGAAGTGTAGACGAGGAATACATAACACTTCGCAAATCATATTATATCTACATGAAACATAGAAATGAGATGCAATGTCGCGTGGTAAGAATCATAAGAAGTCTATTGCTACGATACGTAGACATCTGCTGACGCTATTTCCTTGCAAGGAAGTGTCGCATTTACATTCATTTGAAGTGTAGACGAGGAATACATAACACTTCGCAATCATATTATATCTTACCATGAAACAGAAATGAGATGCGATATCGCGTTTTAAGAAGCATTAGAACTCTATCGCTACGATACCTAGACATCAGCAGACGCTATTTCCTAGCAAGGGAGTATCGCATTTACATTCATTTGAAATGTAGACGAGGAATACATAACACTTCGCAAATCATATTATATTTACCATGAAACATAGAAATGAGATGCGATATCGCGTTTTAAGAAGCATTAGAACTCTATCGCTACGATACCTAGACATCTGCAGACGCTATTTCCTAGCAAGGAAGTGTCGCACTTACATTCATTGAAGTGTAGACGAGGAATACATAACACTTCGCAAATCATATTATATCTTACCATGAAACATAGAAATGAGATGCGATATCGCGTTTAAGAAGCATAAGAGCTCTATCGCTACGATAACTAGACATCTGCAGACGCTATTTTCTAGCGAGGAAGTGTCGCATTTACATTCATTTGAAGTGTAGAAGAGGAATACATAACACTTCGCAAATCATATTATATCTACCATGAAACATAGAAATGAGATGCGATATCGCGTTTTAAGAAGCCTTAGAACCCTATTGCTACTATACCTAGATATCTGCAAACGCTATTTCCTGCAGGGAAGTGTCGCATTTACATTCCATTTGAATCGTAGACGAGGAATGCATAACACTTCGCAATGAATATTATATCTTATCATGAAACATAGATATGAGATGCAGTATCTAGTTTTAAGAAGCATTAGAACTCTATCGCTACGATACGCTAGACATCTGCAGACGCTATTTCCTAGCAAGGAAGTGTCGCATTTACATTCATTTGTATCGTATACGAGAATGCATAACACTTCGCAATGTATATTATATCTTATCATGAACATAGATATGAGATGCAATATCTCGTTTTAAAAAAGCATTTGAACTCTATTGCCTACGATACCTAGATATCTGCAGACGGCTGTTTCCTTGTTAGGAAGTGTCGCATTTACATTCATTTGAAGTGTAGACGAGGAATACATGACACTTCGCAAATCATATTATATCTTACCATGAAACATAGAAATGAGATGCGATATCGCGTTCTAAGAAGCATTAGAATCTATTGCTACGATACGTAGACATCTGCAAACGCTTTTTCTTTGCAAGGAAGTGTCGCATTTACATTCATTTGAAGTGTAGACGAGGAATACATAACACTCTCGCAAATCATATTATATCTTACCATGAAACAGAAATGAGATGCGATATCGCGTTTTAAGAATCATAAGAAATCTATTTGTACGATACGTAGACTTCTGCAAACGTCTATTTCCTGGCGAGGAAGTGTCGCATTCACATTCCTTTGAAGTGTAGACGAGGATACATAACACTTCGCAAATCATATTATATCTTACCATGGAAACATAGAAATGAGATGCAATGTCGCGTGGTAAGAATCATAAGAAGTCTATTGCTACGATACGTAGACATCTGCAGACGCTATTTCCTTGCAAGGAAGTGTCGCATTTACATTCATTTGAAGTGTAGACGAGGAATGCATGACACTTCGCAAATCATATTATATCTTACCATGAAACATAGAAATGAGATGCGATATCGCGTTTTAAGGAGCATCAGAACTCTATCGCTACGATACCTAGACATCCTTAGACGCTATTTCCTAGCAAGGAAGTGTCGCATTTACATTCATTTGAAGTGTAACGAGGAATACATAACACTCGCAATGAATATTATATCTTATCATGAAACATAGATATGAAATGCAATATCTCGTTTAAGAAGCATTTGAACTCTATTGCTACGATAGCTAGACATCTGCAGGCGCTATTTCCTTGCTAGGAAGTGTCGCAATTACATCATTTGAAGTGTAGACGAGGAATACATGACACTCCGCAAATCATATTATATCTTACCATGAAACAGAAATGAGATGCGATATCGCGTTTAAGAAGCATTAGAAATCTATTGCTACGATACGTAGACATCTGTAAACGCTATTTCTTGGCAAGGAAGTGTCGCATTTACATTCACTGAAGTGTAGACGAGGAATACATAACACTTCGCAAATCATATTATATCTTACCATGAAACATAGAAATGAGATGCGATATCGCGTTTTAAGAAGCATTAGAACACTACCGCTACGATACGTAGACAACTACAAACGCTATTTCCTTGCAAGGAAGTGTCTTATTTACATTCATTTGAATCGTATACGAGGAATGCATAACACTTCGCAATGTATATTATATCTTATCATGAAACATAGATATGAGATGCAATATCTCGTTTAAGAAGCATTTGAACTCTATTGCTTCGATACGTAGACATCTGCAAGCGCTATTTCCTAGCGAGGAAGTGTCGCATTCACATTCATTTGAAGTGTAGACGAGGAATACATGACACTTCCCAAATCATATTATATCTTACCATGAAACATGGAAATGAGATGCGATTTCGTGTTTTAAGAATCATAAGAACTCTACTGCTACGATACGTAGACAACTGCAAACGCTATTTCCTTGCAAGGAAGTGTCGCATTTACATTCATTTGAATCGTAGACGAGGAATGCCATAACACTTCGCAATGAATATTATATCTTATCATGAACAATAAATATGAGGTGCAATATCTCGTTTTAAAAAGCATTGAACTCTATTGCTACGATACCTTGACATCTGCAGACGCTATTTCCTAGCAAGGAAGTGTCGCATTTACATTCCTTGAAGTGTAGACGAGGAATACATAACACTTCGCAAATCATATTATATCTTACCATGAAACATAGAAATGAGATGCAATATCGCGTTGTAAGAATCATAAGAAGTCTATTGCTACGATACCTAGATATCTGCAGACGCTATTTCCTTGCAAGGAAGTGTCGCATTTACATTCATTTGAAGTGTAGACGTGGAATACATGACACTTCGCAAATCATATTATATCTTACCATGAAACATAGAAATGAGATGCGATATCTCGTTTTAAAAAGCATTGAACTCTATTGCTACGATACCTAGATATCTGCAGACGCTGTTTCCTAGCAAGGAGTGTCGCATTTACATTCATTTGAAGTGTAGACGAGGAATACATAACACTGCGCAAACCATATTATATCTTACCATGAAACATAGAAATGAGATGCGATATCGCGTTTTAAGAATCATAAGAACTCTATTGCTACGATACGTAGACAACTGCAAACGCTATTTCCTTGCAAGGAAGTGTCGCATTTACATTCATTTGTATCGTATACGAGGAATGCATAACACTTCGCAATGTATATTATATCTTATCATGAAACATAGATATGAGATGCAATATCTTGTTTTAAGAAGCATTTGAACTCTATTGCTTCGATACGTAGACATCTGCAAGCGCTGATTTCCTAGCGAGGAAGTGTTGCATTCACATTCATTTGAAGTGTAGACGAGGAATACATAACACTTCGCAAATCATATTATATCTTACCATGAAACATAGAAATGAGATGCGATTTCGGGTTTTGAGAATCATAAGAACTCTATTGCTACGATACGTGGACAACTGCAAACGCTATTTCCTTGCAAGGAAGTGTCGCATTTACATTCATTTGAATCGTAGACGAGGAATGCATACACTTCGCAAAACATATTATATCTCACCATGAAACATAGATATGAGATGCAATATCTCGTTTTAAAAAGCATTTGAACTCTATTGCTTCGATACGTAGATATCTGCAGACGCTGTTTCCTAGCAAGGACGTGTCGCATTTACATTCATTTGAAGTGTGGACGAGGAATACATGACACTTCGCAAATCCATGTTATATCTTACCATGAAAACATAGAAATGAGATGCGATATCGCGTTTTAAGAAGCATTAGAGCTCTATCGCTACGATACCTAGACATCTGCTGACGCTATTTCCTAGCAAGGGAGTGTCGCATTTACATTCATTTGAAGTGTAGACGAGGAATACATAACACTGCGCAAATCATATTATATCTTACCATGAAACATAGAAATGAGATGCGATATCGCGTTCTAAGAATCATAAGAACTCTATTGCCTTACGATACGTAGGACAACTGCAAACGCTATTTCCTTGCAAGGAAGTGTCGCATTTACATTCATTTGTATCGTAGACGAGGAATGCATAACACTTCGCAATGAATATTATATCTTATCATGAAAAATAGATATGAGGTGCAATATCTCGTTTTAAAAAGCATTTGAACTCTATTGCTACGATACCTTGACATCTGCAGACGCTGTTTCCTAGCAAGGAAGTGTCGCATTTACATTCATTTGAAGTGTAGACGAGGAATACCTGACACTTCGCAAATCATGTTATATCTTACCATGAAACATAGAAATGAGATGCGATATCGCGTTTTAAGAAGCATTAGAAATCTATTGCTACGATACGTAGACATCTGCAAACGCTATTTCTTTGCAAGGAAGTGTCGCATTTACATTCATTTGAAGTGTAGACGAGGAATACATAACACTTCGCAAATCATATTATATCTTACCATGAAACATAGAAATGAGATGCGATATCGCGTTTTAAGAAGCATTAGAACACTATCGCTACGATACGTAGACAACTGCAAACGCTATTTCCTTGCAAGGAAGTGTCGCATTTACATTCATTTGTATCGTATACGAGGAATGCATAACACTTCGCAATGTATATTATATCTTATCATGAAACATAGATATGAGATGCAATATCTCGTTTTAAGAAGCATTTGAACTCTATTGCTTCGATACGTAGACATCTGCAAGCGCTATTTCCTAGCGAGGAAGTATCGCATTCACATTCATTTGAAACGTAGACGGGGAATGCATAACACTTCGCAATGAATATTATATCTTATCATGAAAAATAGATATGAGGTGCAATATCTCGTTTTAACAAGCATTTGAACTCTATTACTACGATACCTTGACATCTGCAGACGCTATTTCCTAGCAAGGCAGTGTCGCATTTATATTCATTTGAAGTGTAGACGAGGAATACATGACACTTCGCAAAACATATTATATCTCACCATGAAACATAGATATGAGATGCAATATCTCGTTTTAAGAAGCATATGAACTCTATTGCTTCGATACGTAGATATCTGCAAGCGCTATTTCCTAGCGAGGAAGTGTCGCATTCACATTCATTTGAAGTGTAGACGAGGAATACATAACACTTCGCAAATCACATTATATCTTACCATGAAACATAGAAATGAGATGCGATATCGCGTTTTAAGAATCATAAGAACTCTATTGCTACGATACGTAGACAACTGCAAACGCTATTTCCTTGCAAGGAAGTGTCTCATTTACATTCATTTGTATCGTATACGAGGAATGCATAACACTTCGCAATGAATATTATATCTTATCATGAAACATAGATATGAGATGCAATATCTCGTTTTAAGAAGCATTTGAACTCTATTGCTACGATACCTAGACATCTGCAGACGCTATTTCCTAGCAAGGAAGTGTCGCATTTACATTCATTTGAAGTGTAGACGAGGAATACATGACACTTCCCAAATTATATTATATCTTAACATAAAACATAGAAATGAGATGCGATATCGCGTTTTAAGAAGCATTAGAAATCTATTGTTACGATACGTAGACATCTGCAAACGCTATTTCCTTGTTAGGAAGTGTCGCATTTACATTCATTTGAAGTGTAGACGAGGAATACATGACACTTCGCAAATCATATTATATCTTACCATGAAACATAGAAATGAGATGCGATATCGCGTTCTAAGAAGCATTAGAAATCTATTGCTACGATACGTAGACATCTGCAAACGCTTTTTCTTTGCAAGGAAGTGTCGCATTTACATTCATTTGAAGTGTAGACGAGGAATACATAACACTTCGCAAATCATATTATATCTTACCATGAAACAGAAATGAGATGCGATATCGCGTTTTAAGAAGCATTAGAACTCAATCGCTACGATACCTAGACATCTGCAGACGCTATTTCCTAGCAAGGGAGTATCGCATTTACATTCATTTGAAGTGTTGACGAGGAATACATAACACTTCGCAAATCATATTATAACTTAACATAAAACATAGAAATGAGATGCGATATCGCGTTTTAAGAATCATAAGAACTCTATTGCTACGATACGTAGACAACTGCAAACGCTATTTCCTTGCAAGGAAGTGTCTCATTACCATTCATTTGTATCGTATACGAGGAATGCATAACACTTCGCAATGAATATTATATCTTATCATGAAACATAGATATGAGATGCAATATCTCGTTTTAAGAAGCATTTGAACCCTATTGCTACAATACCTAGACATCTGCAGACGCTATTTCCTAGCAAGGAAGTGTCGCATTTACATTCATTTGAAGTGTAGGCGAGGAATACATGACACTTCCCAAATCATATTATATCTTACCATGAAACATAGAAATGAGATGCGATATCGCGTTTTAAGGAGCATCAGAACTCTATTGCTACGATACGTAGACAACTGCAAACGCTATTTCCTTGCAAGGAAGTGTCGCATTTACATTCATTTGAATCGTAGACGAGGAATGCATAACACTTCGCAATGAATATTATATCTTATCATGAAAAATAAATATGAGGTGCAATATCTCGTTTTAAAAAGCATTTGAACTCTATTGCTACGATACCTTGACATCTGCAGACGCTATTTCCTATCCAGGAAGTGTCGCATTTACATTCATTTGAAGTGTAGACGAGGAATACATGACGCTTCGCAAATCATATTGTATCTTACCATGAAACATAGAAATGAGTTGCGATATCGCATTTTAAGAAGCATTAGAAATCTATTGCTACGATACGTAGGCATCTGCAAACACTATTTCCTAGCGAGGAAGTGTCGCATTCACATTCCTTTGAAGTGTAGACGAGGAATACATAACACTTCGCAAATCATATTATATCTTACCATGAAACATAGAAATGAGATGCAATGTCGCGTGGTAAGAATCATAAGAAGTCTATTGCTACGATACGTAGACATCTGCAGACGCTATTTCCTTGCAAGGAAGTGTCGCATTTACATTCATTTGAAGTGTAGACGAGGAATGCATGACACTTCGCAAACCATATTATATCTTACCATGAAACATAGAAATGAGATGCGATATCGCGTTTTAAGGAGCATCAGAACTCTATCGCTACGATACCTAGACATCCTTAGACGCTATTTCCTAGCAAGGAAGTGTCGCATTTACATTCATTTGAAGTGTAACGAGGAATACATAACACTTCGCAATGAATATTATATCTTATCATGAAACATAGATATGAAATGCAATATCTCGTTTTAAGAAGCATTTGAACTCTATTGCTACGATAGCTAGACATCTGCAGGCGCTATTTCCTTGCTAGGAAGTCTCGCAATTACATTCATTTGAAGTGTAGACGAGGAATGCATGACACTTCGCAAATCATATTATATCTTACCATGAAACATAGAAATGAGATGCGATATCGCGTTTTAAGAAGCATTAGATATCTATTGCTACGATACGTAGACATCTGCAAACGCTATTTCTTTGCAAGGAAGTGTCGCATTTACATTCATTTGAAGTGTAGACGAGGAATACATAACACTTCGCAAATCATATTATATCTTACCATGAAACATAGAAATGAGATGCGATATCGCTTTTTAAGAAGCATTAGAACACTATCGCTACGATACGTAGACAATTGCAAACGCTATTTCCTTGCAAGGAAGTGTCGCATTTACATTCATTTGTATCGTATACGAGGAATGCATAACACTTCGCAATGTATATTATATCTTATCATGAAACATAGATATGAGATGCAATATCTCGTTTTAAGAAGCATTTGAACTCTATTGCTTCGATACGTAGACATCTGCAAGCGCTATTTCCTAGCGAGGAAGTGTCGCATTCACATTCATTTGAAGTGTAGACGAGGAATACATAGCACTTCGCAAATCATATTATATCTTACCATGAAACATAGAAATGAGATGCGATTTCGGGTTTTGAGAATCATAAGAACTCTATTGCTACGATACGTAGACAACTGCAAACGCTATTTCCTTGCAAGGAAGTGTCGCATTTTCATTCATTTGAATCGTAGACGAGGAATGCATAACACTTCGCAATGAATATTATATCTTATCATGAAAAATAGATATGAGGTGCAATATCTCCTTTTAAAAAGCATTTGAACTCTATTGCTACGATACCTTGACATCTGCAGACGCTGTTTCCTAGCAAGGAAGTGTCGCATTTACATTCATTTGAAGTGTAGACGAGGAATACCTGACACTTCGCAAATCATGTTATATCTTACCATGAAACATAGAAATGAGATGCGATATCTCGTTTTAAGAAGCATTAGAAATCTATTGCTACGATACGTAGACATCTGCAGACGCTATTTCTTTGCAAGGAAGTGTCAGATTTACATTCATTTGAAGTGTAGACGAGGAATACATAACACTTCGCAAATCATATTATATCTTACCATGAAACATAGAAATGAGATGCGATATCGCGTTTTAAGAAGCATTAGAACACTATCGCTACGATACGTAGACAACTGCAAACGCTATTTCCTTGCAAGGAAGTGTCGCATTTACATTCATTTGTATCGTATACGAGGAATGCATAACACTTCGCAATGTATATTATATCTTATCATGAAACATAGATATGAGATGCAATATCTCGTTTTAAGAAGCATTTGAACTCTATTGCTTCGATACGTAGATATCTGCAAGCGCTATTTCCTAGCGAGGAAGTGTCGCATTCACATTCATTTGAAGTGTAGACGAGGAATGCATAGCACTTCGCAAATCATATTATATCTTACCATGAAACATAGAAATGAGATGCGATTTCGGGTTTTGAGAATCATAAGAACTCTATTGCTACGATACGTAGACAACTGCAAACGCTATTTCCTTGCAAGGAAGTGTCGCATTTACATTCATTTGAATCGTAGACGAGGAATGCATGACACTTCGCAATGAATATTATATCTTATCATGAAAAATAGATATGAGGTGCAATATCTGGTTTTAAGAAGCATTTGAACTCTATTGCTACGATACCTTGACATCTGCAGACGCTATTTCCTAGCAAGGAAGTGTCGCATTTACATTCATTTGAAGTGTAGACGAGGAATACATGACGCTTCGCAAATCATATTGTATCTTACCATGAAACATAGAAATGAGTTGCGATATCGCGTTTTAAGAAGCATTAGAAATCTATTGCTACGATACGTAGAAATCTGCAAACGCTATTTCCTAGCGAGGAAGTGTCGCATTCACATTCCTTTGAAGTGTAGACGAGGAATACATAACACTTCGCAAATCATATTATATCTTACCATGAAACATAGAAATGAGATGCGATATCGCGTTTTAAGGAGCATCAGAACTCTATCGCTACGATACCTAGACATCTGCAGACGCTATTTCCTAGAAAGGAAGTGTCGCATTTACATTCATTTGAAGTGTAACGAGGAATACATAACACTTCGCAATGAATATTATATCTTATCATGAAACATAGATATGAAATGCAATATCTCGTTTTAAGAAGCATTTGAACTCTATTGCTACGATACCTAGACATCTGCAGACGGTATTTTTTAGCAAGGAAGTGTCGCATTTATATTCATTTGAAGTGTAGACGAGGAATACATGACACTTCGCAAATCATATTATATCTTACCATGAAACATAGATATGAGATGCAATATCTCGTTTCAAGAAGCATTTGAACTCTATTGCTTCGATACGTAGACATCTGCAAGCGCTATTCCCTAGCGAGGAAGTGTCGCATTCACATTCATTTGAAGTGTAGACGAGGAATACATAACACTTCGCAAATCATATTATATCTTACCATGAAACATAGAAATGAGATGCGATTTCGGGTTTTGAGAATCATAAGTACTCTATTGCTACGATACGTAGACAACTGCAAACGCTATTTCCTTGCAAGGAAGTGTCGCATTTACATTCATTTGAATCGTAGACGAGGAATGCATAACACTTCGCAATGAATATTATATCTTATCATGAAAAATAGATATGAGGTGCAATATCTCGATTTAAAAAGCTATTGAACTCTATTGCTACGATACCTTGACATCTGCAAACGCTATTTCCTAGCAAGGAAGTGTCGCATTTACATTCATTTGAAGTGTAGACGAGGAATACATGACGCTTCGCAAATCATATTGTATCCTACCATGAAACATAGAAATGAGTTGCGATATCGCGTTTTAAGAAGCATTAGAAATCTATTGCTACGATACGTAGAAATCTGCAAACGCTATTTCCTAGCGAGGAAGTGTCGTATTCACATTCCTTTGAAGTGCAGACGAGGAATACATAACACTTCGCAAATCATATTATATCTTACGATGAAACATAGAAATCAGATGCAATATCGCGTTTTAAGAATCATAAGAAGTCTATTGCTACGATACGTAGCCATCTGCAGACGCTATTTCCTTGCAAGGAAGTGTCGCGTTTACATTCATTTGAAGTGTAGACGATGAATGTCATGACACTTCGCAAATCATATTATATCTTACCCTGAAACAAAGAAATGAGATGCGATATCGCGTTTTAAGAAGCATTAGATATCTATTGCTACGATACGTAGACATCTGCAAACGCTATTTCTTTGCAAGGAAGTGTCGCATTTACATTCATTTGAAGTGTAGACGAGGAATACATAACACTTCGCAAATCATATTATATCTTACCATGAAACATAGAAATGAGATGCGATATCGCGTTTTAAGAATCATAAGAACTCTATTGCTACGATACGTAGACATCTGCAAACGCTATTTCCTAGCGAGGAAGTGTCGCATTCACATTCCTTTGAAGTGTAGACGAGGAATACATAACACTTCGCAAATCATATTATATCTTACCATGAAACATAGAAATGAGATGCAATATCGCGTTTTAAGAATCATAAGAACACTATTGCTACGATACGTAGACATCTGCAAACGCTATTTCCTAGCGAGGAAGTGTCGCATTCACATTCCTCTGAAGTGTAGACGAGGAATACATTAACACTTCGCAAATCATATTATATCTCACCATGAAACATGGAAATGAGATGCAATATCGCGTTTTAAGAAGCATTAGAAATCTATTGCTACGATACGTAGACATCTGCAAACGCAATTTCCTAGCGAGGAAGTGTCGCATTCACATTCCTTTGAAGTGTAGGCGAGGAATACATAACACTTCGCAAATCATATTATATCTTACCATGAAACATGGAAATGAGATGCAATATCGCGTTTTAAGAAGCATTAGAAATCTATTGCTACGATACGTAGACATCTGCAAACGCTATTTCCTAGCGAGGAAGTGTCGCATTCACATTCCTTTGAAGTGTAGGCGAGGAATACATAACACTTCGCAAATCATATTGTATCTTACCATGTAACATAGAAATGAGATGCGATATCGCGTTTTACGAAGCATTAGAAACCTATTGCTACGATACGTAGACATCTGCAAACGCTATTTCCTAGCGAGGAAGTGTCGCATTCACATTCCTTTGAAGTGTAGACGAGGAATACATAACACTTCGCAAATCATATTGTATCTTACCATGAAACATAGAAAAGAGATGCGATATCGCGTTTTAAGAAGCATTAGAAATCTATTGCTACGATACGTAGACATCTGCAAACTCTATTTCCTAGCGAGGAAGTGTCGCATTCACATTCCTTTGAAGTGTAGACGAGGAATACATAACACTTCGCAAATCATATTATATCTTACCATGAAACATAGAAATGAGATGCGATATCGCGTTTTAAGGATCATAAGAACTCTATTGCTACGATACGTAGACATCTGCAAACGCTATTTCCTTGCAAGGAAGTGTCGCATTTACATTCATTTGAAGTGTAGACGAGGAATACATGACACTTCGCAAATCATATTATATCTTACCATGAAACATAGAAATGAGATGCGATATCGCGTTTTAAGAATCATAAGAACACTATTGCTACGACACGTAGACATCTGCAAACGCTATTTCCTTGCAAGGAAGTGTCGCATTTACATTCATTTGAAGTGCAGACGAGGAATACATGACACTTCGCAAATCATATTATATCATACCATGAAACATAGAAATGTGATGCGATATCGCGGTTTAAGAAGCATTAGAAATCTATTGCTACGATACGTAGACATCTGCAAACGCTATGTCTTTGCAAGGAAGTGTCGCATTTACATTCATGTGAAGTGTAGACGAGGAATACATAACACTTCGCAGTGAATATTATATCTTATCATGAAACATAGATATGAGATGCAATATCTCGTTTTAAGAAGCATTTGAACTCTATTGCTACGATACCTAGACATCTGCAGACGCTATTTCCTAGCAAGGAAGTGTCGCATTTACATTCATTTGAAGTGTAGACGAGGAATACATGACACTTCGCAAATCATATTATATCTTACCATGAAACATAGAAATGAGATGCGATTTCGCGTTTTAAGAAGCATTAGAAATCTATTGTTACGATACGTAGACATCTGCAAACGCTATTTCCTAGCGAGGAAATGTCGCATTCACATTCGTTTGAAGTGTAGACTAGGAATACATGACACTTCGCAAATCATATTATATCTTACCATGAAACATAGAAATGAGATGCGATATCGCGTTTTAAGAAGCATTAGAGCACTATTGCTACGATACGTAGACATCTGCAAACGCTATTTCCTAGCGAGGAAATGTCGCATTCACATTCGTTTGAAGTGTAGACTAGGAATACATGACACTTCGCAAATCATATTATATCTTACCATGAAACATAGAAATGAGTTGCGATATCGCGTTTTAAGAAGCATTAGAGCACTATTGCTACGATACGTAGACATCTGCAAACGCTATTTCCTAGCGAGGAAATGTCGCATTCACATTCGTTTGAAGTGTAGGCGAGGAATACATGACACTTCGCAAATCATATTATATCTTACCATGAAACATAGAAATGAGATGCGATATCGCGTTTTAAGAAGCATTAGAAATCTATTGCTATGATACGTAGACATCTGCAAACGCTATTTCCTAGCGAGGAAGTGTCGCATTCACATTCCTTTGAAGTGTAGACGAGGAATACATCAACACTTCGCAAATCATATTATATCTTACTATGAAACATGGAAATGAGATGCAATATCGCGTTTTAAGAATCATAAGAACTCTATTGCTACGATACGTAGACAACTGCAAACGCTATTTCCTTGCAAGGAAGTGTCGCATTTACATTCATTTGAAGTGTAGACGAGGAATACATGACACTTCGCAAATCATATTATATCTTACCATGAAACATAGAAAGAGATGCGATATCGCGTTTTAAGAATCATAAGAACTCTATTGCTACGATACGTAGACATCTGCAAACGCTATTTCCTTGCAAGGAAGTGTCGCATTTACATTCATTTGAAGTGCAGACGAGGAATACATGACACTTCGCAATTCATATTATATCTTACCATGAAACATAGAAATGTGATGCGATATCGCGTTTTAAGAAGCACTAGAAATCTATTGCTACGATACGTAGACATTTTACAAACGCTATGTCTTTGCAAGGAAGTGTCGCATTTACATTCATGTGAAGTGTAGACGAGGAATACATAACAATTCGCAGTGAATATTATATCTTATCATGAAACGTAGAAATGAGATGCGATATCGCGTTTTAAGAAGCATTAGAACACTATTGCTACGATACGTAGACATCTGCAAACGCTATTTCCTAGCGAGGAAATGTCGCATTCACATTCGTTTGAAGTGTAGACTAGGAATACATGACACTTCGCAAATCATATTATATCTTACCATGAAACATAGAAATGAGATGCGATATCGCGTTTTAAGAAGCATTAGAGCACTATTGCTACGATACGTAGACATCTGCAAACGCTATTTCCTAGCGAGGAAATGTCGCATTCACATTCGTTTGAAGTGTAGGCGAGGAATACATGACACTTCGAAAATCATATTATATCTTACCATGAAACATAGAAATGAGAAGCGATATCGCGTTTTAAGAAGCATTTGAAATCTATTGCTATGATACGTAGACATCTGCAAACGCTATTTCCTAGCGAGGAAGTGTCGCATTCACATTCCTTTGAAGTGTAGACGAGGAATACATTAACACTTCGCAAATCATATTATATCTTACCATGAAACATGGAAATGAGATGCAATATCGCGTTTTAAGAAGCATTAGAAATCTATTGCTACGATACGTAGACATCTGCAAACGCTATTTCCTAGCGAGGAAGTGTCGCATTCACATTCCTTTGAAGTGTAGGCGAGGAATACATAACACTTCGCAAATCATATTGTATCTTACCATGTAACATAGAAATGAGATGCGATATCGCGTTTTACGAAGCATTAGAATCCTATTGCTACGATACGTAGACATCTGCAAACGCTATTTCCTAGCGAGGAAGTGTCGCATTCACATTCCTTTGAAGTGTAGACGAGGAATACATAACACTTCGCAAATCATATTATATCTTACCATGAAACATAGAAATGAGATGCAATATCGCGTTTTAAGAATCATAAGAACACTATTGCTACGATACGTAGACATCTGCAAACGCTATTTCCTAGCGAGGAAGTGTCGCATTCACATTCCTTTGAAGTGTAGACGAGGAATACATAACACTTCGCAAATCATATTGTATCTTACCATGAAACATAGAAAAGAGATGCGATACCGCGTTTTAAGAAGCATTAGAAATCTATTGCTACGATACGTAGACATCTGCAAACTCTATTTCCTAGCGAGGAAGTGTCGCATTCACATTCCTTTGAAGTGTAGACGAGGAATACATAACACTTCGCAAATCATATTATATCTTACCATGAAACATAGAAATGAGATGCGATATCGCGTTTTAAGGATCATAAGAACTCTATTGCTACGATACGTAGACATCTGCAAACGCTATTTCCTTGCAAGGAAGTGTCGCATTTACATTCATTTGAAGTGTAGACGAGGAATACATGACACTTCGCAAATCATATTATATCTTACCATGAAACATAGAAATGAGATGCGATATCGCGTTTTAAGAATCATAAGAACACTATTGCTGCGACACGTAGACATCTGCAAACGCTATTTCCTTGCAAGGAAGTGTCGCATTTACATTCATTTGAAGTGCAGACGAGGAATACATGACACTTCGCAAATCATATTATATCATACCATGAAACATAGAAATGTGATGCGATATCGCGGTTTAAGAAGCATTAGAAATCTATTGCTACGATACGTAGACATCTGCAAACGCTATGTCTTTGCAAGGAAGTGTCGCATTTACATTCATGTGAAGTGTAGACGAGGAATACATAACACTTCGCAGTGAATATTATATCTTATCATGAAACATAGATATGAGATGCAATATCTCGTTTTAAGAAGCATTTGAACTCTATTGCTACGATACCTAGACATCTGCAGACGCTATTTCCTAGCAAGGAAGTGTCGCATTTACATTCATTTGAAGTGTAGACGAGGAATACATGACACTTCGCAAATCATATTATATCTTACCATGAAACATAGAAATGAGATGCGATTTCGCGTTTTAAGAAGCATTAGAAATCTATTGTTACGATACGTAGACATCTGCAAACGCTATTTCCTAAGGAGGAATTGTCGCATTCACATTCCTTTGAAGTGTAGACGAGGAATACATAACACTTCGCAAATCATATTATATCTTACCATGAAACATAGAAATGAGATGCGATATCGCGTCTTAAGAAGCATTAGATATCTATTACAACGATACGTAGACATCTGCAGACGCTATTTCCTAGCAAGGAAGTGTCGCATTTACATTCATTTGAAGTGTAGACGAGGAATACATAACACTTCGCAAATCATATTATATCTTACCACGGAACATAGAAATGAGATGCGATATCGCGTTTTAAGAAGCATTAGAACACTATTGCTACGATACGTAGACATCTGCAAACGCTATTTCCTAGCGAGGAAATGTCGCATTCACATTCATTTGAAGTGTAGACGAGGAATACATGACACTTCGCAAATCATATTATATCTTACCATGAAACATAGAAATGAGATGCGATATCGCGTTTTAAGAAGCATTAGAAATCTATTGCTATGATACGTAGACATCTGCAAGCGCTATTCCCTAGCGAGGAAGTGTCGCATTCACATTCATTTGAAGTTTAGACGAGGAATACATAACACTTCGCAAATCATATTATATCTTACCATGAAACATAGAAATGAGATGCGATTTCGGGTTTTAAGGATCATAAGAACTCTATTGCTACGATACGTAGACAACTGCAAACGCTATTTCCTAGCACGGAAGTGTCGCATTTACATTCATTTGAAGTGTAGACGAGGAATACATTACACTTCGCAAATCATATTATATCTTACCATGAAACATAGAAATGAGATGCGATATCGCGTTTTAAGAAGCATCAGAACACTATCGCAACGATACCTACACATCTGCAGACGCTATTTCCTAGCAAGGGAGTGTCGCATTTACATTCATTTGAAGTGTAGACGAGGAATACATAACACTTCGCAAATCATATTATATCTTAACATAAAACATAGAAATGAGATGCGATATCGCGTTTTAAGAATCATAAGAACTCTATCGCTACGATACGTAGACATCTGCAAACGCTATTTCCTAGCGAGGAAGTGTCGAATTCACATTCATTTGAAGTGTAGACGAGGAATACATAACACTTCGCAAATCATATTATATCTTACCATGAAACATAGAAATGAGATGCGATATCGGGTTTTAAGAATCATAAGAACTCTATTGCTACGATACGTAGACAACTGCAAACGCTATTTCCTTGCAAGGAAGTGTTGCATTTACATTCATTTGAAGTGTAGACGAGAAATACCTGACACTTCGCAAATAATATTATATCTTACCATGAAACATAGAAATGAGATGCGATATCGCGTTTTAAGAAGCATTTGAACTCCTACTGCTACGATACCTAGACATCTGCAGACGGTATCTCCTAGCAAGGAAGTGGGGCATTTACATTCATTTGATGTGTAGCCGAGGAATACATGACACTTCGCAAATCATATTATATCTTACCATGAAACATAGAAATGAGATGAGATATCGCATTTTAAGAAGCATTAGAACACTATTGCTACGAGGTAGACACTTGCAAACGCTATTTCCTGGCAAGGAAGTGTCGCAATTACATTCATTTGAAGTGTAGACGAGGAATACATAACACTTCGCAAATCATATTATATCCTACCATGAAACATAGAAATGAGATGCGATATCGCGTTTTAAGAAGCATTAGAACTCTATTGCTACGATACCTAGACATCTGCAGACGCTATTTCCTAGCAAGGAAGTGGGGCATTTACATTCATTTGAAGTGTAGACGAGGAATACATAACACTTCGCAAATCATATTATATCTTACCATGAAACATAGAAATGAGATGCGATATCGCGTTTTAAGAAGCATTAGAAATCAATTGCTACGATACGTAGACATCTGCAAACCCTATTTCCTAGCGAGGAAGTGTCGCATTCACATTCCTTTGAAGTGTAGACGAGGAATACATAACACTTCGCTAATCATATTATATCTTACCATGAAACATAGAAATGAGATGCAATATCGCGTTTTAAGAATCATAAGAACTCTATTGCTACGATACGTAGACATCTGCGAACGATATTTTCTAGCGCTGAAGTTTCGCATTCACATTCATTTGAAGTGTAGACGAGGAATACATAACACTTCGCAAATCATATTATATCTTACCATGAAACATAGAAATGAGATGCGATATCGCGTTTTAAGAATCATAATAACTCTATTGCTACGATACGTAGAAATCTGCAAACGCTATATCCTTGCAAGGAAGTGTCGCATTTACATTCATTTGAAGTGTAGACGAGGAATACATGACACTTCGCAAATCATATTATATCTTACCATGAAACATAGAAATCAGATGCGATATCGCGTTTTAAGGAGCATTAGAAATCTATTGCTACCATACGTAGACATCTGCAAACGCTATTTCCTTGCTAGGCAGTGTCGCATTTACATTCATTTGAAGTGTAGACGAGGAATACATAACACTTCGCAAATCATATTATATCTTACCATGAAACATAGAAATGAGATGCGATATCGCGTTTTAAGAATCATAAGAACTCTATTGCTACGATACGTAGAAATCTTCAAACGCTATTTCCCTGCAAGGAAGTGTCGCATTTACATTCATTTGAAATGTAGACGAGGAATACATAACACTTCGCAAGTCATATTATATCTTACCATGAAACATAGAATTGAGATGCGATATCGCGTTTCAAGAATCATAAGAACTCCATTGCTACGAAACGTAGACATCTGCAAACGCTATTTCCATGCAAGGAAGTGTCGCATTTACATTTAATTGAAGTGTAGACGAGGAATACATAACACTTCGCAAATTATATAATATCTTACCATGAAACATAGAAATGAGATGCAATATCGCGTTTTAAGAAGCATTAGAAATCTATTGCTACGATACGTAGACATCTGCAAACGCTATTTCCTAGCGAGGAAGTGTCGCATTCACATTCCTTTGATGTGTAGACGAGGAATACATAACACTTCGCAAATCCTATTATAACTTACCATGAAACATAGAAATGAGATGCGATATCGCGTTTTAAGAATCATAAGAACTCTATTGCTACGATACGTAGACAACTGCAAACGCTATTTCCCTGCAAGGAAGTGTCGCATTTACATTCATTTGAAGTGTAGACGAGGAATACATAACACTTTTCAAATCATATTATATCTTACCATGAAACATAGAAATGAGATGCGATATCGCGTTTTAAGAAGCATTAGAAATCTATTGCTACGATACGTAGACAACTGCAAACGCTATTTCCTTGGAAGGAAGTGTCGCATTTACATTCATTTGAATCGTATACGAGGAGTGCATAACACTTCGCAATGAATATCATATCTTATCATGAAACATAGATATGAGATGCAATATCCCGTTTTAAGAAGCATTTGAACTCTATTGCTACGATACCTAGTCATCTGCAGACGCTATTTCCTAGCAAGGAAGTGTCGCATTTGCATTCATTTGAAGTGTAGACGAGGGACACATGACACTTCGCAAATCATATTATATCTTACCATGGAACGAAGAAATCAGATGCGATATCGCGTTTTAAGAAGCATTAGAAATCAATTGCTACGATACGTAGACATCTGCAAACGCTATTTCCTAGCGAGGAAGTGTCGCATTCACATTCCTTTGAAGTGTAGACGAGGAATACATATCACTTCGCTAATCATATTATATCTTACCATGAAACATAGAAATGAGATGCAATATCGCGTTTTAAGAATCATAAGAACTCTATTGCTACGATACGTAGACATCTGCGAACGATATTTTCTAGCGCTGAAGTTTCGCATTCACATTCTTTTGAAGTGTAGACGAGGAATACATAACACTTCGCAAATCATATTATATCTTACCATGAAACATAGAAATGATATGCGATATCGCGTTTTAAGAAGCATTAGAACTCTATTGCTACGATAGGTAGATATCTGCAAATGCTATTTCCTTGCAAGGAAGTGTCGCATTTACATTCATTTGAAGTGTAGACGAGGAATACATAACACTTCGCAAATCATATTATATCTTACCATGAAACATAGAAATGAGATGCGATATCGCGTTTTAGGAAGCATTAGACCTCTATCGCTACGATACCTAGACATCTGCAGACGCCATTTCCTAGCAAGGAAATGTCGCATTTACATTCATTTGAAGTGTAGACGAGGATACATAACACTTCTCAAATCATATTATATCTTACCATGAAACATAGAAATGAGATGCGATATCGCGTTTTAAGAAGCATTAGAAATCTATTGCTACGACACGTAGACACCTGCAAACGCTATTTCCTTGCAAGGAAGTGTCGCATTTACATTCATTTGAATCGTAGACGAGGAATGCATAACACTTCGCAATGAGTATTATATCTCATCATGAAACATAGATGTGAGATGCAATATCTCGTTTTAAGAAGCATTTGAACTCTATTGCTACGATACGTAGAAATCTGAAAACGCTATTTCCTTCCAAGGAAGTGTCGCATTTACATTCATTTGAAGTGTAGACGAGGAATACATAACACTTCGCAAATCATATTATATCTTACCATGAAACATAGAAATGAGATGCGATATCGCGTTTTAAGAATCATAAGAACTCTATTGCTACGATACGTAGACATCTGCGAACGCTATTTCCTTGCAAGGAAGTGTCGCATTTACATTCATTTGAAGTGTAGACGAGGAATACATAACACTTCGCAAATCATATTATATCTTACCATGAAACATAGAAATGAGATGCGATATCGCGTTTTAAGAAGCATTAGAAATCTATTGCTACGATACGTAGACAACTGCAAACGCTATTTCCTTGGAAGGAAGTGTCGCGTTTACATTCATTTGAATCGTATACGAGGAGTGCATAACACTTCGCAATGAATATCATATCTTATCATGAAACATAGATATGAGATGCAATATCTCGTTTTAAGAAGCATTTGAACTCTATTGCTACGATACCTAGACATCTGCAGACGCTATTTCCTAGCAAGGAAGTGTCGCATTTGCATTCATTTGAAGTGTAGACGAGGGACACATGACACTTCGCAAATCATATTATATCTTACCATGAAACAAAGAAATCAGATGCGATATCGCGTTTTAAGAAGCATTAGAAATCAATTGCTACGATACGTAGACATCTGCAAACGCTATTTCCTAGCGAGGAAGTGTCGCATTCACATTCCTTTGAAGTGTAGACGAGGAATACATAACACTTCGCTAATCATATTATATCTTACCATGAAACATAGAAATGAGATGCAATATCGCGTTTTAAGAATCATAAGAACTCTATTGCTACGATACGTAGACAACTGCAAACGCTATTTCCTTGTAAGGAAGTGTCGCATTTACATTCATTTGAAGTGTAGACGAGGAATACATAACACTTCGCAAATCATATTATATCTTACCATGAAACATAGAAATCAGATGCGATATCTCGTTTTAAGAAGCATTAGAACACTATTGCTACGATAGGTAGACATTTGCATAAGCTATTTCCTTGCAAGGAAGTGTCGCATTTACATTCATTTGAGTGTAGAGGAGGAATACATAACACTTCACAAATCATATTACATCTTACCATGAAACATAGAAATGAGATGCGATATCGCGTTTTAAGAAGCATTAGAAAGCTATTGCTACGATACGTAGACATCTGCAAACGCTATATCCTAGCGAGAAAGTGTCGCATTCACATTCATTTGAAGTGTAGACGAGGAATGCGTGACACTTCGCAAATCATATTATATCTTACCATGAAACATAGAAATGAGATGCGATGTCGCGTTTTAAGAAGCATTTGATCTCTATTGCTTCGATACGTAGACATCTGCAAACGCTATTTCCTTGTAAGGAAGTGTCGCATTTACATTCATTTGAATCGTAGACGAGGAATGCATAACACTTCGCAATGAATATTATATCTTATCATGAAACATAAATATGTGATGCGATATCGCGTTTTAAGAAACATATGAACTCTATTGCTACGATACGTAGACATCTGCAATCGCTATTTCCTTGCAAGGAAGTGTCGCGTTTACCTTCATTTGAAGTGTAGACGAGCAATACATAACACTTCGCAAATCATGTTATATCTTACCATGAAACATAGAAGTGAGATGCGATATCGCGTTTTAAGAATCATAAGAACCCTATTGCTTCGATACGTAGACAACTGCAAACGCTATTTCCTTGGAAGGAAGTGTCGCATTTACATTCATTTGAATCGTATACGAGGAGTGCATGACACTTCGCAATGAATATTATATCTTATCATGAAACATAGATATGAGATGCAATATCTCGTTTTAAGAGCCATTTGAACTCTATTGCTATGATACCTAGACATCTGCAGACGCTATTTCCCAGAAGGGAAGTGTCGCATTTACATTCATTTCAAGTGTAGACGAGGAATACATGACACTTCGCAAATCATATTATATCTTACCATGAAACATAGAAATGAGATGCGATATCGCGTTTTAAGAAGCATTAGAAATCTATTGCTACGATACGTAGACATCTGCAAACGCTATTTCCTAGCGAGGAAGTGTCGCATTCACATTCCTTTGATGTGTAGACGAGGAATACATAACACTTCGCAAATCATATTATATCTTATCATGAAACATAGAAATGAGATGCGATATCGCGTTTTAAGAATCATAAGAACTCTATTGCTACGATACGTAGACAACTGCAAACGCTATTTCCCTGCAAGGAAGTGTCGCATTTACATTCATTTGAATCGTATACTAGGAATGCATAACACTGCGCAATGAATATTATATCTTATCATGAAACATAGATATGAGATGCAATATCTCGTATCAAGAAGCATTTGAACTCTATTGCTACGATACCTAGACATCTGCAGACGCTATTTCCTTGCAAGGAAGTGTCGCATTTACATTCATTTGAATCGTATACTAGGAATGCATAACACTGCGCAATGAATATTATATCTTATCATGAAACATAGATATGAGATGCAATATCTCGTATCAAGAAGCATTTGAACTCTATTGCTACGATACGTAGACATCTGCAAACGCTATTTCCTTGCAAGGAAGTGTCGCATTTACATTCATTTGAAGTGTAGACGAGGAATACATAACACTTCGCAAATCATATTTTATCTTACCATGAAACATAGAAATGAGATGCGATATCGCGTTTTAAGAAGCATTAGAAATCTATTGCTACGATACGTAGACAACTGCAAACGCTATTTCCTTGGAAAGAAGTGTCGCATTTACATTCATTTGAATCGTATACGAGGAGTGCATAACACTTCGCAATTAATATCATATCTTATCATGAAACATAGATATGAGATGCAATATCTCGTTTTAAGAAGCATTTGAACTCTATTGCTACGATACCTAGACATCTGCAGACGCTATTTCCTAGCAAGGAAGTGTCGCATTTGCATTCATTTGAAGTGTAGACGAGGAATACATGACACTTCGCAAATCATATTATATCTTACCATGAAACAAAGAAATCAGATGCGATATCGCGTTTTAAGAAGCATTAGAAATCAATTGCTACGATACGTAGACATCTGCAAACGCTATTTCCTAGCGAGGAAGTGTCGCATTCACATTCCTTTGAAGTGTAGACGAGGAATACATAGCACTTCGCAAATCATATTATATCTCACCATGAAACATAGAAATGAGATGCAATATCGCGTTTTAAGAATCATAAGAACTCTATTGCTACGATACGTAGACAACTGCAAACGCTATTTCCTTGTAAGGAAGTGTCGCATTTACATTCATTTGAAGTGTAGACGAGGAATACATAACACTTCGCAAATCATATTATATCTTACCATGAAACATAGAAATCAGATGCGATATCTCGTTTTAAGAAGCATTAGAACACTATTGCTACGATAGGTAGACATTTGCATATGCTATTTCCTTGCAAGGAAGTGTCGCATTTACATTCATTTGAAGTGTAGACGAGGAATACATGACACTTCGCAAATCATATTATATCTTACCATGAAACATAGAAATGAGATGCGATATCGCGTTTTAAGAAGCATTAGAAATCTATTGCTACGATACGTAGACATCTGCAAACGCTATTTCCTAGCGAGGAAGTGTCGCATTCACATTCCTTTGATGTGTAGACGAGGAATACATAACACTTCGCAAATCATATTATATCTTATCATGAAACATAGAAATGAGATGCGATATCGCGTTTTAAGAATCATAAGAACTCTATTGCTACGATACGTAGACAACTGCAAACGCTATTTCCCTGCAAGGAAGTGTCGCATTTACATTCATTTGAATCGTATACTAGGAATGCATAACACTGCGCAATGAATATTATATCTTATCATGAAACATAGATATGAGATGCAATATCTCGTATCAAGAAGCATTTGAACTCTATTGCTACGATACCTAGACATCTGCAGACGCTATTTCCTTGCAAGGAAGTGTCGCATTTACATTCATTTGAATCGTATACTAGGAATGCATAACACTGCGCAATGAATATTATATCTTATCATGAAACATAGATATGAGATGCAATATCTCGTATCAAGAAGCATTTGAACTCTATTGCTACGATACGTAGACATCTGCAAACGCTATTTCCTTGCAAGGAAGTGTCGCATTTACATTCATTTGAAGTGTAGACGAGGAATACATAACACTTCGCAAATCATATTTTATCTTACCATGAAACATAGAAATGAGATGCGATATCGCGTTTTAAGAAGCATTAGAAATCTATTGCTAAGATACGTAGACAACTGCAAACGCTATTTCCTTGGAAAGAAGTGTCGCATTTACATTCATTTGAATCGTATACGAGGAGTGCATAACACTTCGCAATTAATATCATATCTTATCATGAAACATAGATATGAGATGCAATATCGCGTTTTAAGAATCATAAGAACTCTATTGCTACGATACGTAGACAACTGCAAACGCTATTTCCTTGTAAGGAAGTGTCGCATTTACATTCATTTGAAGTGTAGACGAGGAATACATAACACTTCGCAAATCATATTATATCTTACCATGAAACATAGAAATCAGATGCGATATCGCGTTTTAAGAAGCATTAGAAATCTATTGCTACGATACGTAGACATCTGCAAACGCTATTTCCTAGCGAGGAAGTGTCTCATTCACATTCCTTTGATGTGTAGACGAGGAATACATAACACTTCGCAAATCATATTATATCTTACCATGAATCATAGAAATGAGATGCGATATCGCGTTTTAAGAATCATAAGAACTCTATTGCTACGATACGTAGACAACTGCAAACGCTATTTCCCTGCAAGGAAGTGTCGCATTTACATTCATTTGAATCGTATACTAGGAATGCATAACACTTCGCAATGAATATTATATCTTATCATGAAACATAGATATGAGATGCAATATCTCGTTATAAGAAGCATTTGAACTCTATTGCTACGATACCTAGACATCTGCAGACGCTATTTCCTAGTAAGGAAGTGTCGCATTTACATTCATTTGAAGTGTAGACGAGGAATACATAACACTTCGCAAATCATATTATATCTTACCATGAAACATAGAAATGAGATGCGATATCGCGTTTTAAGAAGCATTAGAAATCTATTGCTACGATACGTAGACGTCTGCAAACGCTATTTCCTAGCGAGGAAGTGTCGCATTCACATTCCTTTGAAGTGTAGACGCGGAATACATAACACTTCGCAAATCATATTATATCTTACCATGAAACATAGGAATGAGTTGCGATATCGCGTTTTAAGAAGCATTAGAAAGCTATTGCTACGATACGTAGACATCTGCAAACGCTACTTCCCAGCGAGGAAGTATCGCATTCACATTTATTTGAAGTGTAGACGAGGAATACATGACACTGCGCAAATCATATTATATCCTACCATGAAACATAGAAATGAGATGCGATATCGCGTTTTAAGAAGCATTAGAAATCTATTGCTACGATACGTAGACATCTGCAAACGCTATTTCCTAGCGAGGAAGTGTCGCATTCACATTCCTTTGATGTGTAGACGAGGAATACATAACACTTCGCAAATCATATTATATCTTATCATGAAACATAGAAATGAGATGCGATATCGCGTTTTAAGAATCATAAGAACTCTATTGCTACGATACGTAGACAACTGCAAACGCTATTTCCCTGCAAGGAAGTGTCGCATTTACATTCATTTGAATCGTATACTAGGAATGCATAACACTGCGCAATGAATATTATATCTTATCATGAAACATAGATATGAGATGCAATATCTCGTATCAAGAAGCATTTGAACTCTATTGCTACGATACCTAGACATCTGCAGACGCTATTTCCTTGCAAGGAAGTGTCGCATTTACATTCATTTGAATCGTATACTAGGAATGCATAAAACTGCGCAATGAATATTATATCTTATCATGAAACATAGATATGAGATGCAATATCTCGTATCAAGAAGCATTTGAACTCTATTGCTACGATACCTAGACATCTGCAGACGCTATTTCCTTGCAAGGAAGTGTCGCATTTACATTCATTTGAATCGTATACTAGGAATGCATAACACTGCGCAATGAATATTATATCTTATCATGAAACATAGATATGAGATGCAATATCTCGTATCAAGAAGCATTTGAACTCTATTGCTACGATACGTAGACATCTGCAAACGCTATTTCCTTGCAAGGAAGTGTCGCATTTACATTCATTTGAAGTGTAGACGAGGAATACATAACACTTCGCAAATCATATTTTATCTTACCATGAAACATAGGAATGAGTTGCGATATCGCGTTTTAAGAAGCATTAGAAAGCTATTGCTACGATACGTAGACATCTGCAAACGCTACTTCCCAGCGAGGAAGTATCGCATTCACATTTATTTGAAGTGTAGACGAGGAATACATGACACTGCGCAAATCATATTATATCCTACCATGAAACATAGATATGAGATGCAATATCTCGTATCAAGAAGCATTTGAACTCTATTGCTACGATACGTAGACATCTGCAAACGCTATTTCCTTGCAAGGAAGTGTCGCATTTACATTCATTTGAAGTGTAGACGAGGAATACATAACACTTCGCAAATCATATTTTATCTTACCATGAAACATAGAAATGAGATGCGATATCGCGTTTTAAGAAGCATTAGAAATCTATTGCTACGATACGTAGACAACTGCAAACGCTATTTCCTTGGAAAGAAGTGTCGCATTTACATTCATTTGAATCGTATACGAGGAGTGCATAACACTTCGCAATTAATATCATATCTTATCATGAAACATAGATATGAGATGCAATATCTCGTTTTAAGAAGCATTTGAACTCTATTGCTACGATACCTAGACATCTGCAGACGCTATTTCCTAGCAAGGAAGTGTCGCATTTGCATTCATTTGAAGTGTAGACGAGGAATACATGACACTTCGCAAATCATATTATATCTTACCATGAAACAAAGAAATCAGATGCGATATCGCGTTTTAAGAAGCATTAGAAATCAATTGCTACGATACGTAGACATCTGCAAACGCTATTTCCTAGCGAGGAAGTGTCGCATTCACATTCCTTTGAAGTGTAGACGAGGAATACATAACACTTCGCAAATCATATTATATCTCACCATGAAACATAGAAATGAGATGCAATATCGCGTTTTAAGAATCATAAGAACTCTATTGCTACGATACGTAGACAACTGCAAACGCTATTTCCTTGCAAGGAAGTGTCGCATTTACATTCATTTGAAGTGTAGACGAGGAATACATAACACTTCGCAAATCATATTATATCTTACCATGAAACATAGAAATCAGATGCGATATCTCGTTTTAAGAAGCATTAGAACACTATTGCTACGATAGGTAGACATTTGCATATGCTATTTCCTTGCAAGGAAGTGTCGCATTTACATTCATTTGAAGTGTAGACGAGGAATACATGACACTTCGCAAATCATATTATATCTTACCATGAAACATAGAAATGAGATGCGATATCGCGTTTTAAGAAGCATTAGAAATCTATTGCTACGATACGTAGACATCTGCAAACGCTATTTCCTAGCGAGGAAGTGTCTCATTCACATTCCTTTGATGTGTAGACGAGGAATACATAACACTTCGCAAATCATATTATATCTTACCATGAATCATAGAAATGAGATGCGATATCGCGTTTTAAGAATCATAAGAACTCTATTGCTACGATACGTAGACAACTGCAAACGCTATTTCCCTGCAAGGAAGTGTCGCATTTACATTCATTTGAATCGTATACTAGGAATGCATAACACTTCGCAATGAATATTATATCTTATCATGAAACATAGATATGAGATGCAATATCTCGTTATAAGAAGCATTTGAACTCTATTGCTACGATACCTAGACATCTGCAGACGCTATTTCCTAGTAAGGAAGTGTCGCATTTACATTCATTTGAAGTGTAGACGAGGAATACATAACACTTCGCAAATCATATTATATCTTACCATGAAACATAGAAATGAGATGCGATATCGCGTTTTAAGAAGCATTAGAAAGCTATTGCTACGATACGTAGACATCTGCAAACGCTACTTCCCAGCGAGGAAGTATCGCATTCACATTTATTTGAAGTGTAGACGAGGAATACATGACACTGCGCAAATCATATTATATCCTACCATGAAACATAGAAATGAGATGCGATATCGCGTTTTAAGATTCATAAGAACACTACTGCTACGATACGTAGACAACTGCAAACGCTATTTCCCTGCAAGGAAGTGTCGCATTTACATTCATTTGAATCGTATACTAGGAATGCATAACACTGCGCAATGAATATTATATCTTATCATGAAACATAGATATGAGATGCAATATCTCGTATCAAGAAGCATTTGAACTCTATTGCTACGATACCTAGACATCTGCAGACGCTATTTCCTAGTAAGGAAGTGTCGCATTTACATTCATTTGAAGTGTGGACGAGGAATACATAACACTTCTGAAATCATATTATATCTTACCATGAAACATAGAAATGAGATGCGATATCGCGTTTTAAGAAGCATTAGAAATCTATTGCTACGACACGTAGACACCTGCAAACGCTATTTCCTTGCAAGGAAGTGTCGCATTTACATTCATTTGAGTCGTAGACGAGGAATGCATAACACTTCGCAATGAGTATTATATCTCATCATGAAACATAGATGTGAGATGCAATATCTCGTTTTGAGAAGCATTTGAACTCTATTGCTACGATACGCAGAAATCTGCAAACGCTATTTCCTTCCAAGGAAGTGTCGCATTTACATTCATTTGAAGTGTAGACGAGGAATACATAAAACCTCGCAAATCATATTATATCTTACCATGAAACATAGAAATGAGGTGCGATATCGCGTTTTCAGAAGCATTAGAAATCTATTGCTACGATACGTAGACATCTGCAAACGCTATTTCCTAGCGAGGAAGTGTCGCATTCACATTCCTTTGAAGTGTAGACGAGGAATACATAACACTTCGCAAATCATATTATATCTTACCATGAAACATAGAAATGAGATGCGATATCGTGTTTTAAGAATCATAAGAACTCTATTGCTACGATACGTAGACATCTGCAAACGCTATTTCCTAGCGAGGAAGTGTCGCATTCACATTCCTTTGAAGTGTAGACGCGGAATACATAACACTTCACAAATCATACTATATCTTACCATGAAACATAGAAATGAGATGCGATATCGCGTTCTAAGAAGCATTAGAATTCTATTGCTACGATACGTAGACAACTGCAAACGCTATTTCCTTGGAAGGAAGTGTCGCATATACATTCATTTGAATCGTATACGAGGAGTGCATAACACTTCGCAATGAATATCATATCTTATCGTGAAACGTAGATATGAGATGCAATATCTCGTTTTAAGAAGCATTTGAACTCTATTGCTACGATACCTAGACAACTGCAGACGCTATTTCCTAGCAAGGAAGTGTCGCATTTGCATTCATTTGAAGTGTAGACGAGGAATACATGACACTTCGCAAATCATACTATATCTTACCATGAAACAAAGAAATCAGATGCGATATCGCGTTTTAAGACGCATTAGAAATCAATTGCTACGATACGTAGACACCTGCAAACGCTATTTCCTTGCAAGGAAGTGTCGCATTTACATTCATTTGAAGTGTAGACGAGGAATACATAACACTTTGCAAATCATATTATACCTTACCATGAAACATAGAAATGAGATGCGATATCGCGTTTTAAGAAGCATTAGAACACTATCGCTACGATACGTAGACATCTGCTAACGCTATTTCTTTGCAAGGAAGTGTCGCATTTACATTCATTTGAAGTGTAGACGAGGAATACATGACACTTCGCAAATCATATTATATCTTACCATGAAACATAGAAATGAGATGCGATATCGAGTTTTAAGAAGCATTATAAATCTATTGCTACGATACGTAGACGTCTGCAAACGCTATTTCTTTGCGAGGAAGTGTCGCATTTACATTCATTTGAAGTGCCGACGAGGAATACATAACAGTTCACAAATCATATTATATCTTGCCATGAAACATAGAAATGAGATGCGATATCGCGTTTTAAGAAGCATTAGAACTCTATTGCTACGATACGTAGACATCTGCAAACGCTATTTGCTTGCAAGGAAGTGTCGCAATTACATTCATTTGAAGTGTAGACGAGGAATACATAACACTTCGCACATCATATTATATCTTACCATGAAACATAGAAATGAGATGCGATATCGCATTTTAAGAAGCATTAGAACTCTATCGCTACGATACCTAGACATCTGCAGACGCTATTTCCCAGCAAGGAAGTGCCGCATTTACACGCATTTGTAGTGTAGACGAGGAATACATAACACTTCGCAAATTATATAATATCTTACCATGAAACATAGAAATGAGATGCGATATCGCATTTTAAGAAGCATTAGAACTCTATCGCTACGATACCTAGACATCTGCAAACGCTATTTCCTAGCGAGAAAGTGTCGCATTTACATTCATTTGAAGTGCAGACGAGGAATACATAACACTTCGCAAATCATATTATATCTTACCATGAAACATAGGAATGAGATGCGATATCGCGTTTTAAGAAGCATTAGAACTCTATTGCTACGATAGGTAGACATCTGCAAACGCTATTTCCTTGCAGGGAAGTGTCGCATTTACATTCTCCTGAAGTGAATACGTGGCATACATAACACTTTACAATGAATATTATATCTTATCATGCAACATAATAATGAGATGCGATATCGCGTTTTAAGAAGCATTAGAACTCTATTGCTACGATACGTAGACATCTGCAAACTCTATTTCCTTGCAAGGAAGTGTCGCATTTACATTCATTTGAAGTGTAGACGAGGAATACATAACACTTCGCAAATCATATTATATCTTACCATGAAACACAGAAATGAGATGCGATATCGCGTTTTAAGAAGCATTAGAACTCTATTGCTACGATACCTAGACATCTGCAGACGCTATTTCCTAGCAAGGAAGTGTCGCATTTACATTCATTTGAAGTGTAGACGAGGAATACATGACGCTTCGCAAATCATATTATATCTTACCATGAAACATAGAAATGAGATGCGATATCGCGTTTTAAGTAGCATTAGAAATCTATTGCTACGATACGTAGACATCTGCAGACGCTATTTCCTAGCAAGGAAGTGTCGCATTTACATTCATTTGAAGTGTAGACGAGGAATACATGACACTTCGCAAATCATATTATATCTTACCATGAAACATAGAAATGAGATACGATATCACGTTTTAAGAAGCATTAGAACTCTATCCCTACGATACGTAGACATCTGCAAACGCTATTTCCTAGCAAGGAAGTGTCGCATTTACATTCATTTGAAGTGTAGACGAGGAATACATAACACTTCGCAAATCATATTATATCTTACCATGAAACATAGAAATGAGATGCAATGTCGCGTTTTAAGAAGCATAAGAACACTATTGCTACGATACGTAGACATCTGCAAACGCTATTTCCTTGCAAGGAAGTGTCGCATTTACATTCTTCTGAAGAGAATACGAGGTATACATAACACTTTACAATGAATACTATATCCTATCATGCAACATAGAAATACGATGCAAAATCGCGTTTTAAGAAGCATTAGAACTCTACTGCTACGATACGTAGACATCTGCAAACGCTATTTCCTTGCAAGAAAGTGTCGCATTTACATTCTTCTAAAGTGAATACGAGGTATACATAACACTTTACAATGAATATTATATCTTATCATGCAACATAGTAATGATATGCGATATCGCGTTTTAAGAAGCATTAGAACTCTATTGCTACGATACGTAGACATCTGCAAACGCTACTTCCTAGAGAGGGAGTGTCGCATTCACATTCATTTGAAGTGTAGACGAGGAATACATAACACTTCGCAAATCATATTATATCTTACCATGAAACATAGAAATGAGATGCGATATCGCGTTTTGAGAATCATAGGAACACTATTGCTACGATACGTAGACATCTGCAAACGCTATTTCCTTGCAAGGAAGTGTCGCATTTACATTCATTTGTGGTGTAGACGAGGAATACATAACACTTCGCAAATTATATAATATCTTACCATGAAACATAGAAATGAGATGCGATATCGCGTTTTAAGAAGCATTAGAACTCTATTGCTACGATACCTAGATATCTGCAGACGCTATTTCCTAGCAAGGAAGTGACGCATTTACATTGATTTGAAGTGTTGACGAGGAATACATAACACTTCGCAAATCATATTATATCTTACCATGAAACATAGATATGAGATGCGTTATCGCGTTTTAAGAAGCATTAGAACTCTATCGCTAGGATACCTAGACATCTGCAGACGCTATTTCCTAGCAAGGAAGTGTCGCATTTACATTCATTTGAAGTGTAGACGAGGAATGCATAACACTTCGCAAATCATATTATATCTTACCATGAAACATAGAAATGAGATGCCATATCGCGTTTTAAGATACATAAGAACTCTATTGCTACGATACGTAGACATCTGCAAACGCTATTTCCTTGCAAGGAAGTGTCGCATTTACATTCATTTGAAGTGCAGACGAGGAATACATAACACTTCGCAAATCATATTATATCTTACCATGAAACATAGAAATGAGATGCGATATCGCGTTTTAAGAATCATAAGAACTCTATCGCTACGATACCTAGACATCTGCAAACGCTATTTCCTTGCAAGGAAGTGTCGCATTTACATTCTTCTGAAGAGAATACGAGGTATACATAACACTTTACAATGAATACTATATCCTATCATGCAACATAGAAATACGATGCAAAATCGCGTTTTAAGAAGCATTAGAACTCTACTGCTACGATACGTAGACATCTGCAAACGCTATTTCCTTGCAAGAAAGTGTCGCATTTACATTCTTCTAAAGTGAATACGAGGTATACATAACACTTTACAATGAATATTATATCTTATCATGCAACATAGTAATGATATGCGATATCGCGTTTTAAGAAGCATTAGAACTCTATTGCTACGATACGTAGACATCTGCAAACGCTACTTCCTAGAGAGGGAGTGTCGCATTCACATTCATTTGAAGTGTAGACGAGGAATACATAACACTTCGCAAATCATATTATATCTTACCATGAAACATAGAAATGAGATGCGATATCGCGTTTTGAGAATCATAGGAACACTATTGCTACGATACGTAGACATCTGCAAACGCTATTTCCTTGCAAGGAAGTGTCGCATTTACATTCATTTGTGGTGTAGACGAGGAATACATAACACTTCGCAAATTATATAATATCTTACCATGAAACATAGAAATGAGATGCGATATCGCGTTTTAAGAAGCATTAGAACTCTATTGCTACGATACCTAGATATCTGCAGACGCTATTTCCTAGCAAGGAAGTGACGCATTTACATTGATTTGAAGTGTTGACGAGGAATACATAACACTTCGCAAATCATATTATATCTTACCATGAAACATAGATATGAGATGCGTTATCGCGTTTTAAGAAGCATTAGAACTCTATCGCTAGGATACCTAGACATCTGCAGACGCTATTTCCTAGCAAGGAAGTGTCGCATTTACATTCATTTGAAGTGTAGACGAGGAATGCATAACACTTCGCAAATCATATTATATCTTACCATGAAACATAGAAATGAGATGCCATATCGCGTTTTAAGATACATAAGAACTCTATTGCTACGATACGTAGACATCTGCAAACGCTATTTCCTTGCAAGGAAGTGTCGCATTTACATTCATTTGAAGTGCAGACGAGGAATACATAACACTTCGCAAATCATATTATATCTTACCATGAAACATAGAAATGAGATGCGATATCGCGTTTTAAGAATCATAAGAACTCTATCGCTACGATACCTAGACATCTGCAGACGCTATTGCCTAGCAAGGAAGTGTCGGATTTACATTCATTTGAAGTGTAGACGAGGAATACATAACACTTCGCAAATCATATTATATCTCACAATGAAACGTAGAAATGAGATGCGATATCGCGTTTTAAGAAGCATTAGAATTCTATTGCTACGATAGGTAGACGTCTGCAAACGCTACTTCCTTGCAAGGAAGTGTCGCATTTACATTCATTTGAAGTGTAGACGAGGTATACATAATACTTCACAAATCATATTATATCTTGCCATGAAACATAGAAATGAGATGCGATATCGCGTTTTAAGAAGCATTAGAACTCTATCGCTACGATACCTAGACATCTGCAAACGCTATTTCCTAGCGAGAAAGTGTCGCATTTACATTCATTTGAAGTGTAGACGAGGAATACATAACACTTCGCAAATCATATTATATCTTACCATGAAACATAGGAATGAGATGCGATATCGCGTTTTAAGAAGCATTAGAACTCTATTGCTACGATAGGTAGACATCTGCAAACGCTATTTCCTTGCAGGGAAGTGTCGCATTTACATTCATTTGAAGTGTAGACGAGGAATACATAACACTTCGCAAATCATATTATATCTTACCATGAAACATAGAAATGAGATGCCATATCGCGTTTTAAGTATAATAAGAACTCTATTGCTACGATACGTAGACATCCGCAAACTCTATTTCCTTGCAAGGAAGTGTCGCATTTACATTCATTTTAAGTGTAGACGAGGAATACATAACACTTCGCAAATCATATTATATCTTACCATGAAACACAGAAATGAGATGCGATATCGCGTTTTAAGAAGCATTAGAACTCTATTGCTACGATACCTAGACATCTGCAGACGCTATTTCCTAGCAAGGAAGTGTCGCATTTACATTCATTTGAAGTGTCGACGAGGAATACATGACACTTCGCAAATCATATTATATCTTACCATGAAACATAGAAATGAGATGCGATATCGCGTTTTAAGAAGCATTAGAACTCTATTGCTACGATACGTAGACACCTGCAAACGCTATTTCCTTGCAAGAAAGTGTCGCATTTACATTCGTTTGAAGTGTAGACGAGGAATACATGACACTTCGCAAATCATATTATATCTTACCATGAAACATAGAAATGAGATACGATATCACGTTTTAAGAAGCATTAGAACTCTATCCCTACGATACGTAGACATCTGCAAACGCTATTTCCTAGCAAGGAAGTGTCGCATTTACATTCGTTTGAATCGTAGACGAGGAATGCATAACACTTCGCAATGAATATTATATCTTATCATGAAACACAGATATGAGATGCGATATCTCGTTTTAAGAAGCATTTGAACTCTATTGCTTCGATACGTAGACATCTGTAAATGCTATTTCCTTGCAAGGAAGTGTCGCACTTACATTCTTTTGAAGTGAATAATAGGTATACATTACACTTCGCAATAATACTATACCTTGTAATGAAACGTAGAAATGAGATGCGATATCTCGTTTTAAGAAGCATTTGAACTCTATTGCTTCGGTACGTAGACATCTGCGAACGCTATTTCCTTGCAAGGAAGTGTTGCATTTACATTCTTTTAAAGTGAATAATAGGTATACATAACACTTCGCAAGTATACTATACCTTGTCATGAAACGTAGAAATGAGATGCGATATCGCGTTTTAAGAAGCATTAGAACTCTATTGCTACGATACGTAGACATCTGCAAACGCTATTTCCTTGCAAGGAAGTGTCGCATTTACATTTTTCTGAAGAGAATACGAGGTATACATAACACTTTACAATGAATATTATATCCTATCATGCAACATAGAAATACGATGCAAAATCGCGTTTTAAGAAGCATTAGAACTCTACTGCTACGATACGTAGACATCTGCAAACGCTATTTCCTTGCAAGAAAGTGTCGCATTTACATTCTTCTAAAGTGAATACGAGGTATTCATAACACTTTACAATGAATATTATATCTTATCATGAAACATAGATATAAGATGCAATATCTCGTTTTAAGAAGCATTTGAACTACATTGCTTCGATACGTTGACAACTGCAAACGCTATTTCCTTGCAAGGAAGTGTCGCATTTACATTCAATTGAAGTGTAGACGAGGAATACATAACACTTCGCAAATCGTATTATATCTTACCACGAAACATAGAAATGAGATGCGATATCGCGTTTTAAGAAGCATTAGAACTCTATTGCTACGATACGTAGACATCTGCAAACGCTATTTCCTTGCAAGGAAGTGTCGCATTTACATTCATTTGAAGTGTAGACGAGGAATACATAACACTTCGCAAATCATATTATATCCTACCATGAAACATAGAAATGAGATGCGATATCGCGTCTTAAGAATCATAAGAAATCTATTGCTACGATACGTAGACATATGACAACGCTATTTCCTTGCAAGGAAGTGTCGCATTTACAATCATTTGAATCGTAGACGAGGAATGCATAACACTTCGCAATGAATATTATATCTTATCATGAAACATAGATATGAGATGCAATATCTTGTTTTAAGAAGCATTTGAACTCTATTGCTGTGATACCTAGACATCTGCTGACGCTATTTCCTAGCTAGGAAGTGTCGCATTTACATTCATTTGAAGTGTAGACGAGGAATACATGACACTTCGCAAATCATATTATATCTTACCATGAAACATGTAAATGAGATGCGATATCGCATTTTAAGAAGCATTTGAACTCTATTGCCTCTATACGTAGACATCTGCAAACGCTATTTCCTGGCAAGGAAGTGTCGCATTTACATTCTTTTGAAGTGAATACAAGGTATACATAACACTCCACAATGAATTTTATATATTATCATGAAACATAGTAATGAGTAGCGATATCGCGTTTTGAGAAGCATTAGAATTCTACCACTACGATACGTAGCATCTACAAACGCTATTTCCTGGCAAGGAAGTGTCGCATTCACATTCTTTTGAAAGGAATACGAGGTATACATGACACTTAGCAATGAATATTATATCTTATCATGAAACATAGAAATGAGATGCGATATGACGATCTAAGAAGCATTAGAATTCTATTGCTTCGATACGTAGACATCTACAAACGCTATTTCCTAGCAAGGAAGTGTTGCATGTACATTCAATTGAAGTGTATGCGAGGTATACATGGCACTTCGCTATGAATATTATATCTTATCATGGAACGTAGAAATGAGATGCGATATGGCGATTTAAGAAGCATTAGAAATCCATTGGTTCGATACTTAGACATCTGCAAACGCTACTTCCTAACAAGGAAGTGTCGCATTTACATTCTTTCGAAGTGAATACGAGGCATACATAACACTCCACAATGAATATTATATATTACCATGAAACATAGTACTGAGTAGCGATATCGCGTATAGAGGAGCATTAGAACTCTAATGCTACGATACATAGATATCTGCAAACGCTATTTCCTGGCAAGGAAGTGTCGCGTTTACATTCTTTTGAAGTGAATACGAGGTATACATAACACTTCACAATGAATATTATATCTTACCATGAAACATAGAAATGAGATGTAATATGGCGAATTAAGAAGCATCAGAAATCTATTGCTTCGATACGTAGACATCTGCAAACGCTACTTCCAAGCTAGGAAGTGTCGCATTTACATTCCTTTGAAAGGGATACGAGGTATACATGACACATCGCAATGAATATTATATCTTATCATGAAACGTAGAAATGAGATGCGATATGACGATTTAAGAAGCATTAGAACTCTATTGCTTCGATACGTAGACATCTGCAAACGCTACTTCCTAGGAAGGAAGTGTCGCATTTACATTCTTCTGATGTGAACACGGGGTATACATGACACTTCGCAATGAATATTATATCTTATCATGAAACGTAGGAATGAGATGTAATATGGCGATTTAATAAGCATTAGAACACTATTGCTTCGATACGTAGACATCTGCAAACGCCATTTCCTAGCAAGGAAGTGTCGCATTTACATTCTTTTGAAACGAACACGAGGTATACATAACACTGCACAATGAATATTATATGCAATCATGAAACACAGAAATGTTATGCGACATCGCGTCTTGAGAAGCATTACAACACAATTGCTTCGATACGGAGACATCTAAAAACGCTATTTCCTAACAAGGAAGTGTCGCATTTACATTCTTCTCAAGTGAATACGAGGTATACATGACACTTCGCAATGAATATTACATCTTATCATGAAACATAGAAATGAGATGCGATATGGCGATATAAGGGGCATTAGAACTCTATTGCTTCGATACGTAGATATCTTCCGACGATATTTCCTAGAAAGGAAGTGTCCCATTTACATTCAGTTGAAGTGTATGCGAGGTATACATGACACTCCACAATGTATATTATACATTATCATGAAACATAGTAATGAGATGCGATATCGCGATTTATGAAGCATTAGAACTGTCTTGCTTGGATACGTAGACATCTGCAAATGCTACTTCCTAGCAAGGAAGTGTCGCATTTGCAATCTTTTGAAGTGAATACGAGGTATACATGACACATCGCAATGAATATTATATATTATCATGAAATATAGAAATGAGCGGCGATATCGCGTTTTGAGAAGCATTAGAACTCTTATGCCACGATACGTAGACATCTGCAAATGCTATTTCTTAGCAAGGAAGTATCACATTTACATTCATTTGAAGTATAGACTGGATATACATAACGCAGCACAATGAATATTATATCTTATCATGAAACATAGAATTGAGATGCGATATCGCGTTATAAGAAGAATTAGAACTCTATTTCTACGATATGCAGACATCTGCATTCGATAATTCCTAGCAAGGAATGTCGCATTTACATTCATTTGAAGTGTATGCGAGGTATAAGTGACATTTCGCAATGAATATTATATCCTATCATGAAACATAGAAATTAGACGCGCTATCGCATTTTAAGGAGCATTAGTACTCTATTGCTACAATACTTAGACATCTGCAAACGCTATTTCCTAGCAAGGAAGTGCTGTATTTACATTCATTTGAAGCGAGAACGAGGTATAGGTGACACTTCGCGATGAATATTATATCTTATCATGAAACATAGAAATGAGATGCGATATCGGGATTTAAAAAGTATTAGAACTCTATTGCTTCGATACGTAGAGATCTGCAAACGCTATTTCCTAGCAATGAAGTGTCGCACTTACATTCTTTTGAAGTGAATACGAGGTACACATACCACTGCACAATGAATATTATATATTATCAGGAAACATAGAAATGAGATGCGATATCGCGATTTATAAAGCGATTTAGAAATCTATTGCTACGATACGTAGACATCTGCAAACGTTATTTAATAGCAGGGAAGTGCTGCATTTACATTCTTTTGAAGTGAATATGAGGTATACATAACACTCCACAATGAATAATATATCTCATCATGAAACATAGGAATGAGATGCGATATTTCATTTTAAGGAGCATTAGAACTCTATTGCTACGATACGTACACATCTGCAAACGCTATTTAATAGCAGGGAAGTGCTGCATTTACATTCATTTGAAATGAATACGATGTATACATGACACTTCGCAATGAATATTATATCTTATCATGAAATATTGAAAAGAGATGCGATATCGCGTTTTAAGAAGCATTAGAACTCCATTGCTATGATACATAGAAATCTGCAAACATTATTTCCTAGCAAGGAAGTGTCGCATTTACATTCATTTGAAGTGAATGCGATGTATAGATAACAATCAACAATGAATATTATATCTTATCACGAAACATTGAAATAAGATGCGATATGGCGTTTTAAGGGGCATTAGTACTCTATAGCTTCGATACAGAGATATCTGGGAACGTAATTTCCTAGAAAGGAACCTCCTCGCACCCCCCAGCATCAACCCCTGGACGCATGCAACCAGCCAAACTCGCCTGCAGAACCAGCATCTGGAAGTGTTCGTGCGCGCATACCTGCACGCGCTCACTCACACCGAGTTCCGCTGCCTCTCTCGCACCGCGGAGTATACCTGTCTCGCTCGTACCGGGCACCAGTATCTCACTCGCACCACCGATTATACGTGTCTCGCCCGCACCAAGGACGGGCAGCCCTATCTCCCTCGCACCGAGGTTTCGTCCTGCAGGAAGACGTAGCCGCAGCCCATCACCTGAATGGGGTCTTTTCCAATTCCGGGAATCGGATCTGCTAGAACCTATATATTTCTCCTAAGCTAGGACATACATACCATATCATGACGCATATATAAGAATTCCTAGATCTAAGTTATACTAAGTAAGATGCGTCCTGCCAGCGGCATGCGCCGCTAGCCCCACCACGAGCCGCGAGTCCCCACTCGCTAGACCGCGCGCTCTCCGCCTCGAGACGCGAGTCCCCCACTCGCGGGACCCCAATCTTCCTACCACGAGCGTCCGCGACCGTAGCTCTCCGTGAACCGAGGAGGTCAGAGACGCGTCTCCAGAGCACACACTCTGACTCGAGATCTCCTACCGAGGAGTCGAAACCTCTAGTTCTAGATCGTTAGCCACCTCAATGTGGTGTTCAGGCATAGTATTTCTATTTCAATTTTAACTTAGTCTTAGAATAATTCCAGTTCTTGTATACTTTAAAACTAGAATATATTTTATTTTTACTTTTACTATATCCGAGTACAAGTTCTTTTACCAAGTCTACTATTTCCATATCCATTAATTTTATCAAGTGTTTACAATACTAGTTCTACCTTTAACATTACATTTAACTACGAATTCTTCCACGGGTTCTTCCATACAACTGGGGTTGCTCTTCATCAAATTGAAGGAGTATAGAAATCGGCTTTGTGACGTTGAGACCGCCGCCTATCCTTCAGATCTTAGTCAAAAGTACAGAAAAATCTGGTAAATGAATCGTGCTTCCGGTTTGCGAAGAACGCGACGTGAGAGTAGGAAGAATTTCATACGATCACTTGTGCGTGAATATTTGGAGGGCGTTCCGAGAGTCCTCGTATACCAGCGACCTGCCTTCGCACCAGCCCAGACGCCGTTTTCCGAAGCGACCGTCGACGCTTCCGATCCAGACACCACGACGCATCACGCCGATTCTGCCACATTCAGCATCATCGCTGAATTCCGACCGCCGTCCTCCTCTTCGCTGGCGACTGATCGAGATTTCCGTAGCAGCCAACAGAACGAAATCCGCTACGATCCCAGCGAACGATCCTCCACGCCGTTTCTATGTACAAATCGAGAGAGAAGTCATCGAAGGGAAGGGTCATTCCCTTATTATCGCGAGTGTTTCCGCTAGTGCCGCGTCAGCCGAAATTGTCGGACCCGGTCATAACGCGTTCCCTCGCTCCGAATTACCGAAAAATAGGCTCGTGACGTAAAGCCTCCGGAGCAACGGAAAATAGTTTCGCCGGACGTGACACCTCGTATTCACTTCAAAAGAATGTAAATGCGACACTTCCTTGCTGGGAAATAAGGTTTGCAGATATCTACGTATCGAAGAAATAGAGTTCTAATGCTTCTTGAATTGCCATATCTCATCTCATTTCTATGTTTCATCATAAGATATAATATTCATAGCGAAGTGTCATGTAAACGTCGATTTTAATTCTCTAGAATGTAAATGTGACATTTCCTTGCTAGGAAATATTGTTTTCAGACGTCTGCGTATCGCAGCAATAGAGCACTAATACTTTTTAAAACGAGATGTCGCATTTCATTTCTATGTTACGTAATAAGATGTAATATTCATTATGGAGTGTTATGTATACCTCGTATTCACTTCAAAAGAATGTAAATGCGACACTTCCATGCTAGGAAGTAGCGTTTGCAGATGTCTACGTATCGTAGCAATGGAGCTCTAATGCTTCTTAAAAACGCGATATCGCATCTCACTTCTATGTTTCATGATAAGATATAATATTCATTCCGATGTGTCATGTATATCTCGTATTCACTTCAAAAGAATGTAAAAGCGAAACTTCCATGCTAGGAATTAGCGTCTGCAGATGTCTACGTATCGTAGCAATAGAGATCTAATGCATCTCAAAACGCGATATCGCAACTCATTCCAATGTTTCATGATAAGATATAATATTCACTGCGAAGTGTCATGTACATCTCGTTTTCACTTCAAAAGAATGTAAATGCTAAACTTCCATTCTAGGAAATAGCGTTTGCAGATGTCTACGAATCGTAGCAATAGAGTTATAATGCTACTTAAAACGCCATATCGCATCTCACTTCTATGTTTCATGATAAGATATAATACTCATTGCGAAGTGTCATGTATACCTCGGTTTCACATCACAAGAATGTAAATGCGACATTTCCATGCTAGGAAATAGCGTTTGCAGATGTCAACGTATCGTAGCAATAGGGTTCTAATACTTCTTAAAACGAGATGTAGCATTTCATTTCTATGTTTCGTAATAAGATATAATACTCATTGTGGAGTGTTATGTATACCTCGTATTCACTCCATAAGGATGTAAGTGCGACACTTCCTTGCTAGGAAATATTGTTTGCAGATGTCTACGTATCGTAGCATTAGAGTTCTAGTGCTTCTTAAATCACGATATCGAATCTCATTTCTATGTTTCGTGATAAGGTATAATATTCATTGCGAAGTGTCATGTATATCTCGTATTCACTTCAGAAGAATGTAAAAGCGGCACTTTCCTAGCTAGGAAGTAGCGCTTGCAGATGTCTACGTATGGAAGCAATGGTGTTCTAATGCTTCTCAAAACGCGATATCGCAACTCATTCCTATGTTTCATGATAAGATATAATATTCATTCCGATGTGTCATGTATATCTCGTATTCACTTCAAAAGAATGTAAAAGCGAAACTTCCATGCTAGGAAATAGCGTTTGCAGATGTCTACGTATCGTAGCAATAGAGTTCTAATGCTTCTTAAAACGCCATATCGCATCTCACTTCTATGTTTCATGATAAGATATAATACTCATTGCGATGTGTCATGTATACCTCGGTTTCACATCACAAGAATGTAAATGCGACACTTCCCTGCTAGGAAATAGCGTTTGCAGATGTCTACGTATCCTAGCAATAGAGTTCCAATGCTTCTCAAAACGCGATATCGCAACACATTCCTATGTTTCATTATAAGATATAATATTCATTGCGAAGTGCCATGTACATCTCGTTTTCACTTCAAAAGAATGTAAATGCTAAACTTCCTTGCTAGGAAATATTGTTTGCAGATGTCTGCGTATCGCAGCAATAGAGTTCTAATGCTCCTTAAAACGCGATATCGAATCTCACTTCTAAGTTTCATGATAAGATATAATATTCATTGCGAAGTGTCATGTATACGTAGATTTCACTTCACAAGAATGTAAATGTGACACTGTCTTGATAGGAAATATTGTTTGCAGATGCCTGCGTATCGCAGCAATAGAGTAGCAATACTTCTTAAAACGAGATGTCGCATTGCATTTCTATGTTTCGTAATAGGATGTAATATTCATTGTGGAGTGTTATGTATACCTCGTCCTCAATTCAAAAGGATGTAAGAGCGACACTTCCTTGCTAGGAAAAAACGTTTGCTGATGTCTACGCATCGTAGCAATAGAGTTCTAGTGCTTCTTAAATCACGATATAGCATCTCACTTCTATGTTTCCAGATAAGGTATAATATTCATTGCGAAGTGTCATGTATACCTCGTATTCACTTCAGAAGAATGTAAAAGCGGCACTTTCCTAGCTAGGAAGTAGCGCTCGCAGATGTCTACGTATCGAAGCAATGGTGTTCTAATGCTTCTCAAAACGCGATATCGCAACTCACTCCCATGTTTCATGATAAGATATAATGTTCATTGCGAAGTGTCATGTATACCTCGTACTCACATCACAAGAATGTAAATGCGACGCTTCCATGTTAGGAAATAGCGTTTGCAGATGTCAACGTATCGTAGCAATAGAGTCCTAATGCTTCTTAAAACGCGATATCGCATCTCATTTCTATGTTTCATGATAAGATATAATATTCATTGCGAAGTGCCATGTGTACCTCGTATTCACTTCAAAAGAATGTAAATGCGACACTTCCATGCTAGGAAATAGCGTTTGCAGATGTCTACGTATCGTAGCAATAGAGTTCTAATGCTTCTTAAAACGCGATATCGCATCTCACTGCTGTGTTTCATGATAAGATATAATATACATTATGGAGGGTTATGTGTACCTCGTATTCACTTCAAAAGAATGTAAATGCGAACCTTCCATGCTACGAAATAGCCTTTGCAGATTTTCACGCATCGTAGCAATAGAGTTCTAATGCTTCCTAAAACGCGATATCGCATCTCACTTCTATGTTTCATGATAAGGTATAGTATTCATTGTGGAGTGTTATGTTTACCTCGTATTCACTTCAAAAGAATGTAAATGCGGCACTTCCTTGCTAGGAAATATTGTTTGCAGATGTCTACGTATCGTAGCAATAGAGTTCTAATGCTTCTTAAAACGCGATATCGCATCTCATTTCTATGTTTCATGGTAAGATATTAAATTCATTGCGAAGTGCCATGTATACCTCGCATACACTTCAAATGAATGTCAAGGCGACACTTCCTTGCTAGGAAATAGCGTTTTCAGATGTCTACGTATCGAAGCTATAGAGTTCTAATACTTCTTAAATCGCGATATCGCATCTCATTTATATGTTTCATGATAAGATATAATATTCATTGTGGAGTGTTATGTATACCTCGTATTCACATCAAAAGAATGTAAATGCGACACTTCCTTGCAGGGAAATGGCGTTTGCAGATGTCTACGTATCGTATCAATGGAGTTCTAATGCTACTGAAATCGCGACATCACATCTCATATCTATGTTTCGTGATAGGGTATAATATTCAGGGGAAGTGTCATGTATACCTCGTATTCACTTCAAAAGAAAGTAAATGCGACGTTTCCGTCCTAGGAAATAGCGTTCGCAGATGTCTATGTATCGCAGCAATGGAGTCCTAATGCTTCTTCAAAGGAGATGTCGCATTTCATTCCTATGTTTCGTGATAAGATATAATATTCATTGCGAAGTGTCACGTATACCTTGTATTCACTTCAAAAGAATGAAAATGCGACACTTCCTTCATATTAAATAGCGTTTGCAGATGTCTCCGTATCGAAGCAATAGAGTTCTAATGCTTCTTAAATCCCGATATCGCATTTCGTTTCTATGTTTCGTGATAAGATATAATATTCATTGTGAAGTGTCATGTATACCTCGTATTCACTTCAAAAGAATGTAAGTGGGATACTTCCTTGCTAGGGAGTAGCCTTCAAAGATGTCTAGGTATCGTAGGAATAGAGATCTAATGCTTCTTAAAACGCGATATCGCAGCTCATTTCTATGTTTCGCGATAAGATATGATATTCATTACGAAGTGTCATGTATACCTCGTATTCCGTCCAAAGAATGAAAATGCTACACTTCATTGGTAGCAAATAGCGTTTGCAGATGTCTACGTATTGTAGCAATAGATTTCTAATGCATTTTAAATCGCGATGTCGCATCTAATTTCGATGTTTCGCGATAAGATATAATATTAATTGCGAAGAGTCATGTATACCTCGCATTCACTTCAAAAGAATGTAAATGCGACACTTCCTTGCTAGGATATAGCGTTTGCAGATGTCTACGTATCGAAGCAATAGAGTTCTAATGCTTCTTAAAACGAGATAGCGCATCTCATTTCTTTGCTTCATGATAAGATAATATACTCATTGCGAACTGTCATGTATACCTCGTGTTCACTTCAAGAGAATGTAAATGCGACGCTTCCTTGCTTGGAAATAGCGTTTGCAGATGGCTACGTATCGTAGCATTAGAGTTCTAATGCATCTTAAATCGCGACATCGCATCTCATTTCTATGTTTCATGACAAGATATAGTATTCATTGTGCTATGTTATGTATACCTAGGATTCACTTCAAAAGAATGTAAATGCTTCACTTCCTTGCTGGGCAATAGCGTTTGCAGATGGCTAGGTATCGAAGCAATAGAGTTCTCATGCTTCTTAAAACGCGATATCGCATCTCATTTCTATGTCTCGTGATAAGATATAATATTCATTGCGAAGTGCTATGTATCCCTCGTCTGCACTTCAAATGAATTTAAATGCGACACTTCCTTGCGAGGAAATAGCGTTTGCTGATGTCTACGAATCGAAGCAATAGAGTTCTAATGCTTCTTAGAACGCGATATCGCATCTCATTTCTATTTTTCATGATAAGATATAATATTCATTGCGAAGTGTCATGTATACCTCGTATTCACTCCAAACGAATGCGACACTTCCTTGCTGGGAAATAGCGTATTCAGGTGTCTACGTATCGTAGCAATAGAGTTCTAATGCTACTTAAATCGCGATATCGCATCTCATTTCTATATTTCGTGATAAGATATAATATTCATTGCGATGTGTCATGTATAACTCGTATTCACATCAGAAGAATGTAAATGCGACTATTCCTTGCTAGAAAATAGCGTTTTCAGATGCCTGCGTATCGTAGCAATAGAGTTGTAGTGCTTCTCGAAACGCGATATCGCATCTCATTTCTATGCTTCATGATAAGATATAATATTCGTTGCGAAGTGATATGTACTCCTCGTCTACACATCCAATGAATGTAAATGCGACACTTCCTTGCTAGGAAATAGCGTTTGCAGATTTCTACGTATCGAAGCAATAGAGTTCTAATGCTTCTTAAAACTGGATATCTTATCTCATTTCTATGTTACACGATAAGATATAAGATTCATTGCGAAGTGTCATGTATGCCTCGTATTCACTTCAAAAGAATGTAAATGCGAAACTTCTTTTGCTAGGAAATAGCTTTTGCAGATGTCTACGTATCGTAGCAATAGAGTTCTAATGCTTCTTAAAACGCGATATCGCATCTCATTTCTAAGTTTCACGATAAGGTATAATATTCATTGTGGAGTGTTGTGTATACCCCGGATTCACTTCAAAAAAATGTAAATGCGAAACTTCTTTTGCTAGGAAATAGCGTTTGCAGATGTCTACGTATCGTAGCAATAGAGTTCTAATGCTTCTTAAAACGCGATATCGCATCTCATTTCTATGTCTCATGATTAAATATATTTTTCATTGCGAAGTGGTATGTATTCCTCTTATTCACTTCTAAGGAATGTAAATGAGACACATCCTTGCTAGGAAATAGCGTTTGCAGATGTCTACGTATCGTAGCAACATAGTTCTAATACTTCTTAAAACGAGGTATCGCATCTCATTTCTATGTTTCATGTTAAGATATAATATTAATTGCGAACTGTCATGTATACCTCGCATGCACTTCAAATGAATGTAAATGCGACACTTCCTTGGTACGAAATAGCGTCTGCAGATGTCTACGCATCGTAGCAATAGAGTTCTAACGCTTCTTAAAACGCGATATCGCATCTCAATTCCATGTTTCATGATAAGATACAATATTCATTGCAAAGAGTCACTTATTCGTCGCCAGCACTTTAAATGAATGTAAATGCGACACTTCCTTGCTAGGAAATAACGCTTCCAGATGTCTACGTATCGTAGCAATAGAGTTATAATGCTACTTAAATCGCGATATCGCATCTCATTTATATGCTTCGTGATGAGATATAATATTCATTGCGAAGTGTCATGTATTCTCGTCTACACGTCAAAAGAATGTAAATGCAACACTTCCTTGCTAGGGAATAGCGTTTCCAGATGTCTACGTATCGAAGCAATAGAGTTCTAATGGGGAGGGTTATAGGTCCTTCTCACAACCGAGAACCATCCTGTTTGTCTCCATGGACTATGGCAGCGGTCTTATCGTTGCAGAGCTCTGGATCCTATCCTTCGGGCTTCAGTGTCTCTTCTTGCTCACTTCCCGACTCCTCCACCGTCGAGCCTGTCACGCTACCTCGGCGCACAGCCTTTCCGCGAACCTGCGGTCTTATTATCCGCCGAAGAGGCGTCTTATGGGTCGCTTCTTCCATCAGCTCGCCAGTCTAATCCGTAGAACGGAGAGAGAGAAACGAACGGGAAGGGTGGGGGGGAAGGTTCTACCATTGTGTATTTCACGCTCCTCGCAAATACAGCTATCGCGATGGTCCGTGTCGCGCTTCTCGCATGGGTGGTAATCTGCGAGCTAGTCTAACCGAAGCAGGGGAGAGGGGGGGGGGGGGGGGGTGAGCGAGCCTTTTGACTTCACCACGTCACAGTACATACAAATTTGCGATTAAGTAGCTATGTGTTCAAATTCAATTCCGAATAATGCACTAAAAAGCATCCCAGATAACAAACGGCAAGATGGTAGCGACACCATGCCGGCACTATATTGCCTCTTCCGAGGAGTGTCAACTGATTCGTAGTCATCTGTGACCGGATTCGTTGACTAAAATGCCAGAACGTGTTACCAGCACGTTTTAGACAAGCGAATCGCGCAGAACCAGCACCATGGTGACACGCGTATCATCGCTCCATTCATGAATCTCCTCAGCAATGACGCAGGATCACATTTGGCAATGGGGAGCCTGTGCTTTCATACAAATTAGAACCGTTAGATGTCAGTAGTTGTTCAGCATATGAGTATTGATAGACATTTTGATGGTCGTTTTCCTATATTTATAGTTATTGAGCGAGTCGTATATATTTCTTTCAGTCCAACATAGACTAAAAATATTATTTATAAAAAAAATATTACTTATAAAATAAAAATTCATGCTGTTGCGTCCCTAACTTCGCCTTGTGTAATTTTTGAAATAACATGCTGTCATCGTATTTAATGTAACCCTCAATTGCATGAATTTGTAACAATAAATTGAAGAAAATATATATAAAATAAGTGTATATATTTTTATGACAAAGTAATTATCGACTTTATGGAAAAAATCGCCCTATCGAGCTAGTTTATAGAAAATAATAAAATCGAGTTCTTATATATTTGTTTTGTGCCGGTGTATCTATACTGGAATCAAAATAAATAAATTGCACAGTTTAGTCATTTTTCATATTTGCTTATAATTTTTATGGAAACAGCTTCCCCATTAGTAAATGTCAGCCTACGCCACAACCCCGCGTGTAGCTATGGTGAGCTGATAGTGTCATTGTCACGGCCGTGTAGCCCGTGTGCTATATCTCGGTGCTTTAATAGTGCCGTGATACGAATGCCGCCCCAGTACTAACAGTATGCCATTTCGAAAGCTGAGTAGGAGCACTTTGTTAGCACAGTTCTGTCACTGAATTCGTTCCATCCGTTGTCATTGGCGTGCCAATCGCTGGCTGTTTGGGATATTGTAGTGCATGAGGCAGACTTGTTCCTTATCATCGTCAAGGAGATGGATTTTCACTCCCCCCTTTTTGAATTTTTTAAATTATTGTTTGGAATCTTTGCCGTTTCTGTATCTCTATGACCGCATTGTGGATTCAACTTATGTACGATCTTTTTGGTCTTCATCTTTTGTTACATGTAATATTATATATGTGATGCACGTTTGTTATGTAATGCTCCGATTCGTAAGCCTCAGATACTTTTATTCTTTGGTAAAGCAACTTATTCGATTAATATATATTTATTAGACATAGATATAAACAATTAGAAAAATGTTATTAAAACGCTATTAAATATGTTGTTGCAATTATATATTTAAGGTCTGAAGATGTAGATGCAATTAATGTCCGATATTTCACGTGATCCAATCGACGTATCAAATGAGGTTATGAAATATAAAAATCTTTTACTATTCTTCGACCCCTTTACATGTTACATGAATGATAAGTTCTGCAAGACAAGAAGCCTATATTAGTGAGATATCTAGGAACATAAGTAATTTGTAAGTAACACATCTTTTCTCTTTGAAATATTTGCCTTTGCATAGAATAGAACGTATAGATATAATTGCCTGTTTTGTACCCATTTCGGTCCAATTCTATTATAGCCTTTGAGCAGAAGTAATATCGATTATACTTGATTTTTGCAATAGTTCTTTAATTAACAGATTTTATTAACCTAGAATCATCATTTGACGGATGTATCAATCTACTTTGTAGCTCCATCAGTTTCTTTTTCTGCTTGCTACTTTCCATTTTCAGTTCCGTATACTTATCCTTTATCACCATCATATATGTTGCGTAAAATTACAATAACTTTTTGTCCTCAAATTTTGCGGATATTTCAATTAAATTTCCTTTGATTAAATAAACGGAAATTAAAAAACAGTGGCACGTACCATTTCTTGGAAACGTTGTATCGTAATATGCATCTGACTGTTTTGAAAGGCACGCACTTTACTTAACGTTTGCAATGATTCGGTTAGCGAAGTAAAGTAATATTCTACTTTCGAAATTGTTGGCTCTTGTAATTCTAAGGCAAATATATTCATCTGTCGACATCGTGAACATTGTTTTTTGGCAAAATTCCAGAAAAACAAATATACTATAAGTAAAATAATAAACATCATAATATTAAATTTAACTCTGTTCATCGTTGCCTTGTTGGCATAATACTTGAAGGCGTAATACTTACCGTTTACTTCACTGTGAATAAACACTTTTCGAAGGGCATTTCAATAGTTTGCAGCATAAGTTAAACGTGATAATATTAGTATTGAAAAATCGGTTCGAATACGTTTGGTTAGGCTGTTCTTTGTGTCGTTCATTTTATAAGTACTGAGCTGCGGATTCCTGAGGACAGCTCACAAAATTGTTGAACTATGGAAGATTATCATTGTGAATTTGAATCAAAAGGTAATTAAATTCCATTAGATTGTAAACAGATCTCAATGTTTCATTTTAGATAGTAAGATTATATACTCTTTACAAAACTACAAGAATGGATACATACCTTTCTGTTATTATTATTTCATAAAGAATTATAATTGCAATTATATAGTTCATTACGATAAAAAATATTTCTAAGAAAATTCTAAATATTAAATAAAAGAATCAAGTAAAACATTTTTAATAATTACGAATATGAAAAATACTTGAACATTCCAATAGAAAGATGTCTAAGCAGGAGCTAGAAAAGTCAAACATTCAATTTCAATTCCAGAATTCATCTATAAGAGGTAAAATGTTTGGAAAGCTTTAATTACAGTCTTTAATGCAAGCAGTTGGGCAGTATTTCAATTTTTAAGAAAATTGATGAAAGTCAACCATTTTGAAGTGGTCAGAATCTTTGTCGTTTGAGCAATAAGTGAATAACAAATAACTGCATAAATTCCAAGCTTAAAAACTTATGGATTAAATCCTATGCAGACTCGTTTATGAGCGAGTTACTAAATAATAATCCACACTAAGTAATCATTTTAAAACTTAAACGATTACATCTCGCGAACTTTCAAAGATATCAGAAGCGTGAAAAGTATGTCGTTTATCAAAAACTCTTCTAAAAGAACGGACGAAGCCAATAGAAATCTTTGTTGAAGGAAGCAAGTTCTAAAGTTCTAAGCAACGCGATGGCCCTTATCTGCCTATGTTTCATAGCAAGTAAGTTCTGAATTTCTATGAAATCCGATGGAATTTCTCACTACTAACGTTTCAAAGTAAGTTCTCAAATTCTCAGTTCTACGTTTAAAACTATGTGTGTTCTATATATCTATGTAAAGTGATGGTTCCTATTAGTTGTGACGGAAACCTATATATAGTAAGTCAGGGAAGCTCGAAGAGGTTAATTATCTAAATGCTTTAAGGTGTAAAACGTACTTTAATCTAAAGCGATCTATCGTTCCAAGGTATCCGCTCACGTACAACTTTTCTAGGGCGCCAGCTGTTCAGAAAGTAGCAAAGGGATAGACTATACGACCCCGGGAACCCTGGGGCGGAACAACCCTTGAAACTTCGAAATGGTCCTACTCTCGACTACGCCTAGCCAAGTACACACACTCAGGTCGCGAGATACTGAAGTCACGGCATGTTTATTTATGGTCTCGACGTGGGTTTAACTAAGAAGGGCTACGGGAAACTACGCAACCCGCCGCAAATTACCGGGTATCATAACTCACTTCACGATATAAGATACAATATACAATATGCGACACAAGAAATGGCACGCTTTAGCGAATAAGCTATCACGTTCTCTTCTTCAGGTTCCTTGAATTCGCTGGTGGTCCTCGGGTCTCCTGCATCCTCCTCGGGGCTCCTTGGTGGAGTGGGCTGTAGGCTTCGGTATTGTTCGAGTCCATCGATCAGTGGATTTCGGCGATTTCCTCTTCTCGCCCCTTTGGGTGTCCCTGAGGGGATCCTCCTGATCATTTAAATTGCGTAGCGCCTCGCGCGCCGCGCTCCTGTCACGTAAAATTGAGAGAAATGACTTAGAATGAAACGAGAGTGAATAACTGTTCACTCGACTCTTTATTTAACACAAGATATAAACTTTTATATTACCGTTTGTAGGGCAGAGTTTCAGGATGTACGCCGATGATAACTTTAAGACTACTGACCTAGACAATCCCTAGGTCTTTTATATGTTATGTTTTTCTGGAGTAGGGGTAGGACCTTAACCCTGCTCTTTCGAATTAGGGTATGATAATATAAACGGGATGCGTCAGGCGGGTGACTCTTGTTTGTTTCCTCTAGCGAGATTATGGGCGTGTTGGTATAGGCTATTTGAGAATGCGTTTGTCATTACACTCCCATGGCCCACCTGCAGGGCCGCTGGACTTTTGACTTCCCTTTAGGGCGTTAAGGATGGTTGAGGACCTTCTCACATCCCAGAGCATTATAAAGCACAAAAGCAGATAAGCATAATGCGATGCATAGAGCTTTACAACCTTCTAACCTACTTTGAACTGTTTATATGAAATGCAATATTGAGGTGCATGAAGCATGACTGCAGACGCTATTTCCTAGCAAGGAAGTGTCGCGTTTACATTCATTTGAAGTGTAGACGAGGAATACATGACACTTCGCAAATCATATTATATCTTACCATGAAACATAGAAATGGGATGCGATATCGCATTTTAAGAAGCATTAGAAAGCTATTGCTACGATACGTAGACATCTGCAAACGCTATTTCCTAGCGAGGAAGTATCGCATTTACATTCATTTGAATCGTAAACGAGGAATGGATAACACTTCGCAATGAATATTATATCTTATCATGAAAAATAGATATGAGATGCAATATCTCGTTTTAAGAAGCATTTGAACTCTATTGCTACGATACCTAGACATCTGCAGACGCTATTTCCTAGCAAGGAAGTGTCGCATTTACATTCATTTGAAGTGTAGACGAGGAATACATGACACTTCGCAAATCATATTATATCTTACCATGAAACATAGAAATGAGATGCGATATCGCGTTTTAAGAAGCATTAGAACTCTATAGCTACGATTCCTAGACATCTGCAGACGCTATTTCCTAGCAAGGGAGTGTCGCATTTACATTCATTTGAAGTGTAGACGAGGAATACATAACACTTCGCAAATGATATTATGTCTTACCATGAAACATAGAAATGAGATGCGATATCGCGTATTAAGAAGCATTAGAAATCAATTGCTACGATACCTAGACATCTGCAGGCGCTATTTCCTAGCAAGGAAGTGTCGCAATTACATTCATTTGAAGTGTAGACGAGGAATACATAACACTTCGCAAATGATATTATATCTTACCATAAAACATAGAAATGAAATGCGATATCGCGTTTTAGGAATCATAAGAGCACAATTGCTAGGATACGTAGACATCTGCAAACGCTATTTCCTAGCGAGGAAATGTAGCATTCACATTCATTTGAAGTGTAGACGAGGAATACATAACACTTCGCAAATCATATTATATCTTACCATGAAACATAGAAATGAGACGCGATATCGCGTTTTAAGAATCATAAGAACTCTATTGCTACGATACGTAGACAACTGCAAACGCTATTTCCTTGCAAGGAAGTGTCGCATTTACATTCATTTGAAGTGTAGACGAGGAATACATGACTCTTCGCAAATCATATTATATCTTACCATGAAACATAGAAATGAGATGCGATATCGCGTTTTAAGAAGCATTAACAATCTATTGCTACGATACGTAGACATCTGCAAACGCAATTTCCTAGCGAGGAAGTGTCGCATTCACATTCCTTTGAAGTGTAGACGAGGAATACATGACTCTTCGCAAATCATATTATATCTTACCATGAAACATAGAAATGAGATGCGATATCGCGTTTTAAGAAGCATTAGAAATCTATTGCTACGATGCCTAGACATCTGCAGACGCTATTTCCTAGCAAGGAAGTGTCGCGTTTACATTCATTTGAAGTGTAGACGAGGAATACATGACACTTCGCGAATCATATTATATCTTACCATGAAACATAGAAATGGGATGCGATATCGCGTTTTAAGAAGCATTAGGAAGCTATTGCTACGATACGTAGACATCTGGAAACGCTATTTCCTAGCGAGGAAGTATCGCATTTACATTCATTTGAATCGTAAACGAGGAATGGATAACACTTCGCAATGAATATTATATCTTATCATGAAAAATAGATATGAGATGCAATATCTCGTTTTAAGAAGCATTTCAACTCTATTGCTACGATACCTAGACATCTGCAGACGCTATTTCCTAGCAAGGAAGTGTCGCATTTACATTCATTTGAAGTGTAGACGAGGAATACATGACACTTCGCAAATCATATTATATCTTACCATGAAACATAGAAATGAGATGCGATATCGCGTTTTAAGAAGCATTAGAACTCCATAGCTACGATTCCTAGACATCTGCAGACGCTATTTCCTAGCAAGGGAGTGTCGCATTTACATTCATTTGAAGTGTAGACGAGGAATACATAACACTTCGCAAATGATATTATATCTTACCATGAAACATAGAAATGAGATGCGATATCGCGTATTAAGAAGCATTAGAAATCAATTGCTACGATACCTAGACATCTGCAGGCGCTATTTCCTAGCAAGGAAGTGTCGCATTTACATTCATTTGAAGTGTAGACGAGGAATACATAACACTTCGCAAATGATATTATATCTTACCATAAAACATAGAAATGAAATGCGATATCGCGTTTTAAGAATCATAAGAACACTATTGCTACGATACGTAGACATCTGCAAACGCTATTTCCTAGCGAGGAAATGTCGCATTCACATTCATTTGAAGTGTAGACGAGGAATACATAACACTTCGCAAATCATATTATATCTTAACATGAAACATAGAAATGAGACGCGATATCGCGTTTTAAGAATCATAAGAACTCTATTGCTACGATACGTAGACAACTGCAAACGCTATTTCCTTGCAAGGAAGTGTCGCATTTACATTCATTTGAAGTGTAGACGAGGAATACATGACTCTTCGCAAATCATATTATATCGTACCATGAAACATAGAAATGAGATGCGATATCGCGTTTTAAGAAGCATTAGAAATCTATTGCTACGATACGTAGACATCTGCAAACGCAATTTCCTAGCGAGGAAGTGTCGCATTCACATTCCTTTGAAGTGTAGACGAGGAATACATGTCTCTTCGCAAATCATATTATATCTTACCATGAAACATAGAAATGAGATGCGATATCGCGTTTTAAGAAGCATTAGAAATCTATTGCTGCGATACCTAGACATCTGCAGACGCTATTACCTAGCAAGGAAGTGACAAATTTACATTCATTTGAAGTGTAGACGAGGAATACATAACACTTCGCAAACCATATTATATCTTACCATGAAACATAGAAATGAGATGCGATATCGCGTATTAAGAAGCATTAGAAATCTATTGCTACGATACCTAGACATCTGCAGACGCTATTTCCTAGCAAGGAAGAGTCGCATTTACATTCATTTGAAGTGTAGACGAGGAATACATAACACTTCGCAAATGATATTATATCTTACCATAAAACATAGAAATGAGATGCGATATCACGTTTTAAGAATCATAAGAACACTATTGCTACGATACGTAGACATCTGCAAACGCTATTTCCTAGCGAGGAAATGTCGCATTCACATTCATTTGAAGTGTAGACGAGGAATACATAACACTTCGCAAATCATATTATATCTTACCATGAAACATAGAAATGAGACGCTATATCGCGTTTTAAGAATCATAAGAACTCTATTGCTACGATACGTAGACAACTGCAAACGCTATTTCCTTGCAAGGAAGTGTCGCATTTACATTGATCTGAAGTGTAGACGAGGAATACATGACTCTTCGCAAATCATATTATATCTTACCATGAAACATAGAAATGAGATGCGATATCGCGTTTTAAGAATCATATGAACTCTATTGCTACGATACGTAGACACCTGCAAACGCTATTCCCTGGCGAGGAAGTGTCGCAATTACATTCATTTGAATCGTAGACGAGGAATGCATAACACTTCGCAATGAATATTATATCTTATCATGAAACATAGGTATGAGATGCAATATCTCGTTTTAAGAAGCATTTGAACTCTATTGCTTCGATACGTAGACATCTGCAAACGCTATTTCCTTGCAAGGAAGTGTCGCATTTACGTTCATTGGATCGTAGACGAGGAATGCATAACACTTCGCAATGAATATTATATCTTATCATGAAACATAGATATGAGATGCAATATCTCGATTTAAGAAGCATTTGAACTCTATTGCTTCGATACGTAGACATTTACAAACGCTATTTCCTTGCAAGGAAGTGTCGCATTTACATTCATTTGAAGTGCAGACGAGGAATACATGACACTTCGCAAATCATATTATATCTTACCATGAAACATAGAAATGAGATGTGATATCGCGTTTTAAGAAGCATTAGAAATCAATTGCTACGATACGTAGACATCTGCAAACGCTATTTCTTTGCAAGGAAGTGTCGCATTTACATTCATTTGAATCGTAGACGAGGAATACATAGCACTTCGCAAATCATATTATATCTTACCATGAAACATAGAAATGAGATGCGATATCGCGTTTTAAGAAGCATTAGAAATCTATTGCTACGATACGTAGACATCCGCAAACGCTATTTCCTAGCAAGCAAGTGTCGCATTCACATTTCTTTGAAGAGTAGACGAGGAATACATAACACTTCGCAAATCATATTGTATCTTACCATGAAACATAGAAATGAGATGCGATATCGCGTTTTAAGAAGCATTAGAAATCTATTGCTACGATACGTAGACATCTGGAAGCGCTATTTCCTAGCGAGGAAGTATCGCATTTACATTCATTTGAATCGTAAACGAGGAATGGATAACACTTCGCAATGAATATTATATCTTATCATGAAAAATAGATATGAGATGCAATATCTCGTTTTAAGAAGCATTTGAACTCTATTGCTACGATACCTAGACATCTGCAGACGCTATTTCCTAGCAAGGAAGTGTCGCATTTACATTCATTTGAAGTGTAGACGAGGAATACATGACACTTCGCAAATCATATTATATCTTACCATGAAACATAGAAATGAGATGCGATATCGCGTTTTAAGAAGCATTAGAACTCTATAGCTACGATTCCTAGACATCTGCAGACGCTATTTCCTAGCAAGGGAGTGTCGCATTTACATTCATTTGAAGTGTAGACGAGGAATACATAACACTTCGCAAATGATATTATATCTTACCATGAAACATAGAAATGAGATGCGATATCGCGTATTAAGAAGCATTAGAAATCAATTGCTACGATACCTAGACATCTGCAGGCGCTATTTCCTAGCAAGGAAGTGTCGCATTTACATTCATTTGAAGTGTAGACGAGGAATACATAACACTTCGCAAATGATATTATATCTTACCATAAAACATAGAAATGAAATGCGATATCGCGTTTTAAGAATCATAAGAACACTATTGCTACGATACGTAGACATCTGCAAACGCTATTTCCTAGCGAGGAAATGTCGCATTCACATTCATTTGAAGTGTAGACGAGGAATACATAACACTTCGCAAATCATATTATATCTTAACATGAAACATAGAAATGAGACGCGATATCGCGTTTTAAGAATCATAAGAACTCTATTGCTACGATACGTAGACAACTGCAAACGCTATTTCCTTGCAAGGAAGTGTCGCATTTACATTCATTTGAAGTGTAGACGAGGAATACATGACTCTTCGCAAATCATATTATATCGTGCCATGAAACATAGAAATGAGATGCGATATCGCGTTTTAAGAAGCATTAGAAATCTATTGCTACGATACCTAGACATCTGCAGACGCTATTTCCTAGCAAGGAAGAGTCGCATTTACATTCATTTGAAGTGTAGACGAGGAATACATAACACTTCGCAAATGATATTATATCTTACCATAAAACATAGAAATGAGATGTGATATCGCGTTTTAAGAAGCATTAGAAATCAATTGCTACGATACGTAGACATCTGCAAACGCTATTTCTTTGCAAGGAAGTGTCGCATTTACATTCATTTGAATCGTAGACGAGGAATACATAGCACTTCGCAAATCATATTATATCTTACCATGAAACATAGAAATGAGATGCGATATCGCGTTTTAAGAAGCATTAGAAATCTATTGCTACGATACGTAGACATCCGCAAACGCTATTTTCTAGCAAGCAAGTGTCGCATTCACATTCCTTTGAAGAGTAGACGAGGAATACATAACACTTCGCAAATCATATTGTATCTTACCATGAAACATAGAAATGAGATGCGATATCGCGTTTTAAGAAGCATTAGAAATCTATTGCTACGATACGTAGACATCTGCAAACGCTATTTCCTAGCGAGGAAGTGTCGCATTCACATTCCTTTGAAGTGTAGACGAGGAATACATAACACTTCGCAAATCATATTATATCTTACCATGAAACATAGAAATGAGATGCTATATCGCGTCTTAAGAAGCATTAGAAATCTATTGCTACGATACGCTGACATCTGCAAACGCTATTTCCTTGCTAGGAAGTGTCGCATTTACATTCATTTGAAGTGTAGACGAGGAATACATGACACTTCGCAAATCATATTATATCTTACCATGAAACATAGAAATGGGATGCGATATCGCGTTTTAAGAAGCATTAGAAACCTATTGCTACGATACGTAGACATCTGCAAACGCTATTTCCTAGCGAGGAAATGTCGCATTCACATTCATTTGAAGTGTAGACGAGGAATACGTAACACTTCGCAAATCATATTATATCTTACCATGAAACATAGAAATGGGATGCGATATCGCGTTCTAAGAAGCATTAGAAATCTATTGCTACGATACGTAGACAACTGCAAACGCTATTTCCTTGCAGGGAAGTGTCTCATCTACATTCATTTGTATCGTATACGAGGAAGGCATAACACTTCGCAATGAATATTATATCTTACCATGAAACATGGATATGAGATGCAATATCTCGTTTTAAGAAGCATTTGAACTCTATTGCGTCGATACGTAGACATCTGCAAGCGCTATTTCCTAGCGAGGAAGTGTCGTATTCACATTCATTAGAAGTGTAGGCGAGGAATACATAACTCTTCGCAAATCATATTATATCTTACCACAAAACATAGAAATGAGATGCGATATCGCGTTTTAAGAATCATAAGAACAATATTGCTACGATACGTAGACATCTGCAAACGCTATTTCCTAGAGAGGAAATGTCGCATTTACATTCATTTGAAGTGTAGACGAGGAATACATAACACTTCGCAAATCATATTATATCTTACCATGAAACATAGAAATGAGACGCGATATCGCGTTTTAAGAATCATTAGAAATCTATTGCTACGATACGTAGACATCTGCAAACGCTATTTCCTAGCGAGGAAATGTCGCATTTACATTCATTTGAAGTGTAGACGAGGAATACATAACACTTCGCAAATCATATTATTTCTTACCATGAAACATAGAAATGAGACGCGATATCGCGTTTTAAGAATCATTAGAAATCTATTGCTACGATACCTAGACATCTGCAGACGCTACTTCCTAGCAAGGAAGTGACAAATTTACATTCATTTGAAATGTAGACGAGGAATACATAACACATCGCAAATCATATTATATCTTACCATGAAACATAGAAATGAGATGCGATATCGCGTATTAAGAAGCATTAGAAATCTATTGCTACGATACCTAGACATCTGCAGACGCTATTTCCAAGCAAGGAAGTGTCGCATTTACATTCATTTGAAGTGTAGACGAGGAATATATAACACTTAGCAAATCATATTATATCTTACCATGAAACATAGAAATGAGATGCGATATCGCGTTTTAAGAAGTATTAGAAATCTATTGCTACGATAGGTAGACATCTGCAAACGCTATTTCCTAGCGAGGAAGTGTCGCATTCACATTCATTTGAAGTGTAGACGAGGAATACATATCACTTCGCAAATCATATTATATCTTACCATGAAACATAGAAATGAGATGCGATATCGCGTTTTAAGAATCATAAGAACTCTATTGCTACGATACGTAGACATCTGCAAACGCTATTTCCTTGCAAGGAAGTGTCGCATTTACATTCATATGCAGTGTAGACGAGGAATACATAACACTTCGCAAATCATATTATATCTTACCATGAAACATAGAAATGAGATGCGATATCGCGTTTTAAGAAGCATTAGAACTCTATCGCTACGATACCTAGACATCTGCAGACGCTATTTCCTAGCACGGAAGTGTCGCATTTACATTCATTTGAAGTGTAGACGAGGAATACATGACACTTCGCAAATCATATTATATCTTACCATGAAACATAGAATTGAGATGCGATATCGCGTTTTATGTAGCATTAGAACTCTATCGCTACGATACCTAGACATCTGCAGACGCTATTTCCTAGCAAGGAAGTGTCGCATTTACATTCATTTGAAGTGTAGACGAGGAATACATGACACTTCGCAAATCATATTATATCTTACCATGAAACATAGAATTGAGATGCGATATCGCGTTTTATGTAGCATTAGAACACTATTGCTACGATAGGTAGACATCTGCAAACGCTGTTTCCTTACAAGGAAGTGTCGCATTTACATTCATTCGAAGTGTAGACGAGGAATACATAACACTTCTCAAATCATATTATATCTTACCATGAAACATAGAAATGAGATGCGATATCGCGTTTTAAGAAGCATTAGAAACCTATTGCTACGATACGTAGACATCTGCAAACGCTATTTCCTAGCGAGGAAATGTCGCATTCACATTCATTTGAAGTGTAGACGAGGAATACATAACACTTCGCAAATCATATTATATCTTACCATGAAACATAGAAATGAGATGCGATATCGCGTTTTAAGAAGCATTAGAAATCTATTGCTACGATACGTAGACATCTGCAAACGCTATTTCCTAGCGAGGAAGTGTCGCATTCACATTCATCTGAAGTGTAGACGAGGAATACATATCACATCGCAAATCATATTATATCTTACCATGAAACATAGAAATGAGATGCGATATCGCGTTTTAAGAATCATAAGAACTCTATTGCTACGATACGTAGTCATCTGCAAACGCTATTTCCTTGCAAGGAAGTGTCGCATTTACATTCATTTGAATCGTAGACGAGGAATGCATAAGACTTCGCAATGAATATTATATCTTATCATGAAAGATAGCTATGAGATGCTATATCTCGTTTTAAGAAGCATTTGAACTCTATTGCTACGATACATAGACATCTGCAGACGCTATTTCCTAGCAAGGAAGTGCCGCATTTACATTCATTTGAAGTGTAGACGAGGAATACATGACACTTCGCAAATCATATTATATCTTACCATGAAATATAGAAATGAGTTGCGATATCGCGTTTTAAGAAGCATTAGAAATCTATTGCTACGATACGTAGACATCTGCAAACGCTATTTCCTAGCGAGGAAGTGTCGCATTCACATTCCTTTGAAGTGTAGACGAGGAATGCATAAGACTTCGCAATGAATATTATATCTTATCATGAAAGATAGATATGAGATGCTATATCTCGTTTTAAGAATCATAAGAACTCTATTGCTACGATACGTAGACAACTGCAAACGCTATTTCCTTGCAAGGAAGTGTCGCATTTACATTGATTTGAAGTGTAGACGGGGAATACATGACTCTTCGCAAATCATATTATATCTTACCATGAAACATAGAAATGAGATGCGATATCGCGTTTTAAGAAGCATTAGAAATCTATTGCTACGATAGGTAGACATCTGCAAACGCTATTTCCTAGCGAGGAAGTGTCGCATTCACATTCATTTGAAGTGTAGACGAGGAATACATATCACTTCGCAAATCATATTATATCTTACCATGAAACATAGAAATGAGATGCGATATCGCGTTTTAAGAATCATAAGAACTCTATTGCTACGATACGTAGACATCTGCAAACGCTATTTCCTTGCAAGGAAGTGTCGCATTTACATTCATATGCAGTGTAGACGAGGAATACATAACACTTCGCAAATCATATTATATCGTACCATGAAACATAGAAATGAGATGCGATATCGCGTTTTAAGAAGCATTAGAACTCTATCGCTACGATACCTAGACATCTGCAGACGCTATTTCCTAGCACGGAAGTGTCGCATTTACATTCATTTGAAGTGTAGACGAGGAATACATGACACTTCGCAAATCATATTATATCTTACCATGAAACATAGAATTGAGATGCGATATCGCGTTTTATGTAGCATTAGAACTCTATCGCTACGATACCTAGACATCTGCAGACGCTATTTCCTAGCAAGGAAGTGTCGCATTTACATTCATTTGAAGTGTAGACGAGGAATACATGACACTTCGCAAATCATATTATATCTTACCATGAAACATAGAATTGAGATGCGATATCGCGTTTTATGTAGCATTAGAACACTATTGCTACGATAGGTAGACATCTGCAAACGATGTTTCCTTACAAGGAAGTGTCGCATTTACATTCATTCGAAGTGTAGACGAGGAATACATAACACTTCGCAAATCATATTATATCTTACCATGAAACATAGAAATGAGATGCGATATCGCGTTTTAAGATGCATTAGAAACCTATTGCTACGATACGTAGACATCTGCAAACGCTATTTCCTAGCGAGGAAATGTCGCATTCACATTCATTTGAAGTGTAGACGAGGAATACATAACACTTCGCAAATCATATTATATCTTACCATGAAACATAGAAATGAGATGCGATATCGCGTTTTAAGAAGCATTAGAAATCTATTGCTACGATACGTAGACATCTGCAAACGCTATTTCCTAGCGAGGAAGTGTCGCATTCACATTCATCTGAAGTGTAGACGAGGAATACATATCACATCGCAAATCATATTATATCTTACCATGAAACATAGAAATGAGATGCGATATCGCGTTTTAAGAATCATAAGAACTCTATTGCTACGATACGTAGTCATCTGCAAACGCTATTTCCTTGCAAGGAAGTGTCGCATTTACATTCATTTGAATCGTAGACGAGGAATGCATAAGACTTCGCAATGAATATTATATCTTATCATGAAAGATAGCTATGAGATGCTATATCTCGTTTTAAGAAGCATTTGAACTCTATTGCTACGATACATAGACATCTGCAGACGCTATTTCCTAGCAAGGAAGTGCCGCATTTACATTCATTTGAAGTGTAGACGAGGAATACATGACACTTCGCAAATCATATTATATCTTACCATGAAATATAGAAATGAGTTGCGATATCGCGTTTTAAGAAGCATTAGAAATCTATTGCTACGATACGTAGACATCTGCGAACGCTATTTCCTAGCGAGGAAGTGTCGCATTCACATTCCTTTGAAGTGTAGACGAGGAATGCATAAGAATTCGCAATGAATATTATATCTTATCATGAAAGATAGATATGAGATGCTATATCTCGTTTTAAGAATCATAAGAACTCTATTGCTACGATACGTAGACAACTGCAAACGCTATTTCCTTGCAAGGAAGTGTCGCATTTACATTGATTTGAAGTGTAGACGAGGAATACGTGACTCTTCGCAAATCATATTATATCTTACCATGAAACATAGAAATGAGATGCGATATCGCGTTTTAAGAAGCATTAGAAATCTATTGCTACGATACGTAGACATCTGCAAGCGCAATTTCCTAGCGAGGAAGTGCCGCATTCACATTCCTTTGAATTGTAGACGAGGAATACATAACACTTGACAAATCATATTATATCTTACCATGAAACATAGAAATGAGATGCGATATCGCGTTTTAAGAAGCATTAGAACTCTATTGCTACGATACGTAGACAACTGCAAACGCTATTTCCTTGCAAGGAAGTGTCTCATCTACATTCATTTGTATCGTATACGAGGAATGCATAACACTTCGTAATGAATATTATATCTTATCATGAAACATAGATATGAGATGCAATATCGCGTTTTAAGTATCATATGAACTCCATTGCTACGATACGTAGACACCTGCAAACGCTATTTCCTTGCAAGGAAGTGTCGCATTTACATTCATTTGAATCGTATACGAGGAATGCATAACACTTCGCAAGTCATATTATATCTTAGCATGAAACATGGATATGAGATGCAATATCTCGTTTTAAGAAGAATTTGAAATCTATTGCGTCGATACGTAGAAATCTGCAAGCGCTATTTCCTAGCGAGGAAGTGTCGTATTCACATTCATTAGAAGTGTAGACGAGGAATACATAACACTTCGCAAATCATATTATATCTTACCACAAAACATAGAAATGAGATGCGATATCGCGTTTTAAGAATCATAAGAACACTATTGCTACGATACGTAGACATCTGCAAACGCTATTTCCTAGCGAGGAAATGTCGCATTTACATTCATTTGAAGTGTAGACGAGGAATACATAACACTTCGCAAATCATATTATATCTTACCATGAAACATAGAAATGAGACGCGATATCGCGTTTTAAGAATCATTAGAAATCTATTGCTACGATACCTAGACATCTGCAGACGCTACTTCCTAGCAAGGAAGTGACAAATTTACATTCATTTGAAGTGTAGACGAGGAATACATAACACATCGCAAATCATATTATATCTTACCATGAAACATAGAAATGAGATGCGATATCGCGTATTAAGAAGCATTAGAAATCTATTGCTACGATACCTAGACATCTGCAGACGCTATTTCCTAGCAAGGAAGTGTCGCATTTACATTCATTTGAAGTGTAGACGAGGAATATATAACACTTAGCAAATCATATTATATCTTACCATGAAACATAGAAATGAGATGCGATATCGCGTTTTAAGAAGCATTAGAAATCTATTGCTACGATAGGTAGACATCTGCAAACGCTATTTCCTAGCGAGGAAGTGTCGCATTCACATTCATTTGAAGTGTAGACGAGGAATACAGATCACTTCGCAAATCATATTATATCTTACCATGAAACATAGAAATGAGTTGCGATATCGCGTTTTAAGAATCATAAGAACTCTATTGCTACGATACGTAGACATCTGCAAACGCTATTTCCTTGCAAGGAAGTGTCGCATTTACATTCATATGCAGTGTAGACGAGGAATACATAACACTTCGCAAATCATATTATATCTTACCATGAAACATAGAAATGAGATGCGATATCGCGTTTTAAGAAGCATTAGAACTCTATCGCTACGATACCTAGACATCTGCAGACGCTATTTCCTAGCAAGGAAATGTCGCATTTACATTCATTTGAAGTGTAGACGAGGAATACATGACACTTCGCAAATCATATTATATCTTACCATGAAACATAGAATTGAGATGCGATATCGCGTTTTATGTAGCATTAGAACTCTATCGCTACGATACCTAGACATCTGCAGACGCTATTTCCTAGCAAGGAAGTGCCGCATTTACATTCATTTGAAGTGTAGACGAGGAATACATGACACTTCGCAAATCATATTATATCTTACCATGAAACATAGAATTGAGATGCGATATCGCGTTTTAAGAATCATAAGAACTCCATTGCTACGATACGTAGACATCTGCAAACGCTATTTACTTGCAAGGAAGTGTAGCATTTACATCCATTTGAATCGTAGACGAGGAATGCATAACACTTCGCAATGAATATTATATCTTATCATGAAACATAGATATGAGATGCAATATCTCGTTTTAAGAAGCATTTGAACTCTATTGCTTCGATACGTAGACATCTGCAAACGCTATTTCCTTGCAAGGAAGTGTCTCATCTACATTCATTTGTATCGTATACGAGGAATGCATAACACTTCGTAATGAATATTATATCTTATCATGAAACATAGATATGAGATGCAATATCGCGTTTTAAGTATCATATGAACTCCATTGCTACGATACGTAGACACCTGCAAACGCTATTTCCTTGCAAGGAAGTGTCGCATTTACATTCATTTGAATCGTATACGAGGAATGCATAACACTTCGCAAGTCATATTATATCTTAGCATGAAACATGGATATGAGATGCAATATCTCGTTTTAAGAAGAATTTGAACTCTATTGCGTCGATACGTAGAAATCTGCAAGCGCTATTTCCTAGCGAGGAAGTGTCGTATTCACATTCATTAGAAGTGTAGACGAGGAATACATAACACTTCGCAAATCATATTATATCTTACCACAAAACATAGAAATGAGATGCGATATCGCGTTTTAAGAATCATAAGAACACTATTGCTACGATACGTAGACATCTGCAAACGCTATTTCCTAGCGAGGAAATGTCGCATTTACATTCATTTGAAGTGTAGACGAGGAATACATAACACTTCGCAAATCATATTATTTCTTACCATGAAACATAGAAATGAGATGCGATATCGCGTATTAAGAAGCATTAGAAATCTATTGCTACGATACCTAGACATCTGCAGACGCTATTTCCAAGCAAGGAAGTGTCGCATTTACATTCATTTGAAGTGTAGACGAGGAATATATAACACTTAGCAAATCATATTATATCTTACCATGAAACATAGAAATGAGATGCGATATCGCGTTTTAAGAAGTATTAGAAATCTATTGCTACGATAGGTAGACATCTGCAAACGCTATTTCCTAGCGAGGAAGTGTCGCATTCACATTCATTTGAAGTGTAGACGAGGAATACATATCACTTCGCAAATCATATTATATCTTACCATGAAACATAGAAATGAGATGCGATATCGCGTTTTAAGAATCATAAGAACTCTATTGCTACGATACGTAGACATCTGCAAACGCTATTTCCTTGCAAGGAAGTGTCGCATTTACATTCATATGCAGTGTAGACGAGGAATACATAACACTTCGCAAATCATATTATATCTTACCATGAAACATAGAAATGAGATGCGATATCGCGTATTAAGAAGCATTAGAAATCTATTGCTACGATACCTAGACATCTGCAGACGCTATTTCCTAGCAAGGAAGTGTCGCATTTACATTCATTTGAAGTGTAGACGATGAATACATAACACTTCGCAAATGATATTATACCTTACCATAAAACATAGAAATGAGATGCGATATCGCGTTTTAAGAATCATAAGAACACTATTGCTACGATACGTAGACATCTGCAAACGCTATTTCCTAGCGAGGAAATGTCGCATTCACATTCATTTGAAGTGTGGACGAGGAATACATAACACTTCGCAAATCATATTATATCTTACCATGAAACATAGAAATGAGACGCGATATCGCGTTTTAAGAATCATAAGAACTCTACTGCTACGATACGTAGACAACTGCAAACGCTATTTCCTTGCAAGGAAGTGTCGCATTTACATTGATTTGAAGTGTAGACGAGGAATACATGACTCTTCGCAAATCATATTATATCTTACCATGAAACATAGAAATGAGATGCGATATCGCGTTTTAAGAAGCATTAGAAATCTATTGCTACGATGCGTAGACATCTGCAAACGCAATTTCCTAGCGAGGAAGTGCCGCATTCACATTCCTTTGAAGTGTAGACGAGGAATACATAACACTTCACAAATCATATTATATCTTACCATGAAACATAGAAATGAGATGCGATATCGCGTTTTAAGAAGCATTAGAAATCTATTGCTACGATACATAGACATCTCCAGACGCTATTTCCTACCAAGGAAGTGACAAATTTACATTCATTTGAAGTGTAGACGAGGAATACATAACACTTCGCAAACCATATAATATCTTACCATGAAACATAGAAATGGGATGCGATATCGAGTATTAAGAAGCATTAGAAATCTATTACTACGATACCTAGACATCTGCAGACGCTATTTCCTAGCAAGGAAGTGTCGCATTTACATCCATTTGAATCGTAGACGAGGAATACGTAACACTTCTCAAATCATATTATATCTTACCATGAAACATAGAAATGCGACGCGATATCGCGTTTTAAGAAGCATTAGAACTCTATCGTTACGATACCTAGACATCTCCAGACGCTATTTCCTAGCAAGGAAGTGTCGCGTTTACATTCATTTGAAGTGTAGACGAGGAATACATAACACTTCGCAAATGATATTATATCTTACCATAAAACGTAGAAATGAGATGCGATATCGCGTTTTAAGAATCATAAGAACACTATTGCTACGATACGTAGACATCTGCAAACGCTATTTCCTAGCGAGGAAATGTCGCATTCACATTCATTTGAAGTGTAGACGAGGAATACATAACACTTCTATCATCATATTATATCTTAACATGAAACATAGAACTGAGACGCGATATCGCGTTTTAAGAATCATAAGAACTATATTGCTACGATACGTAGACAACTGCAAACGCTATTTCCTTGCAAGGAAGTGTCGCATTTACATTCATTTGAAGTGTAGACGAGGAATACATGACACTTCGCAAATCATATTATATCTTACCATGAAACATAGAAATGAGATGCGATATCGCGTTTATGTATCATAAGAACTCCATTGCTGCGATACGTAGACACCTGTAAACGCTATTTCCTTGCAAGGGAGTGTCGCATTTACATTCATTTGAATCGTAGACGAGGAATGGATAACACTTCGCAATGAATATTATATCTTATCATGAAAAATAGATATGAGATGCAATATCTCGTTTTAAGAAGCATTTGAACTCTATTGCTACGATACCTAGACATCTGCAGACGCTATTTCCTAGCAAGGAAGTGTCGCATTTACATTCGTTTGAAGTGTAGACGAGGAATACATGACACTTCGCAAATCATATTATATCTTACCATGAAACATAGAAATGAGATGCGATATCGCGTTTATGTATCATAAGAACTCCATTGCTGCGATACGTAGACACCTGTAAACGCTATTTCCTTGCAAGGGAGTGTCGCATTTACATTCATTTGAATCGTAAACGAGGAATGGATAACACTTCGCAATGAATATTATATCTTACCATGAAACATAGAAATGAGATGCGATATCGCGTTTTAAGAAGCATTAGAACTCTATAGCTACGATACCTAGACATCTGCAGACGATATTTCCTAGCAAGGGAGTGTCGCATTTACATTCATTTGAAGTGTAGACGAGGAATACATAACACTTCGCAAATGATATTATATCTTACCATGAAACGTAGAAATGAGATGCGATATCGCGTATTAAGAAGCATTAGAAATCTATTGCTACGATACCTGGACATCTGCAGACGCTATTTCCTAGCAAGGAAGTGTCGCATTTACATTCATTTGAAGTGTAGACGAGGAATACATAACACTTCGCAAATGATATTATATCTTACCATAAAACATAGAAATGAGATGCGATATCGCGTTTTAAGAAGCATTAGAACTCTATAGCTACGATACCTAGACATCTGCAGACGCTATTTCCTAGCAAAGGAGTGTCGATTTTACATTCATTTGAAGTGTAGACGAGGAATACATAACACTTCGCAAATGATATTATATCTTACCATGAAACATAGAAATGAGATGCGATATCGCGTATTAAGAAGCATTAGTAATCTATTGCTACGATACCTAGACATCTGCAGACGCTATTTCCTAGCAAGGAAGTGTCGCATTTACATTCATTTGAAGTGTAGACGAGGAATACATAACACTTCGCAAATGATATTATATCTTACCATAAAACATAGAAATGGGATGCGATATCGCGTTTTAAGTATCATAAGAACTCTATTGCTACGATACGTAGACAACTGCAAACGCTATTTCCTTGCAAGGAAGTGTCGCATTTACATTGATTTGAAGTGTAGACGAGGAATACATGACTCTTCGCAAACCATATAATATCTTACCATGAAACATAGAAATGAGATGCGATATCGCGTATTAAGAAGCATTAGAAACCTATTGCTACGATACCTAGACATCTGCAGACGCTATTTCCTAGCAAGGAAGTGTCGCACTTACGTTCATTTGAAGTGTAGACGACGAATACATAACACTTCGCAAATGATATTATATCTTGCCATAAAACATAGAAATGAGATGCGATATCACGTTTTAAGAATCATAAGAACACTATTGCTACGATACGTAGACATCTGCAAACGCTATTTCCTAGCGAGGAAATGTCGCATTCACATTCATTTGAAGTGTAGACGAGGAATACATAACACTTCGCAAATCATATTATATCTTACCATGAAACATAGAAATGAGACGCGATATCACGTTTTAAGAATCATAAGAACTTTATTGCTACGATACGTAGACAACTGCAAACGCTATTTCCTTGCAAGGAAGTGTCGCATTTACATTGATTTGAAGTGTAGACGAGGAATACATGACTCTTCGCAAATCATATTATATCTTACCATGAAACATAGAAATGAGATGCGATATCGCGTTTTAAGAAGCATTAGAAATCTATTGCTACGATACGTAGACATCTGCAAACGCTATTTCCTAGCGAGGAAGTGTCGCATTCACATTCATTTGAAGTGTAGACGTGGAATACATATCACTTCGCAAATCATATTATATCTTACCATGAAACATAGAAATGAGATGCGATATCGCGTTTTAAGAATCATAAGAACTCTATTGCTACGATACGTAGAAATCTGCAAACGCTATTTCCTTGCAAGGAAGTGTCGCATTTACATTCATTTGAAGTGTAGACGAGGAATACATAACACTTCGCAAATCATATTATATCTTACCATGAACCATAGAAATGAGATGCGATATCGCGTTTTAAGTATCATAAGAACTCCATTGCTACGATACGTAGACATCTGCAAACGCTATTTCCTTGCATGGAAGTGTCGCATTTACATTCACTTGAAGTGTAGACGAGGAATACATAACACTTCGCAAATCATATAATATCTTACCATGTAACATAGAAATGAGATGCGATATCGCGTTTTAAGAATCATATGAACTCTATTGCTACGATACGTAGACACCTGCAAACGCTATTCCCTAGCGAGGAAGTGTCGCATTTACATTCATTTGAATCGTAGACGAGGAATGCATAACACTTCGCAATGAATATTATATCTTATCATGAAACATAGATATGAGATGCAATATCTCGTTTTAAGAAGCTTTTGAACTCTATTGCTTCGATACGTAGACATCAGCAAACGCTATTTCCTTGCAAGGAAGTGTCGCATTTACGTTCATTGGACCGTAGACGAGGAATGCATAACACTTCGCAATGAATATTATATCTTATCATGAAACATAGATATGAGATGCAATATCTCGATTTAAGAAGCATTTGAACTCTATTGCTTCGATACGTAGACATCTACAAACGCTGTTTCCTTGCAAGGAAGTGTCGCATTTACATTCATTTGAAGTGCAGACGAGGAATACATGACACTTCGCAAATCATATTATATCTTACCATGAAACATAGAAATGAGATGTGATATCGCGTTTTAAGAAGCATTAGAAATCAATTGCTACGATACGTAGACATCTGCAAACGCTATTTCTTTGCAAGGAAGTGTCGCATTTACATTCATTTGAATCGTAGACGAGGAATACATAGCACTTCGCAAATCATATTATATCTTACCATGAAACATAGAAATGAGATGCGATATCGCGTTTTCAGAAGCATTAGAAATCTATTGCTACGATACCTAGACATCTGCAGACGCTATTTCCTAGCAAGGAAGTGTCGCATTTACGTTCATTTGAAGTGTAGACGAGGAATACATAACACTTCGCAAATGATATTATATCTTACCATAAAACATAGAAATGAGATGCGATATCACGTTTTAAGAAGCATTAGAAATCTATTGCTACGATACCTAGACATCTGCAGACGCTACTTCCTAGCAAGGAAGTGACAAATTTACAATCACTTGAAGTGTAGACGAGGAATATATAACACTTCGTAAATCATATTATATCTTACCATGAAACATAGAAATGAGATGCGATATCGCGCGTTTTAAGAAGCATTAGAAATCTATTGCTACGATACGTAGACATCTGCAAACGCTATTTCCTAGCGAGGAAGTGTCGCATTCACATTCATTTGAAGTGTAGACGAGGAATACATATCACTTGGCAAATCATATTATATCTTACCATGAAACATAGAAATGAGATGCGATATCGCGTTTTAAGAATCATAAGAACTCTATTGCTACGATACGTAGACAACTGCGAACGCTATTTCCTTGCAAGGAAGTGTCGCATTTACATTGATTTGAAGTGTAGACGAGGAACACATGACTCTTCGCAAATCATATTATATCTTACCATGAAACATAGAAATGAGATGCGATATCGCGTTTTAAGAAGCATTAGAAATCTATTGCTACGATACCTAGACATCTGCAGACGCTACTTCCTAGCAAGGATGTGACAAATTTACAATCACTTGAAGTGTAGACGAGGAATATATAACTCTTCGTAAATCATATTATATCTTACCATGAAACATAGAAATGAGATGCGATATCGCGCGTTTTAAGAAGCATTAGAAATCTATTGCTACGATACGTAGACATCTGCAAACGCTATTTCCTAGCGAGGAAGTGACAAATTTACAATCACTTGAAGTGTAGACGAGGAATATATAACACTTCGTAAATCATATTATATCTTACCATGAAACATAGAAATGAGATGCGATATCGCGCGTTTTAAGAAGCATTAGAAATCTATTGCTACGATACGTAGACATCTGCAAACGCTATTTCCTAGCGAGGAAGTGTCGCATTCACATTCATTTGAAGTGTAGACGAGGAATACATATCACTTCGCAAATCATATTATATCTTACCATGAAACATAGAAATGAGATGCGATATCGCGTTTTAAGAATCATAAGAACCCTATTGCTACGATACGTAGACATCTGCAAACGCTATTTCCTTGCAAGGATGTGTCGCATTTACATTCATTTGAATCGTAGACGAGGAATGCATAAGACTTCGCAATGAATATTATATCTTATCATGAAAGATAGATATGAGATGCTATATCTCGTTTTAAGAATCATAAGAACTCTATTGCTACGATACGTAGACAACTGCGAACGCTATTTCCTTGCAAGGAAGTGTCGCATTTACATTGATTTGAAGTGTAGACGAGGAATACATGACTCTTCGCAAATCATATTATATCTTACCATGAAACATAGAAATGAGATGCGATATCGCGTTTTAAGAAGCATTAGAAATCTATTGCTACGATACCTAGACATCTGCAGACGCTACTTCCTAGCAAGGAAGTGACAAATTTACAATCACTTGAAGTGTAGACGAGGAATATATAATACTTCGTAAATCATATTATATCTTACCATGAAACATAGAAATGAGATGCGATATCGCGCGTTTTAAGAAGCATTAGAAATCTATTGCTACGATACGTAGACATCTGCAAACGCTATTTCCTATCGAGGAAGTGACAAATTTACAATCACTTGAAGTGTAGACGAGGAATATATAACACTTCGTAAATCATATTGTATCTTACCATGAAACATAGAAATGAGATGCGATATCGCGCGTTTTAAGAAGCATTAGAAATCTATTGCTACGATACGTAGACATCTGCAAACGCTATTTCCTAGCGAGGAAGTGTCGCATTGACATTCATTTGAAGTGTAGACGAGGAATACATTTCACTTCGCAAATCATATTATATCTTACCATGAAACATAGAAATGAGATGCGATATCGCGTTTTAAGAATCATAAGAACCCTATTGCTACGATACGTAGACATCTGCAAACGCTATTTCCTTGCAAGGAAGTGTCGCATTTACATTCATTTGAATCGTAGACGAGGAATGCATAAGACTTCGCAATGAATATTATATCTTATCATGAAAGATAGATATGAGATGCTATATCTCGTTTTATGAATCATAAGAACTCTATTGCTACGATACGTAGACAACTGCAAACGCTATTTCCTTGCAAGGAAGTGTCGCATTTACATTGATTTGAAGTGTAGACGAGGAATACATGACTCTTCGCAAATCATATTATATCTTACCATGAAACATAGAAATGAGATGCGATATCGCGTTTTAAGAAGCATTACAAATCTATTGCTACGATACGTAGACATCTGCAAACGCAATTTCCTAGCGAGGAAGTGCCGCATTCACATTCCTTTGAAGTGTAGACGAGGAATACATAACACTTCACAAATCATATTATATCTTACCATGAAACATAGAAATGAGATGCGATATCGCGTTTTAAGAAGCATTAGAAATCTATTGCTACGATACCTAGACATCTGCAGACGCTATTTCCTACCAAGGAAGTGACAAATTTACATTCATTTGAAGTGTAGACGAGGAATACATAACAGTTCGCAAACCATATAATATCTTACCATGAAACATAGAAATGAGATGCGATATCGCGTATTAAGAAGCATTAGAAATCTATTGCTACGATACCTAGACATCTGCAGACGCTATTTCCTAGCAAGGAAGTGTCGCATTTACGTTCATTTGAAGTGTAGACGAGGAATACATAACACTTCGCAAATGATATTATATCTTACCATGAAACATAGAAATGAGATGCGATATCGCGTATTAAGAAGCATTAGAAATCTATTGCTGCGATACCTAGACATCTGCAGACGCTATTTCCTAGCAAGGAAGTGTCGCATTTACATTGATTTGAAGTGTAGTCGAGGAATACATGACTCTTCGCAAATCATATTATATCTTACCATGAAACATAGAAATGAGATGCGATATCGCGTTTTAAGAAGCATTAGAAATCTATTGCTACGATACGTAGACATCTGCAAACGCAATTTCCTAGCGAGGAAGTGCCGCATTCACATTCCTTTGAAGTGTAGACGAGGAATACATAACACTTCACAAATCATATTATATCTTACCATGAAACATAGAAATGAGATGCGATATCGCGTTTTAAGAAGCATTAGAAATCTATTGCTACGATACCTAGACATCTGCAGACGCTATTTCCTACCAAGGAAGTGACAAGTTTACATTCATTTGAAGTGTAGACGAGGAATACATAACACTTCGCAAACCATATAATATCTTACCATGAAACATAGAAATGAGATGCGATATCGCGTATTAAGAAGCATTAGAAATCTATTGCTACGATACCTAGACATCTGCAGACGCTATTTCCTAGCAAGGAAGTGTCGCATTTACGTTCATTTGAAGTGTAGACGAGGAATACATAACACTTCGCAAATGATATTATATCTTACCATAAAACATAGAAATGAGATGCGATATCACGTTTTAAGAATCATATGAACTCTATTGCTACGATACGTAGACACCTGCAAACGCTATTCCCTAGCGAGGAAGTGTCGCATTTACATTCATTTGAATCGTAGACGAGGAATGCATAACACTTCGCAATGAATATTATATCTTATCATGAAACATAGATATGAGATGCAATATCTCGTTTTAAGAAGCTTTTGAACTCTATTGCTTCGATACGTAGACATCAGCAAACGCTATTTCCTTGCAAGGAAGTGTCGCATTTACGTTCATTGGATCGTAGACGAGGAATGCATAACACTTCGCAATGAATATTATATCTTATCATGAAACATAGATATGAGATGCAATATCTCGATTTAAGAAGCATTTGAACTCTATTGCTTCGATACGTAGACATCTACAAACGCTATTTCCTTGCAAGGAAGTGTCGCATTTACATTCATTTGAAGTGCAGACGGGGAATATATAACACTTCGTAAATCATATTATATCTTACCATGAAACATAGAAATGAGATGCGATATCGCGCGTTTTAAGAAGCATTAGAAATCTATTGCTACGATACGTAGACATCTGCAAACGCTATTTCCTAGCGAGGAAGTGTCGCATTCACATTCATTTGAAGTGTAGACGAGGAATACATATCACTTCGCAAATCATATTATATCTTACCATGAAACATAGAAATGAGATGCGATATCGCGTTTTAAGAATCATAAGAACCCTATTGCTACGATACGTAGACATCTGCAAACGCTATTTCCTTGCAAGGAAGTGTCGCATTTACATTCATTTGAATCGTAGACGAGGAATGCATATGACTTCGCAATGAATATTATATCTTATCATGAAAGATAGATATGAGATGCTATATCTCGTTTTAAGAATCATAAGAACTCTATTGCTACGATACGTAGACAACTGCGAACGCTATTTCCTTGCAAGGAAGTGTCGCATTTACATTGATTTGAAGTGTAGACGAGGAATACATGACTCTTCGCAAATCATATTATATCTTACCATGAAACATAGAAATGAGATGCGATATCGCGTTTTAAGAAGCATTAGAAATCTATTGCTACGATACCTAGACATCTGCAGACGCTACTTCCTAGGAAGGAAGTGACAAATTTACAATCACTTGAAGTGTAGACGAGGAATATATAATACTTCGTAAATCATATTATATCTTACCATGAAACATAGAAATGAGATGCGATATCGCGCGTTTTAAGAAGCATTAGAAATCTATTGCTACGATACGTAGACATCTGCAAACGCTATTTCCTATCGAGGAAGTGACAAATTTACAATCACTTGAAGTGTAGACGAGGAATATATAACACTTCGTAAATCATATTGTATCTTACCATGAAACATAGAAATGAGATGCGATATCGCGCGTTTTAAGAAGCATTAGAAATCTATTGCTACGATACGTAGACATCTGCAAACGCTATTTCCTAGCGAGGAAGTGTCGCATTGACATTCATTTGAAGTGTAGACGAGGAATACATTTCACTTCGCAAATCATATTATATCTTACCATGAAACATAGAAATGAGATGCGATATCGCGTTTTAAGAATCATAAGAACCCTATTGCTACGATACGTAGACATCTGCAAACGCTATTTCCTTGCAAGGAAGTGTCGCATTTACATTCATTTGAATCGTAGACGAGGAATGCATAAGACTTCGCAATGAATATTATATCTTATCATGAAAGATAGATATGAGATGCTATATCTCGTTTTATGAATCATAAGAACTCTATTGCTACGATACGTAGACAACTGCAAACGCTATTTCCTTGCAAGGAAGTGTCGCATTTACATTGATTTGAAGTGTAGACGAGGAATACATGACTCTTCGCAAATCATATTATATCTTACCATGAAACATAGAAATGAGATGCGATATCGCGTTTTAAGAAGCATTAGAAATCTATTGCTACGATACGTAGACATCTGCAAACGCAATTTCCTAGCGAGGAAGTGCCGCATTCACATTCCTTTGAAGTGTAGACGAGGAATACATAACACTTCACAAATCATATTATATCTTACCATGAAACATAGAAATGAGATGCGATATCGCGTTTTAAGAAGCATTAGAAATCTATTGCTACGATACCTAGACATCTGCAGACGCTATTTCCTACCAAGGAAGTGACAAATTTACATTCATTTGAAGTGTAGACGAGGAATACATAACAGTTCGCAAACCATATAATATCTTACCATGAAACATAGAAATGAGATGCGATATCGCGTATTAAGAAGCATTAGAAATCTATTGCTACGATACCTAGACATCTGCAGACGCTATTTCCTAGCAAGGAAGTGTCGCATTTACGTTCATTTGAAGTGTAGACGAGGAATACATAACACTTCGCAAATGATATTATATCTTACCATGAAACATAGAAATGAGATGCGATATCGCGTATTAAGAAGCATTAGAAATCTATTGCTACGATACCTAGACATCTGCAGACGCTATTTCCTAGCAAGGAAGTGTCGCATTTACATTGATTTGAAGTGTAGTCGAGGAATACATGACTCTTCGCAAATCATATTATATCTTACCATGAAACATAGAAATGAGATGCGATATCGCGTTTTAAGAAGCATTAGAAATCTATTGCTACGATACGTAGACATCTGCAAACGCAATTTCCTAGCGAGGAAGTGCCGCATTCACATTCCTTTGAAGTGTAGACGAGGAATACATAACACTTCACAAATCATATTATATCTTACCATGAAACATAGAAATGAGATGCGATATCGCGTTTTAAGAAGCATTAGAAATCTATTGCTACGATACCTAGACATCTGCAGACGCTATTTCCTACCAAGGAAGTGACAAATTTACATTCATTTGAAGTGTAGACGAGGAATACATAACACTTCGCAAACCATATAATATCTTACCATGAAACATAGAAATGAGATGCGATATCGCGTATTAAGAAGCATTAGAAATCTATTGCTACGATACCTAGACATCTGCAGACGCTATTTCCTAGCAAGGAAGTGTCGCATTTACGTTCATTTGAAGTGTAGACGAGGAATACATAACACTTCGCAAATGATATTATATCTTACCATAAAACATAGAAATGAGATGCGATATCACGTTTTAAGAATCATATGAACTCTATTGCTACGATACGTAGACACCTGCAAACGCTATTCCCTAGCGAGGAAGTGTCGCATTTACATTCATTTGAATCGTAGACGAGGAATGCATAACACTTCGCAATGAATATTATATCTTATCATGAAACATAGATATGAGATGCAATATCTCGTTTTAAGAAGCTTTTGAACTCTATTGCTTCGATACGTAGACATCAGCAAACGCTATTTCCTTGCAAGGAAGTGTCGCATTTACGTTCATTGGATCGTAGACGAGGAATGCATAACACTTCGCAATGAATATTATATCTTATCATGAAACATAGATATGAGATGCAATATCTCGATTTAAGAAGCATTTGAACTCTATTGCTTCGATACGTAGACATCTACAAACGCTATTTCCTTGCAAGGAAGTGTCGCATTTACATTCATTTGAAGTGCAGACGGGGAATACATGACACTTCGCAAATCATATTATATCTTACCATGAAACATAGAAATGAGATGTGATATCGCGTTTTAAGAAGCATTAGAAATCAATTGCTACGATACGTAGACATCTGCAAACGCTATTTCTTTGCAAGGAAGTGTCGCATTTACATTCATTTGAATCGTAGACGAGAAATACATAGCACTTCGCAAATCATATTATATCTTACCATGAAACATAGAAATGAGATGCGATATCGCGTTTTAAGAAGCATTAGAAATCTATTGCTACGATACGTAGACATCCGCAAACGCTATTTCCTAGCGAGGAAGTGTCGCATTCACATTCCTTTGAAGAGTAGACGAGGAATACATAACACTTCGCAAATCATATTGTATCTTACCATGAAACATAGAAATGAGATGCGATATCGCGTTTTAAGAAGCATTAGAAATCTATTACTACGATACGTAGACACCTGCAAACGCTATTTCCTAGCGAGGAAGTGTCGCATTCACATTCCTTTGAAGTGTAGACGAGGAATACATAACACTTCGCATATCATATTATATCTTACCATGAAACATAGAAATGAGATGCGATATCGCGTTTTAAGAAGCATTAGAAATCTATTGCTACGATACCTAGACATCTGCAGACGCTACTTCCTAGCAAGGAAGTGACAAATTTACAATCACTTGAAGTGTAGATGAGGAATATATAACACTTCGTAAATCATATTATATCTTACCATGAAACATAGATATGAGATGCGATATCGCGCGTTTTAAGAAGCATTAGAAATCTATTGCTACGATACGTAGACATCTGCAAACGCTATTTCCTAGCGAGGAAGTGTCGCATTCACATTCATTTGAAGTGTAGACGAGGAATACATATCACTTCGCAAATCATATTATATCTTACCATGAAACATAGAAATGAGATGCGATATCGCGTTTTAAGAATCATAAGAACCCTATTGCTACGATACGTAGACATCTGCAAACGCTATTTCCTCGCAAGGAAGTGTCGCATTTACATTCATTTGAATCGTAGACGAGGAATGCATAAGACTTCGCAATGAATATTATATCTTATCATGAAAGATAGATATGAGATGCTATATCTCGTTTTAAGAATCATAAGAACTCTATTGCTACGATACGTAGACAACTGCGAACGCTATTTCCTTGCAAGGAAGTGTCGCATTTACATTGATTTGAAGTGTAGACGAGGAATACATGACTCTTCGCAAATCATATTATATCTTACCATGAAACATAGAAATGAGATGCGATATCGCGTTTTAAGAAGCATTAGAAATCTATTGCTACGATACCTAGACATCTGCAGACGCTACTTCCTAGCAAGGAAGTGACAAATTTACAATCACTTGAAGTGTAGACGAGGAATATATAACACTTCGTAAATCATATTATATCTTACCATGAAACATAGAAATGAGATGCGATATCGCGCGTTTTAAGAAGCATTAGAAATCTATTGCTACGATACGTAGACATCTGCAAACGCTATTTCCTAGCGAGGAAGTGACAAATTTACAATCACTTGAAGTGTAGACGAGGAATATATAACACTTCGCAAATCATATTATATCTTACCATGAAACATAGAAATGAGATGCGATATCGCGTTTTAAGAATCATAAGAACCCTATTGCTACGATACGTAGACATCTGCAAACGCTATTTCCTCGCAAGGAAGTGTCGCATTTACATTCATTTGAATCGTAGACGAGGAATGCATAAGACTTCGCAATGAATATTATATCTTATCATGAAAGATAGATATGAGATGCTATATCTCGTTTTAAGAATCATAAGAACTCTATTGCTACTATACGTAGACAACTGCGAACGCTATTTCCTTGCAAGGAAGTGTCGCATTTACATTGATTTGAAGTGTAGACGAGGAATACATGACTCTTCGCAAATCATATTATATCTTACCATGAAACATAGAAATGAGATGCGATATCGCGTTTTAAGAAGCATTAGAAATCTATTGCTACGATACCTAGACATCTGCAGACGCTACTTCCTAGCAAGGAAGTGACAAATTTACAATCACTTGATGTGTAGACGAGGAATATATAACACTTCGTAAATCATATTATATCTTACCATGAAACATAGAAATGAGATGCGATATCGCGCGTTTTAAGAAGCATTAGAAATCTATTGCTACGATACGTAGACATCTGCAAACGCTATTTCCTAGCGAGGAAGTGACAAATTTACAATCACTTGAAGTGTAGACGAGGAATATATAACACTTCGTAAATCATATTATATCTTACCATGAAACATAGAAATGAGATGCGATATCGCGCGTTTTAAGAAGCATTAGAAATCTATTGCTATGATACGTAGACATCTGCAAACGCTATTTCCTAGCGAGGAAGTGTCGCATTCACATTCATTTGAAGTGTAGACGAGGAATACATATCACTTCGCAAATCATATTATATCTTACCATGAAACATAGAAATGAGATGCGATATCGCGTTTTAAGAATCATAAGAACCCTATTGCTACGATACGTAGACATCTGCAAACGCTATTTCCTTGCAAGGAAGTGTCGCATTTACATTCATTTGAATCGTAGACGAGGAATGCATAAGACTTCGCAATGAATATTATATCTTATCATGAAAGATAGATATGAGATGCTATATCTCGTTTTAAGAATCATAAGAACTCTATTGCTACGATACGTAGACAACTGCAAACGCTATTTCCTTGCAAGGAAGTGTCGCATTTACATTGATTTGAAGTGTAGACGAGGAATACATGACTCTTCGCAAATCATATTATATCTTACCATGAAACATAGAAATGAGATGCGATATCGCGTTTTAAGAAGCATTAGAAATCTATTGCTACGATACGTAGACATCTGCAAACGCAATTTCCTAGCGAGGAAGTGCCGCATTCACATTCCTTTGAAGTGTAGACGAGGAATACATAACACTTCACAGATCATATTATATCTTACCATGAAACATAGAAATGGGATGCGATATCGCGTTTTAAGAATCATATGAACTCTATTGCTACGATACGTAGACACCTGCAAACGCTATTCCCTAGCGAGGAAGTGTCGCATTTACATTCATTTGAATCGTAGACGAGGAATGCATAACACTTCGCAATGAATATTATATCTTATCATGAAACATAGATATGAGATGCAATATCTCGTTTTAAGAAGCATTTGAACTCTATTGCTTCGATACGTAGACATCTGCAAACGCTATTTCCGTGCAAGGAAGTGTCGCATTTACGTTCATTGGATCGTAGACGAGGAATGCATAACACTTCGCAATGAATATTATATCTTATCATGAAACATAGATATGAGATGCAATATCTCGATTTAAGAAGCATTTGAACTCTATTGCTTCGATACGTAGACATCTACAAACGCTATTTCCTTGCAAGGAAGTGTCGCATTTACATTCATTTGAAGTGCAGACGAGGAATACATGACACTTCGCAAATCATATTATATCTTACCACGAAACATAGAAATGAGATGTGATATCGCGTTTTAAGAAGAATTAGAAATCAATTGCTACGATACGTAGAAATCTGCAAACGCTATTTCTTTGCAAGGAAGTGTCGCATTTACATTCATTTGAATCGTAGACGAGGAATACATAGCACTTTGCAAATCATATTATATCTTACCATGAAACATAGAAATGAGATGCGATATCGCGTTTTAAGAAGCATTAGAAATCTATTGCTACGATACGTAGATATCTGCAAACGCTATTTCCTATCGAGGAAGTGTCGCATTCACATTCCTTTGAAGTGTAGACGAGGAATACATAACACTTCGCAAATCATATTATATCTTACCATGAAACATAGAAATGAGATGCAATATAGCGTTTTAAGAATCATAAGAACTCTATTGCTACGATACGTAGACATCTGCAAGCGCTATTTCCTAGCGAGGAAGTGTCGCATTCACATTCCTTTGAAGTGTAGACGAGGAATACATAACACTTCGCAAATGATATTACATCTTACCATGAAACATAGAAATGAGATGCAATATCGCGTTTTAAGAATCATAAGAACTCTATTGCTACGATACGTAGACATCTGCAGACGCTATTTCCTCGCAAGGAAGAGTCGCATTTACATTCATTTGAAGTGTAGACGAGGAATACATGACACTTCGCAAATCATATTATATCTTACCATGAAACATAGAAATGAGTTGCGATATCGCGTTTTAAGGAGCATTAGAAATCTATTGCTACGATACCTAGACATCTGCAGACGCTACTTCCTAGCAAGGAAGTGACAAATTTACAATCATTTGAAGTGTGGACGAGGAATGCATAACACTTCGCAATGAATATTATATCTTATCATGAACCGTAGATATGAGATGTGATATCGCGTTTTAAGAAGCTTTTGAACTCTATTGCTTCGATACGTAGACATCTGCAAACGCTATTTCCTTGCAAGGAAGTGTCGCATTTACGATCATTTGAATCGTAGACAAGGAATGCATAACACTTCGCAATGAATATTATATCTTATCACGAAACATAGATATGAGATGCAATATCTCGATTTAAGAAGCATTTGAACTCTATTGCTTCGATACGTAGACATCTGGAAACGCTATTTCCTTGCAAGGAAGTGTCGCATTTACATTCATTTGAAGTGCAGACGAGGAATACATGACACTTCGCAGATCATATTATATCTTACCATGAAACATAGAAATGAGATGTGATATCGCGTTTTAAGAAGCATTAGAAATCTATTGCTACGATACGTAAACATCTGCAAACGCTATTTCTTTGCAAGGAAGTGTCGCATTTACATCCATTTGAATCGTAGACGAGGAATACATAACACTTCGCAAATCATATTATATCTTACCATGAAACATAGAAATGCGACGCGATATCGCGTTTTAAGAAGCATTAGAACTCTATCGTTACGATACCTAGACATCTCCAGACGCTATTTCCTAGCAAGGAAGTGTCGCGTTTACATTCATTTGAAGTGTAGACAAGGAATACATAACACTTCGCAAATGATATTATATCTTACCATAAAACATAGAAATGAGATGCGATATCGCGTTTCAAGAATCATAAGAACACTATTGCTACGATACGTAGGCATCTGCAAACGCTATTTCCTAGCGAGGAAATGTCTCATTCACATTCATTTGAAGTGTAGGCGAGGAATACATAACACTTCGCAAATCATATTATATCTTACCATGAAACATAGAAATGAGACGCGATATCGCGTTTTAAGAATCGTAAGAACTATATTGCTACGATACGTAGACAACTGCAAACGCTACTTCCTTGCAAGGAAGTGTCGCATTTACATTCATTTGAAGTGTAGACGAGGAATACATGACACTTCGCAAATCATATTATATCTTACCATGAAACATAGAAATGAGATGCGATATCGCGTTTATGTATCATAAGAACTCCATTGCTACGATACGTAGACACCTGTAAACGCTATTTCCTTGCAAGGGAGTGTCGCATTTACATTCATTTGTATCGTAAACGAGGAATGGATAACACTTCGCAATGAATATTATACCTTATCATGAAAAATAGATATGGGATGCAATATCTCGTTTTAAGAAGCATTTGAACTCTATTGCTACGATACCTAGACATCTGCAGACGCTATTTCCTAGCAAGGAAGTGTCGCATTTACATTCATTTGATGTGTAGACGAGGAATACATGACACTTCGCAAATCATATTATATCTTACCATGAAACATAGAAATGAGATGCGATATCGCGTTTTAAGAAGCATTAGAACTCTATAGCTGCGATACCTAGACATCTGCAGACGCTATTTCCTAGCAAGGGAGTGTCGCATTTACATTCATTTGAAGTGTAGACGAGGAATACATAACACTTCGCAAATGATATTATATCTTACCATGAAGCATAGAAATGAGATGCGATATCGCGTCTTAAGAGGCATTAGAAATCTATTGCTACGGTACCTAGACATCTGCAGACGCTATTTCCTAGCAAGGAAGTGTCGCATTTACATTCATTTGAAGTGTAGACGAGAAATACATAACACTTCGCAAATGATATTATATCTTACCATAAAACATAGAAATGAGATGCGATATCACGTTTTAAGAATCATAAGAACACTATTGCTACGATACGTAGACATCTGCAAACGCTATTTCCTAGCGAGGAAATGTCGCATTCACATTCATTTGAAGTGTAGACGAGGAATACATAACACTTCGCAAATCATATTATATCTTACCATGAAACATAGAAATGAGACGCGATATCGCGTTTTAAGAATCATAAGAACTCCATTGCTACGATACGTAGACAACTGCAAACGCTATTTCCTTGCAAGGAAGTGTCGCATTTACATTCATTTGAAGTGTAGACGAGGAATACATGACTCTTCGCAAATCATATTATATCTTACCATGAAACATAGAAATGAGATGCGATATCGCGTTTTAAGAAGCATTAGAAATCTATTTCTACGATACGTAAACATCTGCGAACGCAATTTCCTAGCGAGGAAGTGTCGCATTCACATTCCTTTGAAGTGTAGACGAGGAATACATAACACGTCGCAAATCATATTATATCTTACCATGAAACATAGAAATGGGATGCGATATCGCGTTTTAAGAAGCATTAGAAATCTATTGCTACGATACCTAGACATCTGCAGACGCTATTTCCTACCAAGGAAGTGACAAATTTGCATTCATTTGAAGTGTAGACGAGGAATACATAACACTTCGCAAACCATATTATATCTTACCATGAAACATAGAAATGAGATGCAATATCGCGTTTTAAGAATCATAAGAACCCTATTGCTACGATACGTAGACATCTGCAAACGCTATTTCCTCGCAAGGAAGTGTCGCATTTACATTCATTTGAATCGTAGACGAGGAATGCATAAGACTTCGCAATGAATATTATATCTTATCATGAAAGATAGATATGAGATGCTATATCTCGTTTTAAGAATCATAAGAACTCTATTGCTACGATACGTAGACAACTGCGAACGCTATTTCCTTGCAAGGAAGTGTCGCATTTACATTGATTTGAAGTGTAGACGAGGAATACATGACTCTTCGCAAATCATATTATATCTTACCATGAAACATAGAAATGAGATGCGATATCGCGTTTTAAGAAGCATTAGAAATCTATTGCTACGATACCTAGACATCTGCAGACGCTACTTCCTAGGAAGGAAGTGACAAATTTACAATCACTTGAAGTGTAGACGAGGAATATATAATACTTCGTAAATCATATTATATCTTACCATGAAACATAGAAATGAGATGCGATATCGCGCGTTTTAAGAAGCATTAGAAATCTATTGCTACGATACGTAGACATCTGCAAACGCTATTTCCTATCGAGGAAGTGACAAATTTACAATCACTTGAAGTGTAGACGAGGAATATATAACACTTCGTAAATCATATTGTATCTTACCATGAAACATAGAAATGAGATGCGATATCGCGCGTTTTAAGAAGCATTAGAAATCTATTGCTACGATACGTAGACATCTGCAAACGCTATTTCCTAGCGAGGAAGTGTCGCATTGACATTCATTTGAAGTGTAGACGAGGAATACATTTCACTTCGCAAATCATATTATATCTTACCATGAAACATAGAAATGAGATGCGATATCGCGTTTTAAGAATCATAAGAACCCTATTGCTACGATACGTAGACATCTGCAAACGCTATTTCCTTGCAAGGAAGTGTCGCATTTACATTCATTTGAATCGTAGACGAGGAATGCATAAGACTTCGCAATGAATATTATATCTTATCATGAAAGATAGATATGAGATGCTATATCTCGTTTTATGAATCATAAGAACTCTATTGCTACGATACGTAGACAACTGCAAACGCTATTTCCTTGCAAGGAAGTGTCGCATTTACATTGATTTGAAGTGTAGACGAGGAATACATGACTCTTCGCAAATCATATTATATCTTACCATGAAACATAGAAATGAGATGCGATATCGCGTTTTAAGAAGCATTAGAAATCTATTGCTACGATACGTAGACATCTGCAAACGCAATTTCCTAGCGAGGAAGTGCCGCATTCACATTCCTTTGAAGTGTAGACGAGGAATACATAACACTTCACAAATCATATTATATCTTACCATGAAACATAGAAATGAGATGCGATATCGCGTTTTAAGAAGCATTAGAAATCTATTGCTACGATACCTAGACATCTGCAGACGCTATTTCCTACCAAGGAAGTGACAAATTTACATTCATTTGAAGTGTAGACGAGGAATACATAACAGTTCGCAAACCATATAATATCTTACCATGAAACATAGAAATGAGATGCGATATCGCGTATTAAGAAGCATTAGAAATCTATTGCTACGATACCTAGACATCTGCAGACGCTATTTCCTAGCAAGGAAGTGTCGCATTTACGTTCATTTGAAGTGTAGACGAGGAATACATAACACTTCGCAAATGATATTATATCTTACCATGAAACATAGAAATGAGATGCGATATCGCGTATTAAGAAGCATTAGAAATCTATTGCTACGATACCTAGACATCTGCAGACGCTATTTCCTAGCAAGGAAGTGTCGCATTTACATTGATTTGAAGTGTAGTCGAGGAATACATGACTCTTCGCAAATCATATTATATCTTACCATGAAACATAGAAATGAGATGCGATATCGCGTTTTAAGAAGCATTAGAAATCTATTGCTACGATACGTAGACATCTGCAAACGCAATTTCCTAGCGAGGAAGTGCCGCATTCACATTCCTTTGAAGTGTAGACGAGGAATACATAACACTTCACAAATCATATTATATCTTACCATGAAACATAGAAATGAGATGCGATATCGCGTTTTAAGAAGCATTAGAAATCTATTGCTACGATACCTAGACATCTGCAGACGCTATTTCCTACCAAGGAAGTGACAAATTTACATTCATTTGAAGTGTAGACGAGGAATACATAACACTTCGCAAACCATATAATATCTTACCATGAAACATAGAAATGAGATGCGATATCGCGTATTAAGAAGCATTAGAAATCTATTGCTACGATACCTAGACATCTGCAGACGCTATTTCCTAGCAAGGAAGTGTCGCATTTACGTTCATTTGAAGTGTAGACGAGGAATACATAACACTTCGCAAATGATATTATATCTTACCATAAAACATAGAAATGAGATGCGATATCACGTTTTAAGAATCATATGAACTCTATTGCTACGATACGTAGACACCTGCAAACGCTATTCCCTAGCGAGGAAGTGTCGCATTTACATTCATTTGAATCGTAGACGAGGAATGCATAACACTTCGCAATGAATATTATATCTTATCATGAAACATAGATATGAGATGCAATATCTCGTTTTAAGAAGCTTTTGAACTCTATTGCTTCGATACGTAGACATCAGCAAACGCTATTTCCTTGCAAGGAAGTGTCGCATTTACGTTCATTGGATCGTAGACGAGGAATGCATAACACTTCGCAATGAATATTATATCTTATCATGAAACATAGATATGAGATGCAATATCTCGATTTAAGAAGCATTTGAACTCTATTGCTTCGATACGTAGACATCTACAAACGCTATTTCCTTGCAAGGAAGTGTCGCATTTACATTCATTTGAAGTGCAGACGGGGAATACATGACACTTCGCAAATCATATTATATCTTACCATGAAACATAGAAATGAGATGTGATATCGCGTTTTAAGAAGCATTAGAAATCAATTGCTACGATACGTAGACATCTGCAAACGCTATTTCTTTGCAAGGAAGTGTCGCATTTACATTCATTTGAATCGTAGACGAGAAATACATAGCACTTCGCAAATCATATTATATCTTACCATGAAACATAGAAATGAGATGCGATATCGCGTTTTAAGAAGCATTAGAAATCTATTGCTACGATACGTAGACATCCGCAAACGCTATTTCCTAGCGAGGAAGTGTCGCATTCACATTCCTTTGAAGAGTAGACGAGGAATACATAACACTTCGCAAATCATATTGTATCTTACCATGAAACATAGAAATGAGATGCGATATCGCGTTTTAAGAAGCATTAGAAATCTATTACTACGATACGTAGACACCTGCAAACGCTATTTCCTAGCGAGGAAGTGTCGCATTCACATTCCTTTGAAGTGTAGACGAGGAATACATAACACTTCGCATATCATATTATATCTTACCATGAAACATAGAAATGAGATGCGATATCGCGTTTTAAGAAGCATTAGAAATCTATTGCTACGATACCTAGACATCTGCAGACGCTACTTCCTAGCAAGGAAGTGACAAATTTACAATCACTTGAAGTGTAGATGAGGAATATATAACACTTCGTAAATCATATTATATCTTACCATGAAACATAGATATGAGATGCGATATCGCGCGTTTTAAGAAGCATTAGAAATCTATTGCTACGATACGTAGACATCTGCAAACGCTATTTCCTAGCGAGGAAGTGTCGCATTCACATTCATTTGAAGTGTAGACGAGGAATACATATCACTTCGCAAATCATATTATATCTTACCATGAAACATAGAAATGAGATGCGATATCGCGTTTTAAGAATCATAAGAACCCTATTGCTACGATACGTAGACATCTGCAAACGCTATTTCCTCGCAAGGAAGTGTCGCATTTACATTCATTTGAATCGTAGACGAGGAATGCATAAGACTTCGCAATGAATATTATATCTTATCATGAAAGATAGATATGAGATGCTATATCTCGTTTTAAGAATCATAAGAACTCTATTGCTACGATACGTAGACAACTGCGAACGCTATTTCCTTGCAAGGAAGTGTCGCATTTACATTGATTTGAAGTGTAGACGAGGAATACATGACTCTTCGCAAATCATATTATATCTTACCATGAAACATAGAAATGAGATGCGATATCGCGTTTTAAGAAGCATTAGAAATCTATTGCTACGATACCTAGACATCTGCAGACGCTACTTCCTAGCAAGGAAGTGACAAATTTACAATCACTTGAAGTGTAGACGAGGAATATATAACACTTCGTAAATCATATTATATCTTACCATGAAACATAGAAATGAGATGCGATATCGCGCGTTTTAAGAAGCATTAGAAATCTATTGCTACGATACGTAGACATCTGCAAACGCTATTTCCTAGCGAGGAAGTGACAAATTTACAATCACTTGAAGTGTAGACGAGGAATATATAACACTTCGCAAATCATATTATATCTTACCATGAAACATAGAAATGAGATGCGATATCGCGTTTTAAGAATCATAAGAACCCTATTGCTACGATACGTAGACATCTGCAAACGCTATTTCCTCGCAAGGAAGTGTCGCATTTACATTCATTTGAATCGTAGACGAGGAATGCATAAGACTTCGCAATGAATATTATATCTTATCATGAAAGATAGATATGAGATGCTATATCTCGTTTTAAGAATCATAAGAACTCTATTGCTACTATACGTAGACAACTGCGAACGCTATTTCCTTGCAAGGAAGTGTCGCATTTACATTGATTTGAAGTGTAGACGAGGAATACATGACTCTTCGCAAATCATATTATATCTTACCATGAAACATAGAAATGAGATGCGATATCGCGTTTTAAGAAGCATTAGAAATCTATTGCTACGATACCTAGACATCTGCAGACGCTACTTCCTAGCAAGGAAGTGACAAATTTACAATCACTTGATGTGTAGACGAGGAATATATAACACTTCGTAAATCATATTATATCTTACCATGAAACATAGAAATGAGATGCGATATCGCGCGTTTTAAGAAGCATTAGAAATCTATTGCTACGATACGTAGACATCTGCAAACGCTATTTCCTAGCGAGGAAGTGACAAATTTACAATCACTTGAAGTGTAGACGAGGAATATATAACACTTCGTAAATCATATTATATCTTACCATGAAACATAGAAATGAGATGCGATATCGCGCGTTTTAAGAAGCATTAGAAATCTATTGCTATGATACGTAGACATCTGCAAACGCTATTTCCTAGCGAGGAAGTGTCGCATTCACATTCATTTGAAGTGTAGACGAGGAATACATATCACTTCGCAAATCATATTATATCTTACCATGAAACATAGAAATGAGATGCGATATCGCGTTTTAAGAATCATAAGAACCCTATTGCTACGATACGTAGACATCTGCAAACGCTATTTCCTTGCAAGGAAGTGTCGCATTTACATTCATTTGAATCGTAGACGAGGAATGCATAAGACTTCGCAATGAATATTATATCTTATCATGAAAGATAGATATGAGATGCTATATCTCGTTTTAAGAATCATAAGAACTCTATTGCTACGATACGTAGACAACTGCAAACGCTATTTCCTTGCAAGGAAGTGTCGCATTTACATTGATTTGAAGTGTAGACGAGGAATACATGACTCTTCGCAAATCATATTATATCTTACCATGAAACATAGAAATGAGATGCGATATCGCGTTTTAAGAAGCATTAGAAATCTATTGCTACGATACGTAGACATCTGCAAACGCAATTTCCTAGCGAGGAAGTGCCGCATTCACATTCCTTTGAAGTGTAGACGAGGAATACATAACACTTCACAGATCATATTATATCTTACCATGAAACATAGAAATGGGATGCGATATCGCGTTTTAAGAATCATATGAACTCTATTGCTACGATACGTAGACACCTGCAAACGCTATTCCCTAGCGAGGAAGTGTCGCATTTACATTCATTGAATCGTAGACGAGGAATGCATAACACTTCGCAATGAATATTATATCTTATCATGAAACATAGATATGAGATGCAATATCTCGTTTTAAGAAGCATTTGAACTCTATTGCTTCGATACGTAGACATCTGCAAACGCTATTTCCGTGCAAGGAAGTGTCGCATTTACGTTCATTGGATCGTAGACGAGGAATGCATAACACTTCGCAATGAATATTATATCTTATCATGAAACATAGATATGAGATGCAATATCTCGATTTAAGAAGCATTTGAACTCTATTGCTTCGATACGTAGACATCTACAAACGCTATTTCCTTGCAAGGAAGTGTCGCATTTACATTCATTTGAAGTGCAGACGAGGAATACATGACACTTCGCAAATCATATTATATCTTACCACGAAACATAGAAATGAGATGTGATATCGCGTTTTAAGAAGAATTAGAAATCAATTGCTACGATACGTAGAAATCTGCAAACGCTATTTCTTTGCAAGGAAGTGTCGCATTTACATTCATTTGAATCGTAGACGAGGAATACATAGCACTTTGCAAATCATATTATATCTTACCATGAAACATAGAAATGAGATGCGATATCGCGTTTTAAGAAGCATTAGAAATCTATTGCTACGATACGTAGATATCTGCAAACGCTATTTCCTATCGAGGAAGTGTCGCATTCACATTCCTTTGAAGTGTAGACGAGGAATACATAACACTTCGCAAATCATATTATATCTTACATGAAACATAGAAATGAGATGCAATATAGCGTTTTAAGAATCATAAGAACTCTATTGCTACGATACGTAGACATCTGCAAGCGCTATTTCCTAGCGAGGAAGTGTCGCATTCACATTCCTTTGAAGTGTAGACGAGGAATACATAACACTTCGCAAATGATATTACATCTTACCATGAAACATAGAAATGAGATGCAATATCGCGTTTTAAGAATCATAAGAACTCTATTGCTACGATACGTAGACATCTGCAGACGCTATTTCCTCGCAAGGAAGAGTCGCATTTACATTCATTTGAAGTGTAGACGAGGAATACATGACACTTCGCAAATCATATTATATCTTACCATGAAACATAGAAATGAGTTGCGATATCGCGTTTTAAGGAGCATTAGAAATCTATTGCTACGATACCTAGACATCTGCAGACGCTACTTCCTAGCAAGGAAGTGACAAATTTACAATCATTTGAAGTGTGGACGAGGAATGCATAACACTTCGCAATGAATATTATATCTTATCATGAACCGTAGATATGAGATGTGATATCGCGTTTTAAGAAGCTTTTGAACTCTATTGCTTCGATACGTAGACATCTGCAAACGCTATTTCCTTGCAAGGAAGTGTCGCATTTACGATCATTTGAATCGTAGACAAGGAATGCATAACACTTCGCAATGAATATTATATCTTATCACGAAACATAGATATGAGATGCAATATCTCGATTTAAGAAGCATTTGAACTCTATTGCTTCGATACGTAGACATCTGGAAACGCTATTTCCTTGCAAGGAAGTGTCGCATTTACATTCATTTGAAGTGCAGACGAGGAATACATGACACTTCGCAGATCATATTATATCTTACCATGAAACATAGAAATGAGATGTGATATCGCGTTTTAAGAAGCATTAGAAATCTATTGCTACGATACGTAAACATCTGCAAACGCTATTTCTTTGCAAGGAAGTGTCGCATTTACATCCATTTGAATCGTAGACGAGGAATACATAACACTTCGCAAATCATATTATATCTTACCATGAAACATAGAAATGCGACGCGATATCGCGTTTTAAGAAGCATTAGAACTCTATCGTTACGATACCTAGACATCTCCAGACGCTATTTCCTAGCAAGGAAGTGTCGCGTTTACATTCATTTGAAGTGTAGACAAGGAATACATAACACTTCGCAAATGATATTATATCTTACCATAAAACATAGAAATGAGATGCGATATCGCGTTTCAAGAATCATAAGAACACTATTGCTACGATACGTAGGCATCTGCAAACGCTATTTCCTAGCGAGGAAATGTCTCATTCACATTCATTTGAAGTGTAGGCGAGGAATACATAACACTTCGCAAATCATATTATATCTTACCATGAAACATAGAAATGAGACGCGATATCGCGTTTTAAGAATCGTAAGAACTATATTGCTACGATACGTAGACAACTGCAAACGCTACTTCCTTGCAAGGAAGTGTCGCATTTACATTCATTTGAAGTGTAGACGAGGAATACATGACACTTCGCAAATCATATTATATCTTACCATGAAACATAGAAATGAGATGCGATATCGCGTTTATGTATCATAAGAACTCCATTGCTACGATACGTAGACACCTGTAAACGCTATTTCCTTGCAAGGGAGTGTCGCATTTACATTCATTTGTATCGTAAACGAGGAATGGATAACACTTCGCAATGAATATTATACCTTATCATGAAAAATAGATATGGGATGCAATATCTCGTTTTAAGAAGCATTTGAACTCTATTGCTACGATACCTAGACATCTGCAGACGCTATTTCCTAGCAAGGAAGTGTCGCATTTACATTCATTTGATGTGTAGACGAGGAATACATGACACTTCGCAAATCATATTATATCTTACCATGAAACATAGAAATGAGATGCGATATCGCGTTTTAAGAAGCATTAGAACTCTATAGCTGCGATACCTAGACATCTGCAGACGCTATTTCCTAGCAAGGGAGTGTCGCATTTACATTCATTTGAAGTGTAGACGAGGAATACATAACACTTCGCAAATGATATTATATCTTACCATGAAGCATAGAAATGAGATGCGATATCGCGTCTTAAGAGGCATTAGAAATCTATTGCTACGGTACCTAGACATCTGCAGACGCTATTTCCTAGCAAGGAAGTGTCGCATTTACATTCATTTGAAGTGTAGACGAGAAATACATAACACTTCGCAAATGATATTATATCTTACCATAAAACATAGAAATGAGATGCGATATCACGTTTTAAGAATCATAAGAACACTATTGCTACGATACGTAGACATCTGCAAACGCTATTTCCTAGCGAGGAAATGTCGCATTCACATTCATTTGAAGTGTAGACGAGGAATACATAACACTTCGCAAATCATATTATATCTTACCATGAAACATAGAAATGAGACGCGATATCGCGTTTTAAGAATCATAAGAACTCCATTGCTACGATACGTAGACAACTGCAAACGCTATTTCCTTGCAAGGAAGTGTCGCATTTACATTCATTTGAAGTGTAGACGAGGAATACATGACTCTTCGCAAATCATATTATATCTTACCATGAAACATAGAAATGAGATGCGATATCGCGTTTTAAGAAGCATTAGAAATCTATTTCTACGATACGTAAACATCTGCGAACGCAATTTCCTAGCGAGGAAGTGTCGCATTCACATTCCTTTGAAGTGTAGACGAGGAATACATAACACGTCGCAAATCATATTATATCTTACCATGAAACATAGAAATGGGATGCGATATCGCGTTTTAAGAAGCATTAGAAATCTATTGCTACGATACCTAGACATCTGCAGACGCTATTTCCTACCAAGGAAGTGACAAATTTGCATTCATTTGAAGTGTAGACGAGGAATACATAACACTTCGCAAACCATATTATATCTTACCATGAAACATAGAAATGAGATGCAATATCGCGTTTTAAGAATCATAAGAACTCTATTGCTACGATACGTAGACATCTGCAAGCGCTATTTCCTAGCGAGGAAGTGTCGCATTCACATTCCTTTGAAGTGTAGACGAGGAATACATAACACTTCGCAAATGATATTATATCTTACCATGAAACATAGAAATGAGATGCAATATCGCGTTTTAAGATTCATAAGAACTCTATTGCTACGATACGTAGACATCTGCAGACGCTATTTCCTCGCAAGGAAGAGTCGCATTTACATTCATTTGAAGTGTAGACGAGGAATACATGACACTTCGCAAATCATATTATATCTTACCATGAAACATAGAAATGAGTTGCGATATCGCGTTTTAAGGAGCATTAGAAATCTATTGCTACGATACCTAGACATCTGCAGACGCTACTTCCTAGCAAGGAAGTGACAAATTTACATTCATTTGAAGTGTAGACGAGGAATACCTAACACATCGCAAATCATATTATATCTTACCATGAAACATAGAAATGAGATGCGATATCGCGTATTAAGAAGCATTAGAAATCTATTGCTACTATACCTAGACATCTGCAGACACTATTTCCTAGCAAGGAAGTGTCGCATTTACATTCATTTGAAGTGTAGACGTGGAATATATAACACTTCGCAAATCATATTATATCTTACCATGAAACATAGAAATGAGATGCGATATCGCGTTTTAAGAATCATAAGAACTCTATTGCTACGATACGTAGACATCTGCAAACGCTATTTCCTTGCAAGGAAGTGTCGCATTTACATTCATTTGAATCGTAGACGAGGAATGCATAAGACTTCGCAATGAATATTATATCTTATCATGAAAGATAGATATGAGATGCTATATCTCGTTTTAAGAAGCATTTGAACTCTATTGCTACGATACATAGACATCTGCAGACGCTATTTCCTAGCAAGGAAGTGCCGCATTTACATTCATTTGAAGTGTAGACGAGGTATACATGACACTTCGCAAATAATGTTATATCTTACCATGAAACATAGAAATGAGATGCGATATCGCGTTTTAAGAAGCATTATAAATCTATTGCTACGATACGTAGAAATCTGCAAACGCTATTTCCTTGCAAGGAAGTGTCGCATTTACATTCATTTGAAGTGTAGACGAGGAATACATAACACTTCGCAAATCATATTATATCTTACCATGAACCATAGAAATAAGATGCGATATCGCGTTTTAAGTATCATAAGAACTACATTGCTACGATACGTAGACATCTGCAAACGCTATTTCCTTGCATGGAAGTGTCGCATTCACATTCACTTGAAGTGTAGACGAGGAATACATAACACTTCGCAAATCATATAATATCTTACCATGAAACATAGAAATGAGATGCGATATCGCGTTTTAAGAATCATATGAACTCTATTGCTACGATACGTAGACACCTGCAAACGCTATGCCCTAGCGAGGAAGTGTCGCATTTACATTCATTTGAATCGTAGACGAGGAATGCATAACACTTCGCAGTGAATATTATATCTTATCATGAAACATAGATATGAGATGCAATATCTCGTTTTAAGAAGCATTTGAACTCTATTGCTTCGATACGTAGACATCTGCAAACGCTATTTCCTTGCAAGGAAGTGTCGCATTTACATTCATTTGAAGTGTAGACGAGGAATACATAACACTTCGCAATGAATATTATATCTTATCATGAAACATAGATATGAGATGCAATATCTCGTTTTAAGAAGCATTTGAACTCTATTGCTACGATACCTAGACATCTGCAGACGCTATTTCCTAGCAAGGAAGTGTCGCATTTACATTCATTTGAAGTGTAGACGAGGAATACATGACACTTCGCAAATCATATTATATCTTACCATGAAACATAGAAATGAGATGCGATATCGCGTTTTAAGAAGCATTAGAAATCTATTGTTACGATACGTAGACATCTGCAAACGCTATTTCCTAGCGAGGAAGTGTCGCATTTACATTCATTTGAAGTGTAGACGAGGAATACATAACACTTCGCAAATCATATTATATCTTACCATGAAACATAGAAATGAGATGCTATATCGCGTCTTAAGAAGCATTAGAAATCTATTGCTACGATACGTAGACATCTGCAAACGCTATTTCCTTGCTAGGAAGTGTCGCATTCACATTCATTTGAAGTGTAGACGAGGAATACATAACACTTCGCAAATCATATTATATCTTACCATAAAACATAGAAATGAGATGCGATATCGCGTTTTTAGAATCATAAGAACACTATTGCTACGATACGTAGAAATCTGCAACCGCTGTTTCCTAGCGAGGAAGTGTCGCATTCACATTCCTTTGAAGTGTAGACGAGGAATACATAACACTTCGCAAATCGTATTATATCTTACCACGAAACATAGAAATGAGATGCGATATCGCGTTTTAAGAAGCATTAGAAATCTATTGCTACGATACGTAGACATCTGCAGACGCTATTTCCTCGCAAGGAAGTGTCGCATTTACATTCATTTGAAGTGTAGACGAGGAATACATGAAACTTCGCAAATCATATTATATCTTACCATGAAACATAGCAATGAGATGCGATATCGCGTTCTAAGAAGCATTAGAAATCTATTGCTACGATACGTAGACATCTGCAAACGCTATTTCTTTGCAAGGAAGTGTCGCATATACATTCATTTGAAGTGTAGACGAGGAATACATAACACTTCGCAATGAATATTATATCTTATCATGAAACATCGATATGAGATGCAATATCTCGTTTTATGAAGCATTTGAACTCTATTGCTACGATACCTCGACATCTGCAGACCCTATTTCCTAGCAAGGAAGTGTCGCATTTACATTTATTTGAAGTGTAGACGAGGAATACATGACACTTCGCAAATCATATTATATCTTACCATGAAACATAGAAATGAGATGCGATATCGCGTTTTAAGAAGCATTAGAAATCTATTGTTACGATACGTAGACATCTGCAAACGCTATTTCCTAGCGAGGAAATGTCGCATTCACATTCATTTGAAGTGTAGACGAGGAATACATAACACTTCGCAAATCATATTATATCTTACCACAAAACATAGAAATGAGATGCGATATCGCGTTTTAAGAATCATAAGAACACTATTGCTACGATACGTAGACATCTGCAAACGCTATTTCCTAGCGAGGAAATGTCGCATTCACATTCATTTGAAGTGTAGACGAGGAATACATAACACTTCGCAAATCATATTATATCTTACCATGAAACATAGAAATGAGATGCGATATCACGTTTTAAGAATCATAAGAACTCTATTGCTACGATACGTAGACATCTGCAAGCGCTATTTCCTAGCGAGGAAGTGTCGCATTCACATTCCTTTGAAGTGTAGACGAGGAATACATAACACATCGCAAATCATATTATATCTTACCATGAAACATAGAAATGAGATGCAATATCGCGTTTTAAGAATCATAAGAACACTATTGCTACGATACGTAGACATCTGCAGACGCTATTTCCTCGCAAGGAAGAGTCGCATTTACATTCATTTGAAGTGTAGACGAGGAATACATGACACTTCGCAAATCATATTATATCATACCATGAAACATAGAAATGAGATGCGATATCGCGTTTTAAGAAGCATAAGAACTCTATTGCTACGATACGTAGACAACTGCAAACGCTATTTCCTTGCAAGGAAGTGTCGCATTTACGTTCATTTGCATCGTAGACGAGGAATGCATAACACTTCGCAATGATTATTATATCTTATCATGAAACATAGATATGAGATGCAATATCTCGATTTAAGAAGCATTTGAACTCTATTGCTTCGATACTTAGACATCTACAAACGCTATTTCCTTGCAAGGAAGTGTCGCATTTACATTCATTTGAAGTGCAAACGAGGAATACATGACACTTCGCAAATCATATTATATCTTACCATGAAACATAGAAATGAGATGTGATATAGCGTTTTAAAAAGCATTAGAAATCTATTGCTACGATACGTAGACATCTGCAAACGCTATTTCCTAGCGAGGAAGTGTCGCATTCACATTCCTTTGAAGTGTAGACGAGGAATACATAACACTTCGCAAATCATATTATATCTTACCATGAAACATAGAAATGAGATGCAATATCGCGTTTTAAGAATCATAAGAACTCTATTGCTACGATACGTAGACATCTGCAAGCGCTATTTCCTAGCGAGGAAGTGTCGCATTCACATTCCTTTGAAGTGTAGACGAGGAATACATAACACTTCGCAAATCATATTATATCATACCATGAAACATAGAAATGAGATGCAATATCGCGTTTTAAGAATCATAAGAACTCTATTGCTACGATACGTAGACATTTGCAAACGCTATTCCCTAGCGAGGGAGTGTCGCATTTACATTCATTTGAATCGTAGACGAGGAATGCATAACACTTCGCAGTGAATATTATATCTTATCATGAAACATAGATATGAGATGCAATATCTCGTTTTAAGAAGCATTTGAACTCTATTGCTTCGATACGTAGACATCTGCAAACGCTATTTCCTTGCAAGGAAGTGTCGCATTTACATTCATTTGAAGTGTAGACAAGGAATACATAACACTTCGCAATGAATATTATATCTTATCATGAAACATAGATATGAGATGCAATATCTCGTTTTAAGAAGCATTTGAACTCTATTGCTACGATACCTAGACATCTGCAGACGCTATTTCCTAGCAAGGAAGTGTCGCATTTACATTCATTTGAAGTGTAGACGAGGAATACATGACACTTCGCAAATCATATTATATCTTACCATGAAACATAGAAATGAGATGCAATATCGCGTTTTAAGAATCATAAGAACACTATTGCTACGATACGTAGACATCTGCAGACGCTATTTCCTCGCAAGGAAGAGTCGCATTTACATTCATTTGAAGTGTAGACGAGGAATACATGACACTTCGCAAATCATATTATATCATACCATGAAACATAGAAATGAGATGCGATATCGCGTTTTAAGAAGCATAAGAACTCTATTGCTTCGATACGTAGACATCTGCAAACGCTATTTCCTTGCAAGGAAGTGTCGCATTTACATTCATTTGAAGTGTAGACAAGGAATACATAACACTTCGCAATGAATATTATATCTTATCATGAAACATAGATATGAGATGCAATATCTCGTTTTAAGAAGCATTTGAACTCTATTGCTACGATACCTAGACATCTGCAGACGCTATTTCCTAGCAAGGAAGTGTCGCATTTACATTCATTTGAAGTGTAGACGAGGAATACATGACACTTCGCAAATCATATTATATCTTACCATGAAACATAGAAATGAGATGCGATATCGCGTTTTAAGAAGCATTAGAAATCTATTGTTACGATACGTAGACATCTGCAAACGCTATTTCCTAGCGAGGAAGTGTCGCATTTACATTCATTTGAAGTGTAGACGAGGAATACATAACACTTCGCAAATCATATTATATCTTACCATGAAACATAGAAATGAGATGCTATATCGCGTCTTAAGAAGCATTAGAAATCTATTGCTACGATACGTAGACATCTGCAAACGCTATTTTCTTGCTAGGAAGTGTCGCATTCACATTCATTTGAAGTGTAGACGAGGAATACATAACACTTCGCAAATCATATTATATCTTACCATAAAACATAGAAATGAGATGCGATATCGCGTTTTTAGAATCATAAGAACACTATTGCTACGATACGTAGAAATCTGCAAGCGCTGTTTCCTAGCGAGGAAGTGTCGCATTCACATTCCTTTGAAGTGTAGACGAGGAATACATAACACTTCGCAAATCATATTATATCTTACCATGAAACATAGAAATGAGATGCGATATCGCGTCTTAAGAAGCGTTAGAAATCTATTGCTACGATACGTAGACATCTGCAAACGCTATTTTCCTGCTAGGAAGTGTCGCATTTACATTCATTTGAAGCGTAGACGGGGAATACATGACACTTCGCAAATCATATTATATCTTACCATGAAACATAGAAATGAGATGCGATATCGCGTTTTAAGAAGCATTAGAAATCTATTGCTACGATACGTAGACATCTGCAAACGCTATTTCTTTGCAAGGAAGTGTCGCATTTACATTCATTTGAAGTGTAGACGAGGAATACATAACACTTCGCAAATCATATTATATCTTACCACAAAACATAGAAATGAGATGAGATATCGCGTTTTAAGAATCATAAGAACACTATTGCTACGATACGTAGACATCTGCAAACGCTATTTCCTAGCGAGGAAATGTCGCATTCACATTCATTTGAAGTGTAGACGAGGAATACATAACACTTCGCAAATCATATTATATCTTACCACAAAACATAGAAATGAGATGCGATATCGCGTTTTAAGAATCATAAGAACACTATTGCTACGATACGTAGACATCTGCAAACGCTATTTGCTAGCGAGGAAATGTCGCATTCACATTCATTTGAAGTGTAGACGAGGAATACATAACACTTCGCAAATCATATTATATCTTACCATGAAACATAGAAATGAGATGCGATATCGCGTTTTAAGAATCATAAGAACTCTATTGCTACGATACGTAGACATCTGCAAGCGCTATTTCCTAGCGAGGAAGTGTCGCATTCACATTCCTTTGAAGTGTAGACGAGGAATACATAACACATCGCAAATCATATTATATCTTACCATGAAACATAGAAATGAGATGCAATATCGCGTTTTAAGAATCATAAGAACACTATTGCTACGATACGTAGACATCTGCAGACGCTATTTCCTCGCAAGGAAGAGTCGCATTTACATTCATTTGAAGTGTAGACGAGGAATACATGACACTTCGCAAATCATATTATATCATACCATGAAACATAGAAATGAGATGCGATATCGCGTTTTAAGAAGCATAAGAACTCTATTGCTACGATACGTAGACAACTGCAAACGCTATTTCCTTGCAAGGAAGTGTCGCATTTACATTCATTTGAAGTGCAAACGAGGAATACATGACACTTCGCAAATCATATTATATCTTACCATGAAACATAGAAATGAGATGTGATATAGCGTTTTAAAAAGCATTAGAAATCTATTGCTACGATACGTAGACATCTGCAAACGCTATTTCCTAGCGAGGAAGTGTCGCATTCACATTCCTTTGAAGTGTAGACGAGGAATACATAACACTTCGCAAATCATATTATATCTTACCATGAAACATAGAAATGAGATGCAATATCGCGTTTTAAGAATCATAAGAACTCTATTGCTACGATACGTAGACATCTGCAAGCGCTATTTCCTAGCGAGGAAGTGTCGCATTCACATTCCTTTGAAGTGTAGACGAGGAATACATAACACTTCGCAAATCATATTATATCATACCATGAAACATAGAAATGAGATGCAATATCGCGTTTTAAGAATCATAAGAACTCTATTGCTACGATACGTAGACATTTGCAAACGCTATTTCCTAGCGAGGAAGTGTCGCATTCACATTCCTTTGAAGTGTAGACGAGGAATACATAACACTTCGCAAATCATATTATATCTTACCATGAAACATAGAAATGAGATGCGATATCGCGTTTTAAGAAGAATTAGAAATCAATTGTTACGATACGTAGACATCTGCAAACGCTATTTCCTAGCGAGGAAGTGTCGCATTCACATTCCTTTGAAGTGTAGAGGAGGAATACATAACACTTCGCAAATCATATTATATCTTACCATGAAACATAGAAATGAGATGCGATATCGCGTCTTAAGAAGCATTAGAAATCTATTGCTACGATACGTAGACATCTGCAAACGCTATTTCCTTGCTAGGAAGTGTCGCATTTACATTCATTTGAAGTGTAGACGAGGAATACATGACACTACGCAAATCATATTATATCTTACCATGAAACATAGAAATGAGATGCGATATAGCGTTTTAAGAAGCATTAGAAATCTATTGCTACGATACGTAGACATCTGCAGACGCTATTTCCTCGCAAGGAAGTGTCGCATTTACATACATTTGAAGTGTAGACGAGGAATACATGACACTTCGCAAATCATAATATATCTTACCATGAAACATAGAAATGAGATGCGATATCCCGTTTTAAGAAGCATTAGAAATCTATTGCTACGATACGTAGACATCTGCAAACGCTATTTCTTTGCAAGGAAGTGTCGCATTTACATTCATTTGAAGTGTAGACGAGGAATACATAACACTTCGCAATGAATATTATATCTTATCATGAAACATAGATATGAGACGCAATATCTCGTTTTAAGAAGCATTTGAACTCTATTGCTACGATACCTAGACATCTGCAGACGCTATTTCCTAGCAAGGAAGTGTCGCATTTACATTCATTTGAAGTGTAGACGAGGAATACATGACACTTCGCAAATCATATTATATCTTACCATGAAACATAGAAATGAGATGCGATATCGCGTTTTAAGAAGCATTAGAAATCTATTGTTACGATACGTAGACATCTGCAAACGCTATTTCCTAGCGAGGAAGTGTCGCATTTACATTCATTTGATGTGTAGACGAGGAATACATAACACTTCGCAAATCATATTATATCTTACCATGAAACATAGAAATGAGATGCGATATCGCGTCTTAAGAAGCATTAGAAATCTATTACTACGATACATAGACATCTGCAAACGCTATTTCCTTGCTAGGAAGTGTCGCATTTACATTCGTTTGAAGTGTAAACGAGGAATACATGACACTTCGCAAATCATATTATATCTTACCATGAAACATAGAAATGAGATGCGATATCGCGTTTTAAGAAGCATTAGAAATCTATTGCTACGATACGTAGACATCTGCAAACGCTATTTCCTTGCAAGGAAGTGTCGCATTCACATTCCTTTGAAGTGTAGACGAGGAATACATGACACTTCGCAAATCATATTATATCTAACCATGACACATAGAAATGCGACGCGATATCGCGTTCTAAGGAGCATTAGAACTCTATCGCTACGATACCTAGACATCTCCAGACGCTATTTCCTAGCAAGGAAGTGTCGCATTTACATTCATTTGAATCGTAGACGAGGAATGCACAACACTTCGCAGTGAATATTATATCTTATCATGAAACATAGATATGAGATGCAATATCTCGTTTTAAGAAGCATTTGAACTCTATTGCTTCGATACGTAGACATCTGCAAACGCTATTTCCTTGCAAGGAAGTGTCGCATTTACATTCATTTGAAGTGTAGACGAGGAATACATGACACTTCGCAAATCATATTATATCTTACCATGAAACATAGAAATGAGATGCGATATCGCGTTTTAAGAAGCATTAGAAATCTATTGTTACGATACGTAGACATCTGCAAACGCTATTTCCTAGCGAGGAAGTGTCGCATTTACATTCATTTGAAGTGTAGACGAGGAATACATAACACTTCGCAAATCATATTATATCTTACCATGAAACATAGAAATGAGATGCTATATCGCGTCTTAAGAAGCATTAGAAATCTATTGCTACGATACGTAGAAATCTGCAAGCGCTGTTTCCTAGCGAGGAAGTGTCGCATTCACATTCATTTGAAGTGTAGACGAGGAATACATAACACTTCGCAAATCGTATTATATCTTACCATGAAACATAGAAATGAGATGCGATATCGCGTTTTAAGAAGCATTAGAAATCTATTGCTACGATACGTAGACATCTGCAGACGCTATTTCCTCGCAAGGAAGTGTCGCATTTACATTCATTTGAAGTGTAGACGAGGAATACATGAAACTTCGCAAATCATATTATATCTTACCATGAAACATAGAAATGAGATGCGATATCGCGTTCTAAGAAGCATTAGAAATCTATTGCTACGATACGTAGACATCTGCAAACGCTATTTCTTTGCAAGGAAGTGTCGCATATTCATTCATTTGAAGTGTAGACGAGGAATACATAACACTTCGCAATGAATATTATATCTTATCATGAAACATCGATATGAGATGCAATATCTCGTTTTATGAAGCATTTGAACTCTATTGCTACGATACCTCGACATCTGCAGACCCTATTTCCTAGCAAGGAAGTGTCGCATTTACATTTATTTGAAGTGTAGACGAGGAATACATGACACTTCGCAAATCATATTATATCTTACCATGAAACATAGAAATGAGATGCGATATCGCGTTTTAAGAAGCATTAGAAATCTATTGTTACGATACGTAGACATCTGCAAACGCTATTTCCTAGAGAGGAAGTGTCGCATTCACATTCCTTTGACTTGTAGACGAGGAATACATAACACTTCGCAAATCATATTATATCTTACCATGAAACATAGAAATGAGATGCGATATCGCGTCTTAAGAAGCGTTAGAAATCTATTGCTACGATACGTAGACATCTGCAAACGCTATTTTCCTGCTAGGAAGTGTCGCATTTACATTCATTTGAAGCGTAGACGGGGAATACATGACACTTCGCAAATCATATTATATCTTACCATGAAACATAGAAATGAGATGCGATATCGCGTTTTAAGAAGCATTAGAAATCTATTGCTACGATACGTAGACATCTGCAAACGCTATTTCTTTGCAAGGAAGTGTCGCATTTACATTCATTTGAAGTGTAGACGAGGAATACATAACACTTCGCAAATCATATTATATCTTACCACAAAACATAGAAATGAGATGAGATATCGCGTTTTAAGAATCATAAGAACTCTATTGCTACGATACGTAGACATTTGCAAACGCTATTTCCTAGCGAGGAAGTGTCGCATTCACATTCCTTTGAAGTGTAGACGAGGAATACATAACACTTCGCAAATCATATTATATCTTACCATGAAACATAGAAATGAGATGCGATATCGCGTTTTAAGAATCATAAGAACTCTATTGCTACGATACGTAGACATCTGCAAGCGCTATTTCCTAGCGAGGAAGTGTCGCATTCACATTCCTTTGAAGTGTAGACGAGGAATACATAACACTTCGCAAATCATATTATATCATACCATGAAACATAGAAATGAGATGCAATATCGCGTTTTAAGAATCATAAGAACTCTATTGCTACGATACGTAGACATTTGCAAACGCTATTTCCTAGCGAGGAAGTGTCGCATTCACATTCCTTTGAAGTGTAGACGAGGAATACATAACACTTCGCAAATCATATTATATCTTACCATGAAACATAGAAATGAGATGCGATATCGCGTTTTAAGAAGAATTAGAAATCAATTGTTACGATACGTAGACATCTGCAAACGCTATTTCCTAGCGAGGAAGTGTCGCATTCACATTCCTTTGAAGTGTAGAGGAGGAATACATAACACTTCGCAAATCATATTATATCTTACCATGAAACATAGAAATGAGATGCGATATCGCGTCTTAAGAAGCATTAGAAATCTATTGCTACGATACGTAGACATCTGCAAACGCTATTTCCTTGCTAGGAAGTGTCGCATTTACATTCATTTGAAGTGTAGACGAGGAATACATGACACTACGCAAATCATATTATATCTTACCATGAAACATAGAAATGAGATGCAATATCGCGTTTTAAGAATCATAAGAACACTATTGCTACGATACGTAGACATCTGCAGACGCTATTTCCTCGCAAGGAAGAGTCGCATTTACATTCATTTGAAGTGTAGACGAGGAATACATGACACTTCGCAAATCATATTATATCATACCATGAAACATAGAAATGAGATGCGATATCGCGTCTTAAGAAGCATTAGAAATCTATTACTACGATACATAGACATCTGCAAACGCTATTTCCTTGCTAGGAAGTGTCGCATTTACATTCGTTTGAAGTGTAAACGAGGAATACATGACACTTCGCAAATCATATTATATCTTACCATGAAACATAGAAATGAGATGCGATATCGCGTTTTAAGAAGCATTAGAAATCTATTGCTACGATACGTAGACATCTGCAAACGCTATTTCCTTGCAAGGAAGTGTCGCATTCACATTCCTTTGAAGTGTAGACGAGGAATACATGACACTTCGCAAATCATATTATATCTAACCATGACACATAGAAATGCGACGCGATATCGCGTTCTAAGGAGCATTAGAACTCTATCGCTACGATACCTAGACATCTCCAGACGCTATTTCCTAGCAAGGAAGTGTCGCATTTACATTCATTTGAATCGTAGACGAGGAATGCACAACACTTCGCAGTGAATATTATATCTTATCATGAAACATAGATATGAGATGCAATATCTCGTTTTAAGAAGCATTTGAACTCTATTGCTTCGATACGTAGACATCTGCAAACGCTATTTCCTTGCAAGGAAGTGTCGCATTTACATTCATTTGAAGTGTAGACGAGGAATACATGACACTTCGCAAATCATATTATATCTTACCATGAAACATAGAAATGAGATGCGATATCGCGTTTTAAGAAGCATTAGAAATCTATTGTTACGATACGTAGACATCTGCAAACGCTATTTCCTAGCGAGGAAGTGTCGCATTTACATTCATTTGAAGTGTAGACGAGGAATACATAACACTTCGCAAATCATATTATATCTTACCATGAAACATAGAAATGAGATGCTATATCGCGTCTTAAGAAGCATTAGAAATCTATTGCTACGATACGTAGAAATCTGCAAGCGCTGTTTCCTAGCGAGGAAGTGTCGCATTCACATTCATTTGAAGTGTAGACGAGGAATACATAACACTTCGCAAATCGTATTATATCTTACCATGAAACATAGAAATGAGATGCGATATCGCGTTTTAAGAAGCATTAGAAATCTATTGCTACGATACGTAGACATCTGCAGACGCTATTTCCTCGCAAGGAAGTGTCGCATTTACATTCATTTGAAGTGTAGACGAGGAATACATGAAACTTCGCAAATCATATTATATCTTACCATGAAACATAGAAATGAGATGCGATATCGCGTTCTAAGAAGCATTAGAAATCTATTGCTACGATACGTAGACATCTGCAAACGCTATTTCTTTGCAAGGAAGTGTCGCATATTCATTCATTTGAAGTGTAGACGAGGAATACATAACACTTCGCAATGAATATTATATCTTATCATGAAACATCGATATGAGATGCAATATCTCGTTTTATGAAGCATTTGAACTCTATTGCTACGATACCTCGACATCTGCAGACCCTATTTCCTAGCAAGGAAGTGTCGCATTTACATTTATTTGAAGTGTAGACGAGGAATACATGACACTTCGCAAATCATATTATATCTTACCATGAAACATAGAAATGAGATGCGATATCGCGTTTTAAGAAGCATTAGAAATCTATTGTTACGATACGTAGACATCTGCAAACGCTATTTCCTAGAGAGGAAGTGTCGCATTCACATTCCTTTGACTTGTAGACGAGGAATACATAACACTTCGCAAATCATATTATATCTTACCATGAAACATAGAAATGAGATGCGATATCGCGTCTTAAGAAGCGTTAGAAATCTATTGCTACGATACGTAGACATCTGCAAACGCTATTTTCCTGCTAGGAAGTGTCGCATTTACATTCATTTGAAGCGTAGACGGGGAATACATGACACTTCGCAAATCATATTATATCTTACCATGAAACATAGAAATGAGATGCGATATCGCGTTTTAAGAAGCATTAGAAATCTATTGCTACGATACGTAGACATCTGCAAACGCTATTTCTTTGCAAGGAAGTGTCGCATTTACATTCATTTGAAGTGTAGACGAGGAATACATAACACTTCGCAAATCATATTATATCTTACCACAAAACATAGAAATGAGATGAGATATCGCGTTTTAAGAATCATAAGAACTCTATTGCTACGATACGTAGACATTTGCAAACGCTATTTCCTAGCGAGGAAGTGTCGCATTCACATTCCTTTGAAGTGTAGACGAGGAATACATAACACTTCGCAAATCATATTATATCTTACCATGAAACATAGAAATGAGATGCGATATCGCGTTTTAAGAATCATAAGAACTCTATTGCTACGATACGTAGACATCTGCAAGCGCTATTTCCTAGCGAGGAAGTGTCGCATTCACATTCCTTTGAAGTGTAGACGAGGAATACATAACACTTCGCAAATCATATTATATCATACCATGAAACATAGAAATGAGATGCAATATCGCGTTTTAAGAATCATAAGAACTCTATTGCTACGATACGTAGACATTTGCAAACGCTATTTCCTAGCGAGGAAGTGTCGCATTCACATTCCTTTGAAGTGTAGACGAGGAATACATAACACTTCGCAAATCATATTATATCTTACCATGAAACATAGAAATGAGATGCGATATCGCGTTTTAAGAAGAATTAGAAATCAATTGTTACGATACGTAGACATCTGCAAACGCTATTTCCTAGCGAGGAAGTGTCGCATTCACATTCCTTTGAAGTGTAGAGGAGGAATACATAACACTTCGCAAATCATATTATATCTTACCATGAAACATAGAAATGAGATGCGATATCGCGTCTTAAGAAGCATTAGAAATCTATTGCTACGATACGTAGACATCTGCAAACGCTATTTCCTTGCTAGGAAGTGTCGCATTTACATTCATTTGAAGTGTAGACGAGGAATACATGACACTACGCAAATCATATTATATCTTACCATGAAACATAGAAATGAGATGCAATATCGCGTTTTAAGAATCATAAGAACACTATTGCTACGATACGTAGACATCTGCAGACGCTATTTCCTCGCAAGGAAGAGTCGCATTTACATTCATTTGAAGTGTAGACGAGGAATACATGACACTTCGCAAATCATATTATATCATACCATGAAACATAGAAATGAGATGCGATATCGCGTTTTAAGAAGCATAAGAACTCTATTGCTACGATACGTAGACAACTGCAAACGCTATTTCCTTGCAAGGAAGTGTCGCATTTACGTTCATTTGAATCGTAGACGAGGAATGCATAACACTTCGCAATGATTATTATATCTTATCATGAAACATAGATATGAGATGCAATATCTCGATTTAAGAAGCATTTGAACTCTATTGCTTCGATACTTAGACATCTACAAACGCTATTTCCTTGCAAGGAAGTGTCGCATTTACATTCATTTGAAGTGCAAACGAGGAATACATGACACTTCGCAAATCATATTATATCTTACCATGAAACATAGAAATGAGATGTGATATAGCGTTTTAAAAAGCATTAGAAATCTATTGCTACGATACGTAGACATCTGCAAACGCTATTTCCTAGCGAGGAAGTGTCGCATTCACATTCCTTTGAAGTGTAGAGGAGGAATACATAACACTTCGCAAATCATATTATATCTTACCATGAAACATAGAAATGAGATGCGATATCGCGTCTTAAGAAGCATTAGAAATCTATTGCTACGATACGTAGACATCTGCAAACGCTATTTCCTTGCTAGGAAGTGTCGCATTTACATTCATTTGAAGTGTAGACGAGGAATACATGACACTACGCAAATCATATTATATCTTACCATGAAACATAGAAATGAGATGCGATATCGCGTTTTAAGAAGCATTAGAAATCTATTACTACGATACATAGACATCTGCAAACGCTATTTCCTTGCTAGGAAGTGTCGCATTTACATTCGTTTGAAGTGTAAACGAGGAATACATGACACTTCGCAAATCATATTATATCTTACCATGAAACATAGAAATGAGATGCGATATCGCGTCTTAAGAAGCATTAGAAATCTATTACTACGATACATAGACATCTGCAAACGCTATTTCCTTGCTAGGAAGTGTCGCATTTACATTCGTTTGAAGTGTAAACGAGGAATACATGACACTTCGCAAATCATATTATATCTTACCATGAAACATAGAAATGAGATGCGATATCGCGTTTTAAGAAGCATTAGAAATCTATTGCTACGATACGTAGACATCTGCAAACGCTATTTCCTTGCAAGGAAGTGTCGCATTCACATTCCTTTGAAGTGTAGACGAGGAATACATGACACTTCGCAAATCATATTATATCTAACCATGAAACATAGAAATGCGACGCGATATCGCGTTCTAAGGAGCATTAGAACTCTATCGCTACGATACCTAGACATCTCCAGACGCTATTTCCTAGCAAGGAAGTGTCGCATTTTCATTCATTTGAAGTGTAGACGAGGAATACATAACACTTCGCAAATCATATTATATCTTACCATGAAACATAGAAATGAGATGCGATACCGCGTTTTAAGAATCATAAGAACACTATTGCTACGATACGTAGACATCTGCAAACGCTATTTCCTAGCGAGGAAATGTCGCATTTACATTCATTTGAAGTGTAGACGCGGAATACATAACACTTCGCAAATCATATTATATCTTACCATGAAATATATAAATGAGATGCGATATCGCGTTTTAAGAATCATAAGAACTCTATTGCTACGATACGTAGACAACTGCAAACGCTATTTCCTTGCAAGGAAGTGTCGCATTTACGTTCATTTGAAGTGTAGACGAGGAATACATGACACTTCGCAAATCATATTATATCTTACCATGAAACATAGAAATGAGTTGCGATATCGCGTTTTAAGAAGCATTAGAAATCTATTGCTACGATACGTAGCCATCTGCAAACGCTATTTCCTAGCGAGGAAGTGTCGCATTCACATTCCTTTGAAGTGTAGACGAGGAATACATAACACTTCGCAAATCATATTGTATCTTACCATGAAACATAGAAATGAGATGCTATATCGCATTTTAAGAAGCATTAGAAATCTATTGCTACGATACGTAGACATCTGCAAACGCTATTTCCTAGCGAGGAAGTGTCGCATTCACATTCCTTTGAAGTGTAGACGAGGAATACATAATACTTCGCAAATCATATTATATCTTACCATGAAACATAGAAATGAGATGCAATATCGCGTTTTAAGAATCATAAGAACTCTATTGCTACGATACGTAGACATCTGCAAACGCTATTTCCTAGCGAGGAAGTGTCGCATTCACATTCCTTTGAAGTGTAGACGAGGAATACATAACACTTCGCAAATCATAATATATCTTACCATGAAACATAGAAATGAGATGCAATATCGCGTTTTAAGAATCATAAGAACTCTATTGCTACGATACGTAGACATCTGCAGACGGTATTTCCTCGCAAAGAAGTGTCGCATTTACATTCATTTGAAGTGTAGACGAGGAATACATGACACTTCGCAAACCATATTATATCTTACCATGAAACATAGAAATGAGATGCGATATCGCGTTTTAAGAAGCATTAGAACTCTATTGCTGCGATACCTAGACATCTGCAGACGCTATTTCCTAGCAAGGAAGTGTCGCATTCACATTCATTTGAAGTGTAGGCGAGGAATACATAACACTTCGCAAATCATATTATATGTTACCATGAAACATAGAAATGAGATGCGATATCGCGTTTTAAGAATCATAAGAACTCTATTGCTACGATACGTAGACATCTGCAAACGCTATTTCCTTGCAAGGAAGTGTCGCATTTACATTCATTTGAAGTGTAGACGAGGAATACATGACACTTCGCAAATCATATTATATCTTACCATGAAACATAGAAATGAGATGCGATATCGCGTTTTAAGAAGCATTAGAAATCTATTGCTACGATACGTAGACATCTGCAAACGCTATTTCTTTGCAAGGAAGTGTCGCATTTACATTCATTTGAAGTGTAGACGAGGAATACATAACACTTCGCAATGAATATTATATCTTATCATGAAACATAGATATGAGATGCAATATCTCGTTTTAAGAAGCATTTGAACTCTATTGCTGCGATACCTAGACATCTGCAGACGCTATTTCCTAGCAAGGAAGTGTCGCATTCACATTCATTTGAAGTGTAGGCGAGGAATACATAACACTTCGCAAATCATATTATATGTTACCATGAAACATAGAAATGAGATGCGATATCGCGTTTTAAGGATCATAAGAACTCTATTGCTACGATACGTAGACATCTGCAAACGCTATTTCCTTGCAAGGAAGTGTCGCATTTACATTCATTTGAAGTGTAGACGAGGAATACATGACACTTCGCAAATCATATTATATCTTACCATGAAACATAGAAATGAGATGCGATGTCGCGTTTTAAGAAGCATTAGAAATCTATCGCTACGATACCTAGACATCTCCAGACGCTATTTCCTAGCAAGGAAGTGTCGCATTTTCATTCATTTGAAGTGTAGACGAGGAATACATAACACTTCGCAAATCATATTATATCTTACCATGAAACATAGAAATGAGATGCGATACCGCGTTTTAAGAATCATAAGAACACTATTGCTACGATACGTAGACATCTGCAAACGCTATTTCCTAGCGAGGAAATGTCGCATTTACATTCATTTGAAGTGTAGACGCGGAATACATAACACTTCGCAAATCATATTATATCTTACCATGAAATATATAAATGAGATGCGATATCGCGTTTTAAGAATCATAAGAACTCTATTGCTACGATACGTAGACAACTGCAAACGCTATTTCCTTGCAAGGAAGTGTCGCATTTACGTTCATTTGAAGTGTAGACGAGGAATACATGACACTTCGCAAATCATATTATATCTTACCATGAAACATAGAAATGAGTTGCGATATCGCGTTTTAAGAAGCATTAGAAATCTATTGCTACGATACGTAGCCATCTGCAAACGCTATTTCCTAGCGAGGAAGTGTCGCATTCACATTCCTTTGAAGTGTAGACGAGGAATACATAACACTTCGCAAATCATATTGTATCTTACCATGAAACATAGAAATGAGATGCTATATCGCATTTTAAGAAGCATTAGAAATCTATTGCTACGATACGTAGACATCTGCAAACGCTATTTCCTAGAGAGGAAGTGTCGCATTCACATTCCTTTGAAGTGTAGACGAGGAATACATAATACTTCGCAAATCATATTATATCTTACCATGAAACATAGAAATGAGATGCAATATCGCGTTTTAAGAATCATAAGAACTCTATTGCTACGATACGTAGACATCTGCAAACGCTATTTCCTAGCGAGGAAGTGTCGCATTCACATTCCTTTGAAGTGTAGACGAGGAATACATAACACTTCGCAAATCATAATATATCTTACCATGAAACATAGAAATGAGATGCAATATCGCGTTTTAAGAATCATAAGAACTCTATTGCTACGATACGTAGACATCTGCAGACGGTATTACCTCGCAAAGAAGTGTCGCATTTACATTCATTTGAAGTGTAGACGAGGAATACATGACACTTCGCAAATCATATTATATCTTACCATGAAACATAGAAATGAGATGCGATATCGCGTTTTAAGAAGCATTAGAACTCTATTGCTGCGATACCTAGACATCTGCAGACGCTATTTCCTAGCAAGGAAGTGTCGCATTCACATTCATTTGAAGTGTAGGCGAGGAATACATAACACTTCGCAAATCATATTATATGTTACCATGAAACATAGAAATGAGATGCGATATCGCGTTTTAAGAATCATAAGAACTCTATTGCTACGATACGTAGACATCTGCAAACGCTATTTCCTTGCAAGGAAGTGTCGCATTTACATTCATTTGAAGTGTAGACGAGGAATACATGACACTTCGCAAATCATATTATATCTTACCATGAAACATAGAAATGAGATGCGATATCGCGTTTTAAGAAGCATTAGAAATCTATTGCTACGATACGTAGACATCTGCAAACGCTATTTCTTTGCAAGGAAGTGTCGCATTTACATTCATTTGAAGTGTAGACGAGGAATACATAACACTTCGCAATGAATATTATATCTTATCATGAAACATAGATATGAGATGCAATATCTCGTTTTAAGAAGCATTTGAACTCTATTGCTGCGATACCTAGACATCTGCAGACGCTATTTCCTAGCAAGGAAGTGTCGCATTCACATTCATTTGAAGTGTAGGCGAGGAATACATAACACTTCGCAAATCATATTATATGTTACCATGAAACATAGAAATGAGATGCGATATCGCGTTTTAAGAATCATAAGAACTCTATTGCTACGATACGTAGACATCTGCAAACGCTATTTCCTTGCAAGGAAGTGTCGCATTTACATTCATTTGAAGTGTAGACGAGGAATACATGACACTTCGCAAATCATATTATATCTTACCATGAAACATAGAAATGAGATGCGATATCGCGTTTTAAGAAGCATTAGAAATCTATTGCTACGATACGTAGACATCTGCAAACGCTATTTCTTTGCAAGGAAGTGTCGCATTTACATTCATTTGAAGTGTAGACGAGGAATACATAACACTTCGCAATGAATATTATATCTTATCATGAAACATAGATATGAGATGCAATATCTCGTTTTAAGAAGCATTTGAACTCTATTGCTACGATACCTAGACATCTGCAGACGCTATTTCCTAGCAAGGAAGTGTCGCATTTACATTCATTTGAAGTGTAGACGAGGAATACATGACACTTCGCAAATCATATTTTATCTTACCATGAAACACAGAAATGAGACGCGATATCGCGTTTTAAGTATCATAAGAACTCCATTGCTACAATACGTAGACACCTGCAAACGCTATTTCCTTGCAAGGAACTGTCGCATTTACATTCATTTGAAGTGTAGACGAGGAATACATGACACTTCGCAAATCATATTATATCTTACCATGAAACATAGAAATGAGATGCGATATCGCGTTTTAAGAAGCATTAGAACTCTATTGCTGCGATACCTAAACATCTGCAGACGCTATTTCCTAGCAAGGAAGTGTCGCATTCACATTCATTTGAAGTGTAGGCGAGGAATACATAACACTTCGCAAATCATATTATATGTTACCATGAAACATAGAAATGAGATGCGATATCGCGTTTTTAGAATCATAAGAACTCTATTGCTACGATACGTAGACATCTGCAAACGCTATTTCCTTGCAAGGAAGTGTCGCATTTACATTCACTTGAAGTGTAGACGAGGAATACATGACACTTCGCAAATCATATTATATCTTACCATGAAACATAGAAATGAGATGTGATATCGCATTTTAAGAAGCATTAGAAATCTATTGCTACGATACCTAGACATCTGCAAACGCTATTTCATTGCAAGGACGTGTCGCATTTACATTCATTTGAATCGTAGACGAGAAATGCATAACACTTCGCAATGAATATTATATCTTATCATGAAACATAGAAATGAGATGCGATATCGCGTTTTAAGAAGCACTAGAACCCTATCGCTACGATACCTAGGCATCTGCAAACGTTATTTCCTTGCAAGGAAGTGTCGCATTTACATTCATTTGAAGTGCAGACGAGGAATACATAACACTTCACAAATCATATTATATCTTACCATGAAACATAGAAATGAGATGCGATATCGCGTTTTAAGAAGCATTAGAACTCTATTGCTACGATACCTAGACATCTGCAAACGCTATTTCATTGCAAGGACGTGTCGCATTTACATTCATTTGAATCGTAGACGAGAAATGCATAACACTTCGCAATGAATATTATATCTTATCATGAAACATAGATATGAGATGCAATATCTCGTTTTAAGAAGCATTTGAACTCTATTGCTACGATACCTGGACATCTCCAGACGCTATTTCCTAGGAAGCAAGTGTCGCATTTACATTCATTTGAAGTGTAGACGAGGAATACATGACACTTCGCAAATCATATTATATCTTACCATGAAACATAGAAATGAGATGCGATATCGCGTTTTAAGAAGCATTAGAAAGCTATTGCTACGATACGTAGACATCTGCAATCGCTATTTCCTAGCAAGGAAGTGTCGCATTTACATTCATTTGAAGTGTAGACGAGGAACACCTAACACTTCGCAAATTATATAATATCTTACCATGAAACATAGAAATGAGATGTGATATCGCATTTTAAGAGGCATTAGAAATCTATTGCTACGATACGTAGACATCTGCAAACGCTATTTCCTAGCGAGGAAGTGTCGCATTTACATTCATTTGAAGTGTAGACGAGGAATACATAACACTTCGCACATCATATTATATCATACCATGAAACATAGAAATGAGATGCGATATCGCGTTTTAAGAAGCATTAGAACTCTATTGCTACGATAGGTAGACATCTGCAAACGCTATTTCCTTGCAAGGAAGTGTCGCATTTACATTCATTTGAATCGAATACGAGGAATGCATAACACTTCGCAATGAATATTATATCTTGTCATGAAACATAGATATGAGATGCTATATATCGTTTTAAGAAGCATTTGAACTCTATAGCTACGATACCTAGACATCTGCAGACGCTATTTCCTAGCAAGGAAGTGCCGCATTTACATTCTTTTGAAGTGTAGACGAGGAATACATGACACTTCGCAAATCATATTATATCTTACCATGAAACATAGAAATGAGATGCGATATCGCGTTTTAAGAAGCATTAGAAACTTTTTCCTATGATACGTAAACATCTGCAAACGCTATTTCTTTGCAAGGAAGTGTCGCATTTACATTCATTTGAAGTGTAGACGAGGAATACATAACACTTCGCACATCATATTATATCATACCGTGAAACATAGAAATGAGGTGCGATATCGCGTTTTAAGAAGCATTAGAACTCTATTGCTACGATAGGTGGACATTTGCAAACGCTATTTCCTTGCAAGGAAGTGTCGCATTTACATTCATTTGAAGTGTAGACGAGGAATACATAACACTTCGCAAATCATATTATATCTTACCATGAAACATAGAAATGAGATACGATATCGCTTTTTATGAAACATTAGAACACTATCGCTACGATACCAAGATATCTGCAGACGCTATTTCCTAGCAAGGAAGAGTCGCATTTACATTCATTTGAAGTGTAGACGAGGAATACATAACACTTCGCAAATCATATTATATCTTACCATGAACCATAGAAATGAGATGCGATATCGCGTTTTAAGAATCATAAGAACTCCATTGCTATGATACGTAGACATCTGCAAACGCTATTTCCTTGCGAGGAAGTGTCGCATTTACATTCATTTGACGTGTAGACGAGGAATACATAACACTTCGCAAATCATATTATATCTTACCATGAAACATAAAAATCAGATGCGATATCGCGTTTCAAGAAGCATTAGAACCCTATTGCTACGATAGGTAGAAATCTACAAACGCTATTTCCTTGCAAGGAAGTGTCGCATTTACATTCATTTGAAGTGTAGACGAGGAATACATAACACATCGCAAATCATATAATATCTTACCATGAAACATAAAAATGAGATGCGATTTCGCGTTCTAAGAAGCATTAGAACTCTATTGCTAGGATAGGTAGACATCTGCAAACGCTATTTCCTTGCAAGGAAGTGTCGCATTTACATTCATCTGAAGTGTAGACGAGGAATACATAAGACTTCGCGAATCATATTATATCTTACCATGAAACATAGAAATGAGATGCGATATCGCGTTTTAAGAAGCATTAGAAACTTTTTCCTACGATACGTAGACATCTGCAAACGCTATTTCCTTGCAAGGAAGTGTCGCATTTACATTCATTTGTAGTGTAGACGAGGAATACACAACACTTCGCAAATTATATAATATCTTACCATGAAACATAGAAATGAGATGCGATATCGCGTTTTAAGAAGCATTAGAACTCTATCGCTACGATACCTAGACATCTGCAGACGCTATATCCTTGCAAGGAAGTGTCGCATTTACATTCATTTGTAGTGTAGACGAGGAATACATAACACTTCGCAAATTATATAATATCTTACCATGAAACATAGAAATGAGATGCGATATCGCATTTTAAGAAGCATTAGAACTCTATTGCTACGATAGGTAGACATCTGCAAACGCTATATCCTTGCAAGGAAGTGTCGCATTTACATTCATTTGAAGTGTAGACGAGGAATACATAACACTTCGCAAATCATATTATATCTTACCATGAACCATAGAAATGAGATGCGATATCGCGTTTTAAGAAGCATTACAAATCTAGTGCTACGATACGTAGACATCTGCAAACGCTATTTCCTTGCAAGGAAGTGTCGCATTTACATTCATTTGAAGTGTAGTCGAGGAATACATAACACTTCGCAAATCATATTTTATCTTACCATGAAACACAGAAATGAGACGCGATATCGCGTTTTAAGTATCATAAGAACTCCATTGCTACAATACGTAGACACCTGCAAACGCTATTTCCTTGCAAGGAAGTGTCGCATTTACATTCATTTGAATCGTATACGAGTAATGCATAACACTTCGTAATGAATATTATGTCTTATCATTAAACATAGATATGAGATGCAATATCTCGTTTTAAGAAGCATTTGAACTCTATTGCTACGATACCTAGACATCTGCAGACGCTATTTCCTAGCAAGGAACTGTCGCAATTACATTTATTTGAAGTGTAGACGAGGAATACATAACACTTCGCAAATCATATTATATCTTACCATGAAATATAGAAATGAGATGCGATATCGCGTTTTAAGAATCATAAGAACTCTATTGCTACGATACGTTGACAACTGCAAACGCTATTTCCTTGCAAGGAAGTGTCGCATTTACGTCCATTTGAAGTGTAGACGAGGAATACATAACACTTCGCAAATCATATTATATCTTACCATGAAATATAGAAATGAGATGCGATATCGCGTTTTAAGTATCATAAGAACTCTATTGCTACGATACGTAGACAACTGCAAACGCTATTTCCTTGCAAGGAAGTGTCGCATTTACGTTCATTTGAAGTGTAGACGAGGAATACATGACACTTCGCAAATCATATTATATCTTACCATGAAACATAGAAATGAGTTGCGATATCGCGTTTTAAGAAGCATTAGAAATCTATTGCTACGATACGTAGCCATCTGCAAACGCTATTTCCTAGCGAGGAAGTGTCGCATTCACATTCCTTTGAAGTGTAGACGAGGAATACATGACACTTCGCAAATCATATTATATCTTACCATGAAACGTAGAAATGAGTTGCGATATCGCGTTTTAAGAAGCATTAGAAATCTATTGCTACGATACGTAGCCATCTGCAAACGCTATTTCCTGGCGAGGAAGTGTCGCATTCACATTCCTTTGAAGTGTAGACGAGGAATACATAACACTTCGCAAATCATATTGTATCTTACCATGAAACATAGAAATGAGATGCTATATCGCATTTTAAGAAGCATTAGAAATCTATTGCTACGATACGTAGACATCTGCAAACGCTATTTCCTAGCGAGGAAGTGTCGCATTCACATTCCTTTGAAGTGTAGACGAGGAATACATAATACTTCGCAAATCATATTATATCTTACCATGAAACATAGAAATGAGATGCAATATCGCGTTTTAAGAATCATAAGAACTCTATTGCTACGATACGTAGACATCTGCAAACGCTATTTCCTAGCAAGGAAGTGTCGCATTCACATTCATTTGAAGTGTAGGCGAGGAATACATAACACTTCGCAAATCATATTATATGTTACCATGAAACATAGAAATGAGATGCGATATCGCGTTTTAAGAATCATAAGAACTCTATTGCTACGATACGTAGACATCTGCAAACGCTATTTCCTTGCAAGGAAGTGTCGCATTTACATTCATTTGAAGTGTAGACGAGGAATACATGACACTTCGCAAATCATATTATATCTTACCATGAAACATAGAAATGAGATGTGATATCGCATTTTAAGAAGCATTAGAAATCTATTGCTACGATACCTAGACATCTGCAAACGCTATTTCATTGCAAGGACGTGTCGCATTTACATTCATTTGAATCGTAGACGAGAAATGCATAACACTTCGCAATGAATATTATATCTTATCATGAAACATAGGTATGAGATGCAATATCTCGTTTTAAGAAGCATTTGAACTCTATTGCTACGATACCTGGACATCTCCAGACGCTATTTCCTAGCAAGCAAGTGTCGCATTTACATTCATTAAAGGTGTAGACGAGGAATACATAACACTTCGCAAATCATATTATATCTTACCATGAAACATAGAAATGAGATGCGATATCGCGTTTTAAGAAGCATTAGAACTCTATTGCTACGATACGTAGACATCTGCAGACGCTATATCCTTGCAAGGAAGTGTCGCATTTGCATTCATTTGAAGTGTAGACGAGGTATACATAACACTTCGCAAATCATATTATATCTTATCATGAAACATAGAAATGAGATGCGATATCGCGTTTTAAGAAGCACTAGAACCCTATCGCTACGATACGTAGACAACTGCAAACGCTATTTCCTTGCAAGGAAGTGTCGCATTTACGTTCATTTGAAGTGTAGACGAGGAATACATAACACTTCGCAAATCATATTATATCTTACCATGAAATATAGAAATGAGATGCGATATCGCGTTTTAAGTATCATAAGAACTCTATTGCTACGATACGTAGACAACTGCAAACGCTATTTCCTTGCAAGGAAGTGTCGCATTTACGTTCATTTGAAGTGTAGACGAGGAATACATGACACTTCGCAAATCATATTATATCTTACCATGAAACATAGAAATGAGTTGCGATATCGCGTTTTAAGAAGCATTAGAAATCTATTGCTACGATACGTAGCCATCTGCAAACGCTATTTCCTAGCGAGGAAGTGTCGCATTCACATTCCTTTGAAGTGTAGACGAGGAATACATGACACTTCGCAAATCATATTATATCTTACCATGAAACATAGAAATGAGTTGCGATATCGCGTTTTAAGAAGCATTAGAAATCTATTGCTACGATACGTAGCCATCTGCAAACGCTATTTCCTAGCGAGGAAGTGTCGCATTCACATTCCTTTGAAGTGTAGACGAGGAATACATAACACTTCGCAAATCATATTGTATCTTACCATGAAACATAGAAATGAGATGCGATATCGCGTTTTAAGAAGCATTAGAACTCTATTGCTACGATACGTAGACATCTGCAGACGCTATATCCTTGCAAGGAAGTGTCGCATTTGCATTCATTTGAAGTGTAGACGAGGTATACATAACACTTCGCAAATCATATTATATCTTATCATGAAACATAGAAATGAGATGCGATATCGCGTTTTAAGAAGCACTAGAACCCTATCGCTACGATACCTAGGCATCTGCAAACGTTATTTCCTTGCAAGGAAGTGTCGCATTTACATTCATTTGAAGTGCAGACGAGGAATACATAACACTTCACAAATCATATTATATCTTACCATGAAACATAGAAATGAGATGCGATATCGCGTTTTAAGAAGCATTAGAACTCTATTGCTACGATACCTAGACATCTGCAAACGCTATTTCATTGCAAGGACGTGTCGCATTTACATTCATTTGAATCGTAGACGAGAAATGCATAACACTTCGCAATGAATATTATATCTTATCATGAAACATAGGTATGAGATGCAATATCTCGTTTTAAGAAGCATTTGAACTCTATTGCTACGATACCTGGACATCTCCAGACGCTATTTCCTAGCAAGCAAGTGTCGCATTTACATTCATTTGAAGTGTAGACGAGGAATACATGACACTTCGCAAATCATATTATATCTTACCATGAAACATAGAAATGAGATGCGATATCGCGTTTTAAGAAGCATTAGAAAGCTATTGCTACGATACGTAGACATCTGCAAACGCTATTTCCTAGCGAGGAAGTGTCGCATTTACATTCATTTGAAGTGTAGACGAGGAATACATAACACTTCGCACATCATATTATATCATACCATGAAACATAGAAATGAGATGCGATATCGCGTTTTAAGAAGCATTAGAACTCTATTGCTACGATAGGTAGACATCTGCAAACGCTATTTCCTTGCAAGGAAGTGTCGCATTTACATTCATTTGAAGTGTAGACGAGGAATACATAACAATTCGCAAATCATATTATATCTTACCATGAAACATAGAAATGAGATGCGATATCGCGTTTTAGGAAGCATTAGAACTCTATCGCTACGATACCTAGACATCTGCAGACGCTATTTCCTAGCAAGGAAGTGTCGCATTTACATTCATTTGAAGTGTAGACGAGGAATACATAACACTTCGCAAATCATATAATATCTTACCATAAAACATAGAAATGAGATGCGATATCGCGTTTTAAGAAGCGTTAGAAATCTATTGCTACGATACGTAGACATCTGCAAACGCTATTTCCTTGCTGGGAAGTGTCGCATTTACATTCATTTGAAGTGTAGACGAGGAATACATAACACTTCGCAAATCATATTATATCTTACCTTGAAACATAGAAATGAGATGCGATATCGCGTTTTGAGAATCATAAGAACTCTATTGCTACGACACGTAGAAATCTGCAAACGCTATTTCCTTGCAAGGAAGTGTCGCATTTACATTCATTTGAAGTGTAGACGAGGAATACATAACACTTCGCAAATTATATAATATCTTACCATGAAACATAGAAATGAGATGCGATATCGCGTTTTAAGAAGCATTAGAAATCTATTGCTACGATACGTAGACATCTGCAAACGCTATTTCCTAGCGAGGAAGTGTCGCCTTCACATTCATTTGAAGTGTAGACGAGGAATACATAACAATTCTCAAATCATATTATATCTTACCATGAAGCATAGAAATGAGATGCAATATCGCGTTTTAAGAATCATAAGAACTCTATTGCTACGATATGTAGACAACTGCAAACGCTATTTCGTTGCAAGGAAGTGTCGCATTTACATTCATTTGAATCGAATACGAGGAATGCATAACACTTCGCAATGAATATTATATCTTATCATGAAACATAGATATGAGATGCTATATCTCGTTTTAAGAAGCATTTGAACTCTATAGCTACGATACCTAGACATCTGCAGACGCTATTTCCTAGCAAGGAAGTGCCGCATTTACATTCTTTTGAAGTGTAGACGAGAAATGCATAACACTTCGCAATGAATATTATATCTTATCATGAAACATAGGTATGAGATGCAATATCTCGTTTTAAGAAGCATTTGAACTCTATTGCTACGATACCTGGACATCTCCAGACGCTATTTCCTAGCAAGCAAGTGTCGCATTTACATTCATTTGAAGTGTAGACGAGGAATACATGACACTTCGCAAATCATATTATATCTTACCATGAAACATAGAAATGAGATGCGATATCGCGTTTTAAGAAGCATTAGAAAGCTATTGCTACGATACGTAGACATCTGCAAACGCTATTTCCTAGCGAGGAAGTGTCGCATTTACATTCATTTGAAGTGTAGACGAGGAATACATAACACTTCGCACATCATATTATATCATACCATGAAACATAGAAATGAGATGCGATATCGCGTTTTAAGAAGCATTAGAACTCTATTGCTACGATAGGTAGACATCTGCAAACGCTATTTCCTTGCAAGGAAGTGTCGCATTTACATTCATTTGAAGTGTAGACGAGGAATACATAACAATTCGCAAATCATATTATATCTTACCATGAAACATAGAAATGAGATGCGATATCGCGTTTTAGGAAGCATTAGAACTCTATCGCTACGATACCTAGACATCTGCAGACGCTATTTCCTAGCAAGGAAGTGTCGCATTTACATTCATTTGAAGTGTAGACGAGGAATACATAACACTTCGCAAATCATATAATATCTTACCATAAAACATAGAAATGAGATGCGATATCGCGTTTTAAGAAGCGTTAGAAATCTATTGCTACGATACGTAGACATCTGCAAACGCTATTTCCTTGCTGGGAAGTGTCGCATTTACATTCATTTGAAGTGTAGACGAGGAATACATAACACTTCGCAAATCATATTATATCTTACCTTGAAACATAGAAATGAGATGCGATATCGCGTTTTGAGAATCATAAGAACTCTATTGCTACGACACGTAGAAATCTGCAAACGCTATTTCCTTGCAAGGAAGTGTCGCATTTACATTCATTTGAAGTGTAGACGAGGAATACATAACACTTCGCAAATTATATAATATCTTACCATGAAACATAGAAATGAGATGCGATATCGCGTTTTAAGAAGCATTAGAAATCTATTGCTACGATACGTAGACATCTGCAAACGCTATTTCCTAGCGAGGAAGTGTCGCCTTCACATTCATTTGAAGTGTAGACGAGGAATACATAACAATTCTCAAATCATATTATATCTTACCATGAAGCATAGAAATGAGATGCAATATCGCGTTTTAAGAATCATAAGAACTCTATTGCTACGATATGTAGACAACTGCAAACGCTATTTCGTTGCAAGGAAGTGTCGCATTTACATTCATTTGAATCGAATACGAGGAATGCATAACACTTCGCAATGAATATTATATCTTATCATGAAACATAGATATGAGATGCTATATCTCGTTTTAAGAAGCATTTGAACTCTATAGCTACGATACCTAGACATCTGCAGACGCTATTTCCTAGCAAGGAAGTGCCGCATTTACATTCTTTTGAAGTGTAGACGAGGAATACATGACACTTCGCAAATCATATTATATCTTACCATGAAACATAGAAATGAGATGCGATATCGCGTTTTAAGAAGCATTAGAAACTTTTTCCTATGATACGTAAACATCTGCAAACGCTATTTCTTTGCAAGGAAGTGTCGCATTTACATTCATTTGAAGTGTAGACGAGGAATACATAACACTTCGCACATCATATTATATCATACCGTGAAACATAGAAATGAGGTGCGATATCGCGTTTTAAGAAGCATTAGAACTCTATTGCTACGATAGGTGGACATTTGCAAACGCTATTTCCTTGCAAGGAAGTGTCGCATTTACATTCATTTGAAGTGTAGACGAGGAATACATAACACATCGCAAATTATATAATATCTTACCATGAAACATAGAAATGAGATGCGATATCGCATTTTAAGAAGCATTAGAACTCTATTGCTACGATACGTAGACAACTGCAAACGCTATTTCCTTGCAAGGAAGTGTCGCATTTACGTTCATTTGAAGTGTAGACGAGGAATACATGACACTTCGCAAATCATATTATATCTTACCATGAAACATAGAAATGAGTTGCGATATCGCGTTTTAAGAAGCATTAGAAATCTATTGCTACGATACGTAGCCATCTGCAAACGCTATTTCCTAGCGAGGAAGTGTCGCATTCACATTCCTTTGAAGTGTAGACGAGGAATACATGACACTTCGCAAATCATATTATATCTTACCATGAAACATAGAAATGAGTTGCGATATCGCGTTCTAAGAAGCATTAGAAATCTATTGCTACGATACGTAGCCATCTGCAAACGCTATTTCCTAGCGAGGAAGTGTCGCATTCACATTCCTTTGAAGTGTAGACGAGGAATACATAACACTTCGCAAATCATATTGTATCTTACCATGAAACATAGAAATGAGATGCTATATCGCATTTTAAGAAGCATTAGAAATCTATTGCTACGATACGTAGACATCTGCAAACGCTATTTCCTAGCGAGGAAGTGTCGCATTCACATTCCTTTGAAGTGTAGACGAGGAATACATAATACTTCGCAAATCATATTATATCTTACCATGAAACATAGAAATGAGATGCAATATCGCGTTTTAAGAATCATAAGAACTCTATTGCTACGATACGTAGACATCTGCAAACGCTATTTCCTAGCGAGGAAGTGTCGCATTCACATTCCTTTGAAGTGTAGACGAGGAATACATAACACTTCGCAAATCATATTATATCTTACCATGAAACATAGAAATGAGATGCAATATCGCGTTTTAAGAATCATAAGAACTCTATTGCTACGATACGTAGACATCTGCAGACGGTATTTCCTCGCAAGGAAGTGTCGCATTTACATTCATTTGAAGTGTAGACGAGGAATACATGACACTTCGCAAATCATATTATATCTTACCATGAAACATAGAAATGAGATGCGATATCGCGTTTTAAGAAGCATTAGAACCCTATTGCTGCGATACCTAGACATCTGCAGACGCTATTTCCTAGCAAGGAAGTGTCGCATTCACATTCATTTGAAGTGTAGGCGAGGAATACATAACACTTCGCAAATCATATTATATGTTACCATGAAACATAGAAATGAGATGCGATATCGCCTTTTAAGAATCATAAGAACTCTATTGCTACGATACGTAGACATCTGCAAACGCTATTTCCTTGCAAGGAAGTGTCGCATTTACATTCATTTGAAGTGTAGACGAGGAATACATGACACTTCGCAAATCATATTATATCTTACCATGAAACATAGAAATGAGATGTGATATCGCATTTTAAGAAGCATTAGAAATCTATTGCTACGATACCTAGACATCTGCAAACGCTATTTCATTGCAAGGACGTGTCGCATTTACATTCATTTGAATCGTAGACGAGAAATGCATAACACTTCGCAATGAATATTATATCTTATCATGAAACATAGGTATGAGATGCAATATCTCGTTTTAAGAAGCATTTGAACTCTATTGCTACGATACCTGGACATCTCCAGACGCTATTTCCTAGCAAGCAAGTGTCGCATTTACATTCATTAAAAGTGTAGACGAGGAATACATAACACTTCGCACATCATATTATATCATACCATGAAACATAGAAATGAGATGCGATATCGCGTTTTAAGAAGCATTAGAACTCTATTGCTACGATAGGTAGACATCTGCAAACGCTATTTCCTTGCAAGGAAGTGTCGCATTTACATTCATTTGAAGTGTAGACGAGGAATACATAACACTTCGCAAATCATATTATATCTTACCATGAAACATAGAAATGAGATGCGATATCGCGTTTTAAGAAGCATTAGAACTCTATTGCTACGATACGTAGACATCTGCAGACGCTATATCCTTGCAAGGAAGTGTCGCATTTACATTCATTTGAAGTGTAGACGAGGTATACATAACACTTCGCAAATCATATTATATCTTATCATGAAACATAGAAATGAGATGCGATATCGCGTTTTAAGAAGCACTAGAACCCTATCGCTACGATACCTAGGCATCTGCAAACGTTATTTCCTTGCAAGGAAGTGTCGCATTTACATTCATTTGAAGTGCAGACGAGGAATACATAACACTTCACAAATCATATTATATCTTACCATGAAACATAGAAATGAGATGCGATATCGCGTTTTAGGAAGCATTAGAACTCTATCGCTACGATACCTAGACATCTGCAGACGCTATTTCCTAGCAAGGAAGTGTCGCATTTACATTCATTTGAAGTGTAGACGAGGAATACATAACACTTCGCAAATCATATAATATCTTACCATAAAACATAGAAATGAGATGCGATATCGCGTTTTAAGAAGCGTTAGAAATCTATTGCTACGATACGTAGACATCTGCAAACGCTATTTCCTTGCTGGGAAGTGTCGCATTTACATTCATTTGAAGTGTAGACGAGGAATACATAACACTTCGCAAATCATATTATATCTTACCTTGAAACATAGAAATGAGATGCGATATCGCGTTTTGAGAATCATAAGAACTCTATTGCTACGACACGTAGAAATCTGCAAACGCTATTTCCTTGCAAGGAAGTGTCGCATTTACATTCATTTGAAGTGTAGACGAGGAATACATAACACTTCGCAAATTATATAATATCTTACCATGAAACATAGAAATGAGATGCGATATCGCGTTTTAAGAAGCATTAGAAATCTATTGCTACGATACGTAGACATCTGCAAACGCTATTTCCTAGCGAGGAAGTGTCGCATTCACATTCATTTGAAGTGTAGACGAGGAATACATAACAATTCTCAAATCATATTATATCTTACCATGAAGCATAGAAATGAGATGCAATATCGCGTTTTAAGAATCATAAGAACTCTATTGCTACGATATGTAGACAACTGCAAAAGCTATTTCGTTGCAAGGAAGTGTCGCATTTACATTCATTTGAATCGAATACGAGGAATGCATAACACTTCGCAATGAATATTATATCTTATCATGAAACATAGATATGAGATGCTATATCTCGTTTTAAGAAGCATTTGAACTCTATAGCTACGATACCTAGACATCTGCAGACGCTATTTCCTAGCAAGGAAGTGCCGCATTTACATTCTTTTGAAGTGTAGACGAGGAATACATGACACTTCGCAAATCATATTATATCTTACCATGAAACATAGAAATGAGATGCGATATCGCGTTTTAAGAAGCATTAGAAACTTTTTCCTATGATACGTAAACATCTGCAAACGCTATTTCTTTGCAAGGAAGTGTCGCATTTACATTCATTTGAAGTGTAGACGAGGAATACATAACACTCCGCACATCATATTATATCATACCGTGAAACATAGAAATGAGGTGCGATATCGCGTTTTAAGAAGCATTAGAACTCTATTGCTACGATAGGTGGACATTTGCAAACGCTATTTCCTTGCAAGGAAGTGTCGCATTTACATTCATTTGAAGTGTAGACGAGGAATACATAACACTTCGCAAATCATATTATATCTTACCATGAAACATAGAAATGAGATACGATATCGCTTTTTATGAAACATTAGAACTCTATCGCTACGATACCAAGATATCTGCAGACGCTATTTCCTAGCAAGGAAGAGTCGCATTTACATTCATTTGAAGTGTAGACGAGGAATACATAACACTTCGCAAATCATATTATATCTTACCATGAACCATAGAAATGAGATGCGATATCGCGTTTTAAGAATCATAAGAACTCCATTGCTATGATACGTAGACATCTGCAAACGCTATTTCCTAGCGAGGAAGTGTCGCATTTACATTCATTTGACGTGTAGACGAGGAATACATAACACTTCGCAAATCATATTATATCTTACCATGAAACATAAAAATCAGATGCGATATCGCGTTTCAAGAAGCATTAGAACCCTATTGCTACGATAGGTAGACATCTGCAAATGCTATTTCCTTGCAAGGAAGTGTCGCATTTACATTCATTTGAAGTGTAGACGAGAAATACATAACACATCGCAAATAATATAATATCTTACCATGAAACATAAAAATGAGATGCGATTTCGCGTTCTAAGAATCATAAGAACCCTATTGCTACGATACGTAGACATCTGCAAACGCTATTTCCTTGCAAGGAAGTGTCGCATTTACATTCATTTGTAGTGTAGACGAGGAATACACAACACTTCGCAAATTATATAATATCTTACCATGAAACATAGAAATGAGATGCGATATCGCGTTTTAAGAAGCATTAGAACTCTACCGCTACGATACCTAGACATCTGCAGACGCTATATCCTTGCAAGGAAGTGTCGCATTTACATTCATTTGTAGTGTAGACGAGGAATACATAACACTTCGCAAATTATATAATATCTTACCATGAAACATAGAAATGAGATGCGATATCGCATTTTAAGAAGCATTAGAACTCTATTGCTACGATAGGTAGACATCTGCAAACGCTATATCCTTGCAAGGAAGTGTCGCATTTACATTCATTTGAAGTGTAGACGAGGAATACATAACACTTCGCAAATCATATTATATCTTACCATGAACCATAGAAATGAGATGCGATATTGCGTTTTAAGAAGCATTACAAATCTAGTGCTACGATACGTAGACATCTGCAAACGCTATTTCCTTGCAAGGAAGTGTCGCATTTACATTCATTTGAAGTGTAGTCGAGGAATACATAACACTTCGCAAATCATATTATATCTTACCATGAAACATAGAAATAAGATGCGATATCGCGTTTTAAGAAGCATTAGAACTCTATCGCTACGATACCTAGACATCTGCAGACGCTATATCCTTGAAAGGAAGTGTCGCATTTACATTCATTTGTAGTGTAGACGAGGAATACATAACACTTCGCAAATTATATAATATCCTACCATGAAACATAGAAATGAGATGCGATATCGCATTTTAAGAAGCATTAGAATGCTATTGCTACGATACGTAGACGTCTGCAAACGCTATTTCCTAGCGAGGAAGTGTCGCATTTCCATTCATTTGAAGTGTAGACGAGGAATACATAACACTTCGCACATCATATTATATCTTACCATGAAACATAGAAATGAGATGCGATATCGCGTTTTAAGAAGCATTACAAATCTAGTGCTACGATACGTAGACATCTGCAAACGCTATTTCCTTGCAAGGAAGTGTCGCATTTACATTCATTTGAAGTGTAGACGAGGAATACATAACAATTCGCAAACCATATTATATCTTACCATGAAACATAGAAATGAGACGCGATATCGCGTTTTAAGAAGCATTAGAACTCTATCGCTACGATACCTAGACATCTGCAGACGCTATTTCCTAGCAAGGAAGAGTCGCATTTACATTCATTTGAAGTGTAGACGAGGAATACATAACACTTCGCAAATCATATTATATCTTACCATGAACCATAGCAAAGAGATGCGATATCGAGTTTTAAGTATCATAAGAACTCTATTGCTATGATACGTAGACATCTGCAAACGCTATTTCCTAGCGAGGAAGTGTCGCATTTACATTCATTTGTAGTGTAGACGAGGAATACATAACACATCGCAAATCATATTATATCTTACCATGAAACATAAAAATGATATGCGATATCGGGTTTTAAGAAGCATTAGAACCCTATTGCTACGATAGGTAGACATCTGCAAACGCTATTTCCTTGCAAGGAAGTGTCGCATTTACATTCATTTGAATTGTAGACGAGGAATACATAACACATCGCAAATCATATAATATCTTACCATGAAACATAGAAATGAGATGCGACATCGCGTTTTAAGAATCATAAGAACTCTATTGCTACGATAGGTAGACATCTGCAAACGCTATTTCCTTGCAAGGAAGTGTCGCATTTACATTCATTTGAAGTGTAGTCGAGGAATACATAACACTTCGCAAAACATATTATATCTTACCATGAAACATAGAAATAAGATGCGATATCGCGTTTTAAGAAGCATTAGAACTCTATCGCTACGATACCTAGACATCTGCAGACGCTATATCCTTGCAAGGAAGTGTCGCATTTACATTCATTTGTAGTGTAGACGAGGAATACATAACACTTCGCAAATTATATAATATCCTACCATGAAACATAGAAATGAGATGCGATATCGCATTTTAAGAAGCATTAGAAATCTATTGCTACGATACGTAGACATCTGCAAACGCTATTTCCTAGCGAGGAAGTGTCGCATTTACATTCATTTGAAGTGTAGACGAGGAATACATAACACTTCGCACATCATATTATATCTTACCATGAAACATAGAAATGAGATGCGATATCGCGTTTTAAGAAGCATTACAAATCTAGTGCTACGATACGTAGACATCTGCAAACGCTATTTCCTTGCAAGGAAGTGTCGCATTTACATTCATTTGAAGTGTAGACGAGGAATACATAACAATTCGCAAACCATATTATATCTTACCATGAAACATAGAAATGAGACGCGATATCGCGTTTTAAGAAGCATTAGAACTCTATCGCTACGATACCTAGACATCTGCAGACGCTATTTCCTAGCAAGGAAGTGTCGCATTTACATTCATTTGTAGTGTAGACGAGGAATGCACAACACTTCGCAAATTATATAATATCTTACCATGAAACATAGAAATGAGATGCGATATCGCGTTTTAAGAAGCACTAGAACCCTATCGCTACGATACCTAGACATCTGCAAACGCTATTTCATTGCAAGGACGTGTCGCATTTACATTCATTTGAAGTGCAGACGAGGAATACATAACACTTCACAAATCATATTATATCTTACCATGAAACATAGAAATGAGATGCGATATCGCGTTTTAAGAAGCATTAGAAATCTATTGCTACGATACCTGGACATCTGCAAACGCTATTTCATTGCAAGGACGTGTCGCATTTACATTCATTTGAATCGTAGACGAGAAATGCATAACACTTCGCAATGAATATTATATCTTATCATGAAACATAGATATGAGATGCAATATCTCGTTTTAAGAAGCATTTGAACTCTATTGCTACGATACCTGGACATCTCCAGACGCTATTTCCTAGCAAGCAAGTGTCGCATTTACATTCATTTGAAGTGTAGACGAGGAATACATAACACTTCGCACATCATATTATATCATACCATGAAACATAGAAATGAGATGCGATATCGCGTTTTAAGAAGCATTAGAACTCTATTGCTACGATAGGTAGACATCTGGAAACGCTATTTCCTTGCAAGGAAGTGTCGCATTTACATTCATTTGAAGTGTAGACGAGGAATACATAAAAATTCGCAAATCATATTATATCTTACCATGAAACATAGAAATGAGATGCGATATCGCGTTTTAAGAAGCATTAGAACTCTATCGCTACGATACCTAGACATCTGCAGACGCTATTTCCTAGCAAGGAAGTGTCGCATTTACATTCATTTGAAGTGTAGACGAGGAATACATAACACTTCGCAAATCATATTATATCTTACCATGAAACATAGAAATGAGATGCTATATCGCGTTTTAAGAAGCATTAGAACTCTATCGCTACGATACCTAGACATCTGCAGACGCTATATCCTTGCAAGGAAGTGTCGCATTTACATTCATTTGTAGTGTAGACGAGGAATACATAACACTTCGCAAATTATATAATATCTTACCATGAAACATAGAAATGAGATGCGATATCGCATTTTAAGAAGCATTACAACTCTATTGCTACGATAGGTAGACATCTGCAAACGCTACATCCTTGCAAGGAAGTGTCGCATTTACATTCATTTGAAGTGTAGACGAGGAATACATAACACTTCGCAAATCATATTATATGTTACCATGAACCATAGAAATGAGATGCGATGTCGCGTTTTAAGAAGCATTACAAATCTAGTGCTACGATACGTAGACATCTGCAAACGCTATTTCATGGCAAGGACGTGTCGCATTTACATTCATTTGAATCGTAGACGAGAAATGCATAACACTTCGCAATGAATATTATATCTTATCATGAAACATAGATATGAGATGCAATATCTCGTTTTAAGAAGCATTTGAACTCTATTGCTACGATACCTGGACATCTCCAGACGCTATTTCCTAGCAAGCAAGTGTCGCATTTACATTCATTTGAAGTGTAGACGAGGAATACATGACACTTCGCAAATCATATTATATCTTACCATGAAACATAGCAATGAGATGCGATATCGCGTTTTAAGAAGCATTAGAAAGCTATTGCTACGATACGTAGACATCTGCAAACGCTATTTCCTAGCAAGGAAGTGTCGCATTTACATTCATTTGAAGTGTAGACGAGGAATACATAACACTTCGCAAATTATATAATATCTTACCATGAAACATAGAAACGAGATGTGATATCGCATTTTAAGAAGCATTAGAAATCTATTGCTACGATACGTAGACATCTGCAAACGCTATTTCCTAGCGAGGAAGTGTCGCATTTACATTCATTTGAAGTGTAGACGAGGAATACATAACACTTCGCACATCATATTATATCATACCATGGAACTTAGAAATGAGATGCGATATCGCGTTTTAAGAAGCATTAGAACTCTATTGCTACGATAGGTAGACATCTGCAAACGCTATTTCCTTGCAAGGAAGTGTCGCATTTACATTCATTTGAAGTGTAGACGAGGAATACGTAACACTTCGCAAATCATATTATATCTTACCATGAAACATAGAAATGAGATGCGATATCGCGTTTTAAGAAGCATTAGAAATTTATTCCTATGATACGTAAACATCTGCAAACGCTATTTCTTTGCAAGGAAGTGTCGCATTTACAGTCATTTGAAGTGTAGACGAGGAATACATAACACTTCGCAAATCATATTATACCTTACCATGAACCATAGAAATGAGATGCGATATCGCGTTTTAAGAATCATAAGAATTCTATTGCTATGATACGTAGACATCTGGAAACGCTATTTCCTAGCAAGGAAGTGTCGCATTTACATTCATTTGTAGTGTAGACGAGGAATACACAACACTTCGCAAATTATATAATATCTTACCATGAAACATAGAAATGAGATGCGATATCGCGTTTTAAGAAGCATTAGAACTCTATTGCTACGATACCTAGACATCTGCGGACGCTATTTCCTAGCAAGGAAGTGTCGCATTTACATTCATTTGAAGTGTAGACGAGGAATACATAACACTTCGCAAATTATATAATATCTTACCATGAAACATAGAAACGAGATGTGATATCGCATTTTAAGAAGCATTAGAAATCTATTGCTACGATACGTAGACATCTGCAAACGCTATTTCCTAGCGAGGAAGTGTCGCATTTACATTCATTTGAAGTGTAGACGAGGAATACATAACACTTCGCACATCATATTATATCATACCATGAAACTTAGAAATGAGATGCGATATCGCGTTTTAAGAAGCATTAGAACTCTATTGCTACGATAGGTAGACATCTGCAAACGCTATTTCCTTGCAAGGAAGTGTCGCATTTACATTCATTTGAAGTGTAGACGAGGAATACATAACACTTCGCAAATCATATTATATCTTACCATGAAACATAGAAATGAGATGCGATATCGCGTTTTAAGAAGCATTAGAAATTTATTCCTATGATACGTAAACATCTGCAAACGCTATTTCTTTGCAAGGAAGTGTCGCATTTACATTCATTTGAAGTGTAGACGAGGAATACATAACACTTCGCAAATCATATTATATCTTACCATGAACCATAGAAATGAGATGCGATATCGCGTTTTAAGAATCATAAGAATTCTATTGCTATGATACGTAGACATCTGGAAACGCTATTTCCTAGCAAGGAAGTGTCGCATCTACATTCATTTGTAGTGTAGACGAGGAATACACAACACTTCGCAAATTATATAATATCTTACCATGAAACATAGAAACGAGATGCGATATCGCGTTTTAAGAAGCATTAGAACTCTATTGCTACGATACCTAGACATCTGCAGACGCTATTTCCTAGCAAGGAAGTGTCGCATTTACATTCATTTGAAGTGTAGACGAGGAATACATATCACTTCGCAAATTGTATAATATCTTACCATGAAACATAGAAATGAGATGCGATATCGCGTTTTAAGAAGCATTAGAAATCTATTGCTACGATACGTAGACATCTGCAAACGCTATTTCCTAGCGAGGAAGTGTCGCATTCACATTCATTTGAAGTGTAGACGAGGAATACATAACAATTCTCAAATCATATTATATCTTACCATGAAGCATAGAAATGAGATGCAATATCGCGTTTTAAGAATCATAAGAACTCTATTGCTACGATATGTAGACAACTGCAAACGCTATTTCGTTGCAAGGAAGTGTCGCATTTACATTCATTTGAATCGAATACGAGGAATGCATAACACTTCGCAATGAATATTATATCTTATCATGAAACATAGATATGAGATGCTATATCTCGTTTTAAGAAGCATTTGAACTCTATTGCTACGATACCTAGACATCTGCAGACGCTATTTCCTTGCAAGGAAGTGCCGCATTTACATTCTTTTGAAGTGTAGACGAGGAATACATGACACTTCGCAAATCATATTATATCTTACCATGAAACATGGAAATGAGATGCGATATCGCGTTTTAAGAAGCATTAGAAATTTATTCCTATGATACGTAAACATCTGCAAACGCTATTTCTTTGCAAGGAAGTGTCGCATTTACATTCATTTGAAGTGTAGACGAGGAATACATAACACTTCGCAAATCATATTATATCTTACCATGAACCATAGAAATGAGATGCGATATCGCGTTTTAAGAATCATAAGAATTCTATTGCTATGATACGTAGACATCTGCAAACGCTATTTCCTAGCGAGGAAGTGTCGCATTTACATTCATTTGAAGTGTAGACGAGGAATACATAACACTTCGCAAATCATATAATATCTTACCATAAAACATAGAAATGTGATGCGATATCGCGTTTTAAGAAGCATCAGAAATCTATTGCTACGATATGTAGACATCTGCAAACGCTATTTCCTTGCTGGGAAGTGTCGCATTTACATTCATTTGAAGTGTAGACGAGGAATACATAACACTTCGCAAATCATATTATATCTTACCATGAAACATAGAAATGAGATGCGATATCGCGTTTTAAGAATCATAAGAACCCTATTGCTACGATACGTAGACATCTGCAAACGCTATTTCCTTGCAAGGAAGTGTCGCATTTACATTCATTTGTAGTGTAGACGAGGAATACACAATACTTCGCAAATTATATATTATCTTACCATGAAACATAGAAATGAGATGCGATATCGCGTTTTAAGATGCATTAGAACTCTATTGCTACGATAGGTAAACATCTGCAAACGCTATTTCCTTGCAAGGAAGTGTCGCATTTACATTAATTTGAAGTGTAGACGAGGAATACATAACACTTCGCAAATCATATAATATCTTACCATGAAACATAGAAATGAGATGCGATATCGCGTTTTAAGAAGCATTAGAACTCTATCGCTACGATACCTAGACATCTGCAGACGCTATATCCTTGCAAGGAAGTGTCGCATTTACATTCATTTGTAGTGTAGACGAGGAATACATAACACTTCGCAAATTATATAATATTTTACCATGAAACATAGAAATGAGATGCGATATCGCATTTTAAGAAGCATTAGAACTCTATTGCTACGATAGGTAGACATCTGCAAACGCTATTTCCTTGCAAGGAAGTGTCGCATTTACATTAATTTGAAGTGTAGACGAGGAATACATAACACATCGCAAATTATATAATATCTTACCATGAAACATAGAAATGAGATGCGATATCGCGTTTTAAGAAGCATTAGAAATCTATCGCTACGATACCTAGACATCTGCAGACGCTATATCCTTGCAAGGAAGTGTCGCATTTACATTCATTTGTAGTGTAGACGAGGAATACATAACACTTCGCAAATTATATAATATCTTACCATGAAACATAAAAATGAGATGCGATATCGCGTTTTAAGAAGCATTAGAACTCTATTGCTGCGATAGGTAGACATCTGCAAACGCTATTTCCTTGCAAGGAAGTGTCGCATTTACATTCATTTGAAGTGTAGACGAGGAATACATAACACTTCGCAAATCATACTATATCTTACCATGAAACATAGAAATGAGATGCGATATCGCGTTTTAAGAATCATAAGAACCCTATTGCTACGATACCTAGACATCTGCAAACGCTATTTCCTTGCAAGGAAGTGTCGCATTTACATTCATTTGTAGTGTAGACGAGGAATACACAACACTTCGCAAATTATATAATATCTTACCGTGAAACATAGAAATGAGATGCGATATCGCGTTTTAAGAAGCATTAGAAATCTATCGCTACGATACCTAGACATCTGCAGACGCTATATCCTTGCAAGGAAGTGTCGCATTTACATTCATTTGTAGTGTAGACGAGGAATACATAACACTTCGCAAATTATATAATATCTTACCATGAAACATAGAAATGAGATGCGATATCGCGTTTTAAGAAGCATTAGAACTCTATTGCTACGATAGGTAAACATCTGCAAACGCTATTTCCTTGCAAGGAAGTGTCGCATTTACATTCATTTGTAGTGTAGACGAGGAATACACAACACTTCGCAAATTATATAATATCTTACCATGAAACATAGAAATGAGATGCGATATCGCGTTTTAAGAAGCATTAGAAATCTATCGCTACGATACCTAGACATCTGCAGACGCTATATCCTTGCAAGGAAGTGTCGCATTTACATTCATTTGTAGTGTAGACGAGGAATACATAACACTTCGCAAATTATATAATATCTTACCATGAAACATAGAAATGAGATGCGATATCGCGTTTTAAGAAGCATTAGAACTCTATTGCTACGATAGGTAAACATCTGCAAACGCTATTTCCTTGCAAGGAAGTGTCGCATTTACATTAATTTGAAGTGTAGACGAGGAATACATAACACTTCGCAAATCATATAATATCTTACCATGAAACATAAAAATGAGATGCGATATCGCGTTTTAAGAAGCACTAGAACTCTATTGCTACGATAGGTAGACATCTGCAAACGCTATTTCCTTGCAAGGAAGTGTCGCATTTACATTCATTTGAAGTGTAGACGAGGAATACATAACACTTCGCAAATCATATTATATCTTACCATGAAACATAGAAATGAGATGCGATATCGCGTTTTAAGAATCATAAGAACCCTATTGCTACGATACGTAGACATCTGCAAACGCTATTTCCTTGCAAGGAAGTGTCGCATTTACATTCATTTGTAGTGTAGACGAGGAATACACAACACTTCGCAAGTTATATAATATCTTACCATGAAACATAGAAATGAGATGCGATATCGCGTTTTAAGAAGCATTAGAAATCTATCGCTACGATACCTAGACATCTGCAGACGCTATATACTTGCAAGGAAGTGTCGCATTTACATTCATTTGTAGTGTAGACGAGGAATACATAACACTTCGCAAATTATATAATATCTTACCATGAAACATAGAAATGAGATGCGATATCGCATTTTAAGAAGCATTAGAACTCTATTGCTACGATAGGCAGACATCTGCAAACGCTATTTCCTTGCAAGGAAGTGTTGCATTTACATTAATTTGAAGTGTAGACGAGGAATACATAACACTTCGCAAATCATATAATATCTTACCATGAAACATAAAAATGAGATTCGATATCGCGTTTTAAGAAGCATTAGAACTCTATTGCTACGATAGGTAGACATCTGCAAACGCTATTTCCTTGCAAGGAAGTGTCGCATTTACATTAATTTGAAGTGTAGACGAGGAATACATAACACTTCGCAAATCATATAATATCTTACCATGAAACATAAAAATGAGATGCGATATCGCGTTTTAAGAAGCATTAGAACCCTGTTGCTACGATAGGTAGACATCTGCAAACGCTATTTCCTTGCAAGGAAGTGTCGCATTTACATTCATTTGAAGTGTAGACGAGGAATACATAACACTTCGCAAATCATATTATATCTTACCATGAAACATAGAAATGAGATGCGATATCGCGTTTTAAGAACCATAAGAACCCTATTGCTACGATACGTAGACATCTGCAAACGCTATTTCCTTGCAAGGAAGTGTCGCATTTACATTCATTTGAAGTGTAGACGAGGAATACATAACACTTCGCAAATCATATAATATCTTACCATGAAACATAAAAATGAGATGCGATATCGCGTTTTAAGAAGCATTAGAACTCTATTGCTACGATACCTAGACATCTGCAGACGCTATATCCTTGCAAGGAAGTGTCGCATTTACATTCATTTGTAGTGTAGACGAGGAATACATAACACTTCGCAAATTATATAATATCTTACCATGAAACATAGAAATGAGATGCGATATCGCATTTTAAGAAGCATTAGAACTCTATTGCTACGATAGGTAGACATCTGCAAACGCTATTTCCTTGCAAGGAAGTGTCGCATTTACATTAATTTGAAGTGTAGACGAGGAATACATAACACTTCGCAAATCATATAATATCTTACCATGAAACATAAAAATGAGATGCGATATCGCGTTTTAAGAAGCATTAGAACCCTATTGCTACGATAGGTAGACATCTGCAAACGCTATTTCCTTGCAAGGAAGTGTCGCATTTACATTCATTTGAAGTGTAGACGAGGAATACATAACACTTCGCAAATCATATTATATCTTACCATGAAACATAGAAATGAGATGCGATATCGCGTTTTAAGAATCATAAGACCCTATTGCTACGATACGTAGACATCTGCAAACGCTATTTCCTTGCAAGGAAGTGTCGCATTTACATTCATTTGAAGTGTAGACGAGGAATACATAACACTTCGCAAATCATATAATATCTTACCATGAAACATAAAAATGAGATGCGATATCGCGTTTTAAGAAGCATTAGAACTCTATTGCTACGATAGGTAGACATCTGCAAACGCTATTTCCTTGCACGGAAGTGTCGCATTTACATTAATTTGAAGTGTAGACGAGGAATACATAACACTTCGCAAATCATATAATATCTTACCATGAAACATAAAAATGAGATGCGATATCGCGTTTTAAGAAGCATTAGAACTCTATTGCTACGATAGGTAGACATCTGCAAACGCTATTTCCTTGCAAGGAAGTGTCGCATTTACATTCATTTGAAGTGTAGACGAGGAATACATAACACTTCGCAAATCATATTATATCTTACCATGAAACATAGAAATGAGATGCGATATCGCGTTTTAAGAATCATAAGAACCCTATTGCTACGATACGTAGACATCTGCAAACGCTATTTCCTTGCAAGGAAGTGTCGCATTTACATTCATTTGAAGTGTAGACGAGGAATACATAACACTTCGCAAATCATATTATATTTTACCATGAAACATAGAAATGAGATGCGATATCGCGTTTTAAGAAGCATTAGAACTCTATCGCTACGATACCTAGACATCTGCAGACGCTATATCCTTGCAAGGAAGTGTCGCATTTACATTCATTTGTAGTGTAGACGAGGAATACATAACACTTCGCAAATTATATAATATCTTACCATGAAACATAGAAATGAGATGCGATATCGCATTTTAAGAAGCATTAGAACTCTATTGCTACGATAGGTAGACATCTGCAAACGCTACTTCCTTGCAAGGAAGTGTCGCATTTACATTAATTTGAAGTGTAGACGAGGAATACATAACACTTCGCAAATCATATAATATCTTACCATGAAACATAAAAATGAGATGCGATATCGCGTTTTAAGATGCATTAGAACTCTATTGCTACGGTAGGTAGACATCTGCAAACGCTATTTCCTTGCAAGGAAGTGTCGCATGTACATTAATTTGAAGTGTAGACGAGGAATACATAACACTTCGCAAATCATATAATATCTTACCATGAAACATAAAAATGAGATGCGATATCGCGTTTTAAGAAGCATTAGAACTCTATTGCTACGATAGGTAGACATCTGCAAACGCTATTTCCTTGCAAGGAAGTGTCGCATTTACATTCATTTGAAGTGTAGACGAGGAATACATAACACTTCGCAAATCATATTATATCTTACCATGAAACATAGAAATGAGATGCGATATCGCGTTTTAAGAATCATAAGAACCCTATTGCTACGATACGTAGACATCTGCAAACGCTATTTCCTTGCAAGGAAGTGTCGCATTTACATTCATTTGTAGTGTAGACGAGGAATACACAACACTTCGCAAATTATATAATATCTTACCATGAAACATAGAAATGAGATGCGATATCGCGTTTTAAGAAGCATTAGAACTCTATCGCTACGATACCTAGACATCTGCAGACGCTATATCCTTGCAAGGAAGTGTCGCATTTACAATCATTTGTAGTGTAGACGAGGAATACATAACACTTCGCAAATTATATAATATCTTACCATGAAACATAGAAATGAGATGCGATATCGCATTTTAAGAAGCATTAGAACTCTATTGCTACGATAGGTAGACATCTGCAAACGCTACTTCCTTGCAAGGAAGTGTCGCATTTACATTAATTTGAAGTGTAGACGAGGAATACATAACACTTCGCAAATCATATAATATCTTACCATGAAACATAAAAATGAGATGCGATATCGCGTTTTAAGATGCATTAGAACTCTATTGCTACGGTAGGTAGACATCTGCAAACCCTATTTCCTTGCAAGGAAGTGTCGCATGTACATTAATTTGAAGTGTAGACGAGGAATACATAACACTTCGCAAATCATATAATATCTTACCATGAAACATAAAAATGAGATGCGATATCGCGTTTTAAGAAGCATTAGAACTCTATTGCTACGATAGGTAGACATCTGCAAACGCTATTTCCTTGCAAGGAAGTGTCGCATTTACATTCATTTGAAGTGTAGACGAGGAATACATAACACTTCGCAAATCATATTATATCTTACCATGAAACATAGAAATGAGATGCGATATCGCGTTTTAAGAATCATAAGAACCCTATTGCTACGATACGTAGACATCTGCAAACGCTATTTCCTTGCAAGGAAGTGTCGCATTTACATTCATTTGTAGTGTAGACGAGGAATACACAACACTTCGCAAATTATATAATATCTTACCATGAAACATAGAAATGAGATGCGATATCGCGTTTTAAGAAGCATTAGAACTCTATCGCTACGATACCTAGACATCTGCAGACGCTATATCCTTGCAAGGAAGTGTCGCATTTACAATCATTTGTAGTGTAGACGAGGAATACATAACACTTCGCAAATTATATAATATCTTACCATGAAACATAGAAATGAGATGCGATATCGCATTTTGAGAAGCATTAGAACTCTATTGCTACGATAGGTAGACATCTGCAAACGCTATTTCCTTGCAAGGAAGTGTCGCATTTACATTCATTTGAAGTGTAGACGAGGAATACATAACACTTCGCAAATCATATAATATCTTACCATGAAACATAAAAATGAGATGCGATATCGCGTTTTAAGAAGCATTAGAACTCTATTGCTACGATACCTAGACATCTGCAGACGCTATATCCTTGCAAGGAAGTGTCGCATTTACATTCATTTGTAGTGTAGACGAGGAATACATAACACTTCGCAAATTATATAATATCTTACCATGAAACATAGAAATGAGATGCGATATCGCATTTTAAGAAGCATTAGAACTCTATTGCTACGATAGGTAGACATCTGCAAACGCTATTTCCTTGCAAGGAAGTGTCGCATTTACATTAATTTGAAGTGTAGACGAGGAATACATAACACTTCGCAAATCATATAATATCTTACCATGAAACATAAAAATGAGATGCGATATCGCGTTTTAAGAAGCATTAGAACCCTATTGCTACGATAGGTAGACATCTGCAAACGCTATTTCCTTGCAAGGAAGTGTCGCATTTACATTCATTTGAAGTGTAGACGAGGAATACATAACACTTCGCAAATCATATTATATCTTACCATGAAACATAAAAATGAGATGCGATATCGCGTTTTAAGAAGCATTAGAACCCTATTGCTACGATAGGTAGACATCTGCAAACGCTATTTCCTTGCAAGGAAGTGTCGCATTTACATTCATTTGAAGTGTAGACGAGGAATACATAACACTTCGCAAATCATATAATATCTTACCATGAAACATAAAAATGAGATGCGATATCGCGTTTTAAGAAGCATTAGAACTCTATTGCTACGATAGGTAGACATCTGCAAACGCTATTTCCTTGCAAGGAAGTGTCGCATTTACATTCATTTGTAGTGTAGACGAGGAATACACAACACTTCGCAAATTATATAATATCTTACCATGAAACATAGAAATGAGATGCGATATCGCGTTTTAAGAAGCATTAGAACTCTATCGCTACGATACCTAGACATCTGCAGACGCTATATCCTTGCAAGGAAGTGTCGCATTTACATTCATTTGTAGTGTAGACGAGGAATACATAACACTTCGCAAATTATATAATATCTTACCATGAAACATAGAAATGAGATGCGATATCGCATTTTAAGAAGCATTAGAACTCTATTGCTACGATAGGTAGACATCTGCAAACGCTATTTCCTTGCAAGGAAGTGTCGCATTTACATTAATTTGAAGTGTAGACGAGGAATACATAACACTTCGCAAATCATATAATATCTTACCATGAAACATAAAAATGAGATGCGATATCGCGTTTTAAGATGCATTAGAACTCTATTGCTACGGTAGGTAGACATCTGCAAACGCTATTTCCTTGCAAGGAAGTGTCGCATTTACATTCATTTGAAGTGTAGACGAGGAATACATAACACTTCGCAAATCATATTATATCTTACCATGAAACATAGAAATGAGATGCGATATCGCGTTTTAAGAATCATAAGAACTCTATAGCTACGATACGTAGACATCTGCAAACGCTATTTCCTTGCAAGGAAGTGTCGCATTTACATTCATTTGAAGTGTAAACGAGGAATACATAACACTTCGCAAATCATATAATATCTTACCATAAAACGTAGAAATGAGATGCGATATCGCGTTTTAAGAAGCATCAGAAATCTATTGCTACGATACGTAGACATCTGCAAACGCTATTTCCTTGCTGGGAAGTGTCGCATTTACATTCATTTGAAGTGTAGACTAGGAATACATAACACTTCGCAAATCATATTATATCTTACTTTGAAACATAGAAATGAGATGCGATATCGCGTTTTGAGAATCATAAGAACTCTATTGCTACGACGCGTAGAAATCTGCAAACGCTATTTCCTTGCAAGGAAGTGTCGCATTTACATTCATTTGAAGTGTAGACGAGGAATACATAACACTTCGCAAATCATATTATATCTTGCCATGAAACATAAAAATGAGATGCGATATCGCGTTTTAAGAAGCATTAGAACTCTATTGCTACGATAGGTAGACATCTGCAAACGCTATTTCCTTGCAAGGAAGTGTCGCATTTACATTCATTTGAAGTGTAGACGAGGAATACATAACACTTCGCAAATCATATAATATCTTACCATGAAACATAAAAATGAGATGCGATATCGCGTTTTAAGAAGCATTAGAACTCTATTGCTACGATAGGTAGACATCTGCAAACGCTATTTCCTTGCAAGGAAGTGTCGCATTTACATTCATTTGAAGTGTAGACGAGGAATACATAACACTTCGCAAATCATATTATATCTTACCATGAAACATAGAAATGAGATGCGATATCGCGTTTTAAGAATCATAAGAACCCTATTGCTACGATACGTAGACACCTGCAAACGCTATTTCCTTGCAAGGAAGTGTCGCATTTACATTCATTTGTAGTGTAGACGAGGAATACACAACACTTCGCAAATTATATAATATCTTACCATGAAACATAGAAATGAGATGCGATATCGCGTTTTAAGAAGCATTAGAACTCTATCGCTACGGTACCTAGACATCTGCAGACGCTATATCCTTGCAAGGAAGTGTCGCATTTACATTCATTTGTCGTGTAGACGAGGAATACATAAGACTTCGCAAATTATATAATATCTTACCATGAAACATAGAAATGAGATGCGATATCGCATTTTAAGAAGCATTAGATCTCTATTGCTACGATAGGTAGACATCTGCAAACGCTATTTCCTTGCAAGGAAGTGTCGCATTTACATTCATTTGAAGTGTAGACGAGGAATACATAACACTTCGCAAATCATATAATATCTTACCATGAAACATAAAAATGAGATGCGATATCGCGTTTTAAGAAGCATTAGAACTCTATTGCTACGATAGGTAGACATCTGCAAACGCTATTTCCTTGCAAGGAAGTGTCGCATTTACATTCATTTGAAGTGTAGACGAGGAATACATAACACTTCGCAAATCATATAATATCTTACCATGAAACATAAAAATGAGATGCGATATCGCGTTTTAAGATGCATTAGAACTCTATTGCTACGGTAGGTAGACATCTGCAAACGCTATTTCCTTGCAAGGAAGTGTCGCATTTACATTCATTTGAAGTGTAGACGAGGAATACATAACACTTCGCAAATCATATAATATCTTACCATGAAACATAAAAATGAGATGCGATATCGCGTTTTAAGATGCATTAGAACTCTATTGCTACGGTAGGTAGACATCTGCAAAAGCTATTTCCTTGCAAGGAAGTGTCGCATTTACATTAATTTGAAGTGTAGACGAGGAATACATATCACTTCGCAAATCATATAATATCTTACCATGAAACATAAAAATGAGATGCGATATCGCGTTTTAAGAAGCATTAGAACTCTATTGCTACGATAGGTAGACATCTGCAAACGCAATTTCCTTGCAAGGAAGTGTCGCATTTACATTCATTTGAAGTGTAGACGAGGAATACATAACACTTCGCAAATCATATTATATCTTCCCATGAAACATAGAAATGAGATGCGATATCGCGTTTTAAGATTCATAAAAACTCTATTGCTACGATACGTAGACACGTGCAAACACTATTTCCTTGCAACGAAGTGTCGCAATTACAGTCATTTGAATCGTAGACGAGGAATGCATAACACTTCGCAATGAATATTATATCTTATCATGAAACATAGATATGAGATGCAATATCCCATTTTAAGAAGCATTAGAACTCTATTGCTACGATAGGTAGACATCTGCAAACGCTATTTCCTTGCAAGGAAGTGTCGCATTTACATTCATTTGAAGTGTAGACGAGGAATACATAGCACTTCGCAAATCATATTATATCTTACCATGAAACATAGAAATGAGATGCGATATCGCGTTTTAAGAATCATAAGAACCCTATTGCTACGATACGTAGACATCTGCAAACGCTATTTCCTTGCAAGGAAGTCTCGCATTTACATTCATTTGTAGTGTAGACGAGGAATACACAACACTTCGCAAATTATATAATATCTTACCATGAAACATAGAAAAGAGATGCGATATCGCGTTTTAAGAAGCATTAGAACTCTATCGCTACGATACCTAGACATCTGCAGACGCTATATCCTTGCAAGGAAGTGTCGCATTTACATTCATTTGTAGTGTAGACGAGGAATACATAACACTTCGCAAATTATATAATATCTTACCATGAAACATAGAAATGAGATGCGATATCGCATTTTAAGAAGCATTAGAACTCTATTGCTACGATAGGTAGACATCTGCAAATGCTATTTCCTTGCAAGGAAGTGTCGCATTTACATTAATTTGAAGTGTAGACGAGGAATACATAACACTTCGCAAATCATATAATATCTTACCATGAAACATAAAAATGAGATGCGATATCGCGTTTTAAGAAGCACTAGAACTCTATTGCTACGATAGGTAGACATCTGCAAACGCTATTTCCTTGCAAGGAAGTGTCGCATTTACATTCATTTGAAGTGTAGACGAGGAATACATAACACTTCGCAAATCATATAATATCTTACCATGAAACATAAAAATGAGATGCGATATCGCGTTTTAAGAAGCATTAGAACTCTATTGCTACGATAGTTAGACATCTGCAAACGCTATTTCCTTGCAAGGAAGTGTCGCATTTACATTCATTTGAAGTGTAGACGAGGAATACATAACACTTCGCAAATCATATTATATCTTACCATGAAACATAGAAATGAGATGCGATATCGCGTTTTAAGAATCATAAGAACCCTATTGCTACGATACGTAGACATCTGCAAACGCTATTTCCTTGCAAGGAAGTGTCGCATTTACATTCATTTGTAGTGTAGACGAGGAATACACAACACTTCGCAAATTATATAATATCTTACCATGAAACATAGAAATGAGATGCGATATCGCGTTTTAAGAAGCATTAGAACTCTATCGCTACGATACCTAGACATCTGCAGACGCTATATCCTTGCAAGGAAGTGTCGCATTTACATTCATTTGTAGTGTAGACGAGGAATACATAACACTTCGCAAATTATATAATATCTTACCATGAAACATAGAAATGAGATGCGATATCGCATTTTAAGAAGCATTAGAACTCTATTGCTACGATAGGTAGACATCTGCAAACGCTATTTCCTTGCAAGGAAGTGTCGCATTTACATTAATTTGAAGTGTAGACGAGGAATACATAACACTTCGCAAATCATATAATATCTTACCATGAAACATAAAAATGAGATGCGATATCGCGTTTTAAGAAGCATTAGAACTCTATTGCTACGATAGGTAGACATCTGCAAACGCTATTTCCTTGCAAGGAAGTGTCGCATTTACATTCATTTGAAGTGTAGACGAGGAATACATAACACTTCGCAAATCATATTATACCTTACCATGAAGCATAGAAATGTGATGCGATATCGCGTTTTGAGAATCATAAGAACCCTATTGCTACGATACGTAGACATCTGCAAACGCTATTTCCTTGCAAGGAAGTGTCGCATTTACATTCATTTGTAGTGTAGACGAGGAATACACAACACTTCGCAAATTATATAATATCTTACCATGAAACATAGAAATGAGATGCGATATCGCGTTTTAAGAAGCATTAGAACTCTATCGCTACGATACCTAGACATCTGCAGACGCTATATCCTTGCAAGGAAGTGTCACATTTACATTCATTTGTAGTGTAGACGAGGAATACATAACACTTCGCAAATTATATAATATCTTACCATGAAACATAGAAATGAGATGCGATATCGCATTTTAAGAAGCATTAGAACTCAATTGCTACGATAGGTAGACATCTGCAAACGCTATTTCCTTGCAAGGAAGTGTCGCATTTACATTAATTTGAAGTGTAGACGAGGAATACATAACACTTCGCAAATCATATAATATCTTACCATGAAACATAAAAATGAGATGCGATATCGCGTTTTAAGAAGCATTAGAACTCTATTGCTACGATAGGTAGACATCTGCAAACGCTATTTCCTTGCAAGGAAGTGTCGCATTTACATTCATTTGAAGTGTAGACGAGGAATACATAACACTTCGCAAATCATATTATATCTTACCATGAAGCATAGAAATGTGATGCGATATCGCGTTTTAAGAATCATAAGAACCCTATTGCTACGATACGTAGACATCTGCAAACGCTATTTCCTTGCAAGGAAGTGTCGCATTTACATTCATTTGTAGTGTAGACGAGGAATACACAACACTTCGCAAATTATATAATATCTTACCATGAAACATAGAAATGAGATGCGATATCGCGTTTTAAGAAGCATTAGAACTCTATCGCTACGATACCTAGACATCTGCAGACGCTATATCCTTGCAAGGAAGTGTCGCATTTACATTCATTTGAAGTGTAGACGAGGAATACATAACACTTCGCAAATCATATTATATCTTACCATGAAACATAGAAATGAGATGCGATATCGCGTTTTAAGAATCATAAGAACCCTATTGCTACGATACGTAGACATCTGCAAACGCTATTTCCTTGCAAGGAAGTGTCGCATTTACATTCATTTGTAGTGTAGACGAGGAATACACAACACTTCGCAAATTATATAATATCTTACCATGAAACATAGAAATGAGATGCGATATCGCGTTTTAAGAAGCATTAGAACTCTATCGCTACGATACCTAGACATCTGCAGACGCTATATCCTTGCAAGGAAGTGTCGCATTTACAATCATTTGTAGTGTAGACGAGGAATACATAACACTTCGCAAATTATATAATATCTTACCATGAAACATAGAAATGAGATGCGATATCGCATTTTGAGAAGCATTAGAACTCTATTGCTACGATAGGTAGACATCTGCAAACGCTATTTCCTTGCAAGGAAGTGTCGCATTTACATTCATTTGAAGTGTAGACGAGGAATACATAACACTTCGCAAATTATATAATATCTTACCATGAAACATAGAAATGAGATGCGATATCGCATTTTAAGAAGCATTAGAACTCTGTTGCTACGATAGGTAGACATCTGCAAATGCTATTTCCTTGCAAGGAAGTGTCGCATTTACATTAATTTGAAGTGTAGACGAGGAATACATAACACTTCGCAAATCATATAATATCTTACCATGAAACATAAAAATGAGATGCGATATCGCGTTTTAAGAAGCACTAGAACTCTATTGCTACGATAGGTAGACATCTGCAAACGCTATTTCCTTGCAAGGAAGTGTCGCATTTACATTCATTTGAAGTGTAGACGAGGAATACATAACACTTCGCAAATCATATAATATCTTACCATGAAACATAAAAATGAGATGCGATATCGCGTTTTAAGAAGCATTAGAACTCTATTGCTACGATAGTTAGACATCTGCAAACGCTATTTCCTTGCAAGGAAGTGTCGCATTTACATTCATTTGAAGTGTAGACGAGGAATACATAACACTTCGCAAATCATATTATATCTTACCATGAAACATAGAAATGAGATGCGATATCGCGTTTTAAGAATCATAAGAACCCTATTGCTACGATACGTAGACATCTGCAAACGCTATTTCCTTGCAAGGAAGTGTCGCATTTACATTCATTTGTAGTGTAGACGAGGAATACACAACACTTCGCAAATTATATAATATCTTACCATGAAACATAGAAATGAGATGCGATATCGCGTTTTAAGAAGCATTAGAACTCTATCGCTACGATACCTAGACATCTGCAGACGCTATATCCTTGCAAGGAAGTGTCGCATTTACATTCATTTGTAGTGTAGACGAGGAATACATAACACTTCGCAAATTATATAATATCTTACCATGAAACATAGAAATGAGATGCGATATCGCATTTTAAGAAGCATTAGAACTCTATTGCTACGATAGGTAGACATCTGCAAACGCTATTTCCTTGCAAGGAAGTGTCGCATTTACATTAATTTGAAGTGTAGACGAGGAATACATAACACTTCGCAAATCATATAATATCTTACCATGAAACATAAAAATGAGATGCGATATCGCGTTTTAAGAAGCATTAGAACTCTATTGCTACGATAGGTAGACATCTGCAAACGCTATTTCCTTGCAAGGAAGTGTCGCATTTACATTCATTTGAAGTGTAGACGAGGAATACATAACACTTCGCAAATCATATTATATCTTACCATGAAGCATAGAAATGTGATGCGATATCGCGTTTTGAGAATCATAAGAACCCTATTGCTACGATACGTAGACATCTGCAAACGCTATTTCCTTGCAAGGAAGTGTCGCATTTACATTCATTTGTAGTGTAGACGAGGAATACACAACACTTCGCAAATTATATAATATCTTACCATGAAACATAGAAATGAGATGCGATATCGCGTTTTAAGAAGCATTAGAACTCTATCGCTACGATACCTAGACATCTGCAGACGCTATATCCTTGCAAGGAAGTGTCACATTTACATTCATTTGTAGTGTAGACGAGGAATACATAACACTTCGCAAATTATATAATATCTTACCATGAAACATAGAAATGAGATGCGATATCGCATTTTAAGAAGCATTAGAACTCAATTGCTACGATAGGTAGACATCTGCAAACGCTATTTCCTAGCAAGGAAGTGTCGCATTTACATTAATTTGAAGTGTAGACGAGGAATACATAACACTTCGCAAATCATATAATATCTTACCATGAAACATAAAAATGAGATGCGATATCGCGTTTTAAGAAGCATTAGAACTCTATTGCTACGATAGGTAGACATCTGCAAACGCTATTTCCTTGCAAGGAAGTGTCGCATTTACATTCATTTGAAGTGTAGACGAGGAATACATAACACTTCGCAAATCATATTATATCTTACCATGAAGCATAGAAATGTGATGCGATATCGCGTTTTAAGAATCATAAGAACCCTATTGCTACGATACGTAGACATCTGCAAACGCTATTTCCTTGCAAGGAAGTGTCGCATTTACATTCATTTGTAGTGTAGACGAGGAATACACAACACTTCGCAAATTATATAATATCTTACCATGAAACATAGAAATGAGATGCGATATCGCGTTTTAAGAAGCATTAGAACTCTATCGCTACGATACCTAGGACATCTGCAGACGCTATATCCTTGCAAGGAAGTGTCGCATTTACATTCATTTGTAGTGTAGACGAGGAATACATAACACTTCGCAATGAATATTATATCTTATCATGAAACATAGGAATGAGATGCGATATCGCGTTTTAAGAATCATAAGAACTCCATTGCTACGATACATAGACATCTGCAAACGCTATTTCCTTGCAAGGAAGTGTCGCATTTACATTCATTTGAAGTGTAGACGAGGAATACATAACACTTCACAAATCATATTATATCTTGCCATGAAACATAGAAATGAGGTGCGATATCGCGTTTTAAGAAGCATTAGAACTCAATTGCTACGATAGGTAGACATCTGCAAACGCTATTTCCTTGCAAGGAAGTGTCGCATTTACATTAATTTGAAGTGTAGACGAGGAATACACAACACTTCGCAAATTATATAATATCTTACCATGAAACATAGAAATGAGATGCGATATCGCGTTTTAAGAAGCATTAGAACTCTATTGCTACGATAGGTAGACATCTGCAAACGCTATTTCCTTGCAAGGAAGTGTCGCATTTACATTCATTTGAAGTGTAGACAAGGAATACATAACACTTCGCAAATCATATTATATCTTACCATGAAGCATAGAAATGTGATGCGATATCGCGTTTTAAGAATCATAAGAACCCTATTGCTACGATACGTAGACATCTGCAAACGCTATTTCCTTGCAAGGAAGTGTCGCATTTACATTCGTTTGAAGTGTAGACGAGGAATAAATAACACTTCGCAAATCATATTATTTCTTACCATGAAACATAGAAATGTGATGCGATATCGCGTTTTAAGAAGCATTAGAAATCTATTGCTACGATACGTAGACATCTGCAAACGCTATTTCCTTCCAAGGAAGTGTCGCATTTACATTCATTTGAAGTATAAACGAGGAATACATAACACTTCGCAAATCATATAATATCTTACCATGAAACATAGAAATGAGATGCGATATTGCGTTTTAAGAAGCATTAGAAATCTATTGCTACGATACGTAGACATCTGCAAACGCTATTTCCTTGCTGGGAAGTGTCGCATTTACATTCATTTGAAGTGTAGACGAGGAATACATAACACTTCGCAAATCATATTATATCTTACCATGAAACATAGAAATGAGATGCGATATCGCGTTTTAAGAATCATAAGGACACTATTGCTACGATACGTAGACATCTGCAAACGCTATTTCCTTGCTGGAAGTGTCGCATTTACATTCATTTGAAGTGTAGACGAGGAATACATAACACTTCGCAAATCATATTATATCTTACTATGAAACATAGAAATGAGATGCGATATCGCGTTTTAAGAATCAGAAGGACACTATTGCTAGGATACGTAGACATCTGCAAACGCTATTTCCTTGCAAGGAAGTGTCGCATTTACAATTATTTGAAGTGCAGACGACGAATACATAGCACTTCGCAAATCATATTATATCTTACCATGAAACATTGAAATGAGTTGCGATATCGCGTTTTAAGGAGAATTAGAACTCTATTGCTACGATCCCTAGACATCTTGCAAACGCTATATCCTTGCAAGGAAGAGTTGCATTTACATTCATTTGAAGTGTAGACGAGGAATACATAACACTTCGCAAATCATATTATATCTTACCATGAAACATTGAAATGAGATGCGATATCGCGTTTTAAGGAGCATTAGAACTCTATTGCTACGATACGTAGACATCTGCAAACGCTATTTCTTTGAAAGGAAGTTTCGCAATTACATTCACTTGATGTGTAGACGAGGAATATATAACACTTCGCAAATCATATTATATCTTACCATGAAACATAGAAATGAGATGCGATATCGCGTTTTAAGATTCATAAAAACTCTATTGCTACGATACGTAGACACCTGCAAACACTATTTCCTTGCAACGAAGTGTCGCAATTACAGTCATTTGAATCGTAGACGAGGAATGCATAACACTTCGCAATGAATATTATATCCTATCATGAAACATAGATATGAGATGCAATATCGCATTTAAGAAGCATTAGAACTCTATTGCTACGATAGGTAGACATCTGCAAACGCTATTTCCTTGCAAGGAAGTGTCGCATTTACATTCATTTGAAGTGTAGACGAGGAATACATAACACTTCACAAATCATATTATATCTTGCCATGAAACATAGAAATGTGATGCGATATCGCGTTTTAAGAAGCATTAGAACTCTATTGCTACGATACGTAGACATCTGCAAACGCTATATCCTTGCAAGGAAGTGTCGCATTTACATTCGTTTGAAGTGTAGACGAGGAATAAATAACACTTCGCAAATCATATTATATCTTACCATGAAACATAGATATGAGATGCGATATCGCGTTTTAAGAAGCATTAGAAATCTATTGCTACGATACGTAGACATCTGCAAACGCTATTTCCTAGCGAGGAAGTGTCGCATTCACATTCATTTGAAGTGTAGACGAGGAATACATGACACTCCGCAAATCATATTATTTCTTACCATGAAACATAGAAATGTGATGCGATATCGCGTTTTAAGAAGCATTAGAAATCTATTGCTACGATACGTAGACATCTGCAAACGCTATTTCCTTGCAAGGAAGTGTCGCATTTACATTCATTTGAAGTATAAACGAGGAATACATAACACTTCGCAAATCATATAATATCTTACCATGAAACATAGAAATGAGATGCGATATTGCGTTTTAAGAAGCATTAGAAATCTATTGCTACGATACGTAGACATCTGCAAACGCTATTTCCTTGCTGGGAAGTGTCGCATTTACATTCATTTGAAGTGTAGACGAGGAATACATAACACTTCGCAAATCATATTATATCTTACCATGAAACATAGAAATGAGATGCGATATCGCGTTTTAAGAATCAGAAGGACACTATTGCTACGATACGTAGACATCTGCAAACGCTATTTCCTTGCAAGGAAGTGTCGCATTTACAATTATTTGAAGTGCAGACGACGAATACATAGCACTTCGCAAATCATATTATATCTTACCATGAAACATTGAAATGAGTTGCGATATCGCGTTTTAAGGAGAATTAGAACTCTATTGCTACGATCCCTAGACATCTGCAAACGCTATATCCTTGCAAGGAAGAGTTGCAGTTACATTCATTTGAAGTGTAGACGAGGAATACATAACACTTCGCAAATCATATTATATCTTACCATGAAACATAGAAATGAGATGCGATATCGCGTTTTAAGAATCATAAGGACACTATTGCTACGATACGTAGACAACTGCAAACGCTATTTCCTTGCACGGAAGTGTCGCATTTACAATTATTTGAAGTGCAGACGACGAATACATAACACTTCGCAAATCATATTATATCTTACCATGAAACATTGAAATGAGATGCGATATCGCGTTTTAAGGAGCATTAGAACTCTATTGCTACGATACTTAGACATCTGCAAACGCTATTTCCTTGCAAGGAAGTGTCGCATTTACATTCATTTGAAGTGTAGATGAGGAATACATGACACTTCGCAAATCATATTATATCTTACCATGAAACATAGAAATGAGATGCGATATCGCGTTTTAAGAATCATAAGAACTCTATTGCTACGATACGTAGACATCTGCAAACGCTATTTCTTTGAAAGGAAGTTTCGCAATTACATTCACTTGATGTGTAGACGAGGAATATATAACACTTCGCAAATCATATTATATCTTACCATGAAACATAGAAATGGGATGCGATATCGCGTTTTAAGAAGCATTAGAAATCTATTGCTACGATACGTAGACATCTGCAAACGCTATTTCCTAGCGAGGAAGTGTCGCATTCACATTCATTTGAAGTGTAGACGAGGAATACATAACACTTCGCAAATCATATTATATCTTCCCATGAAACATAGAAATGAGATGCGATATCGCGTTTTAAGATTCATAAAAACTCTATTGCTACGATACGTAGACACGTGCAAACACTATTTCCTTGCAACGAAGTGTCGCAATTACAGTCATTTGAATCGTAGACGAGGAATGCATAACACTTCGCAATGAATATTATATCTTATCATGAAACATAGATATGAGATGCAATATCCCATTTTAAGAAGCATTAGAACTCTATTGCTACGATAGGTAGACATCTGCAAACGCTATTTCCTTGCAAGGAAGTGTCGCATTTACATTCATTTGAAGTGTAGACGAGGAATACATAACACTTCGCAAATCATATTATATCTTACCATGAAACATAGAAATGAGATGCGATATCGCGTTTTAAGAATCATAAGAACCCTATTGCTACGATACGTAGACATCTGCAAACGCTATTTCCTTGCAAGGAAGTCTCGCATTTACATTCATTTGTAGTGTAGACGAGGAATACACAACACTTCGCAAATTATATAATATCTTACCATGAAACATAGAAATGAGATGCGATATCGCGTTTTAAGAAGCATTAGAACTCTATCGCTACGATACCTAGACATCTGCAGACACTATATCCTTGCAAGGAAGTGTCGCATTTACATTCATTTGTAGTGTAGACGAGGAATACATAACACTTCGCAAATTATATAATATCTTACCATGAAACATAGAAATGAGATGCGATATCGCATTTTAAGAAGCATTAGAACTCTATTGCTACGATAGGTAGACATCTGCAAATGCTATTTCCTTGCAAGGAAGTGTCGCATTTACATTAATTTGAAGTGTAGACGAGGAATACATAACACTTCGCAAATCATATAATATCTTACCATGAAACATAAAAATGAGATGCGATATCGCGTTTTAAGAAGCACTAGAACTCTATTGCTACGATAGGTAGACATCTGCAAACGCTATTTCCTTGCAAGGAAGTGTCGCATTTACATTCATTTGAAGTGTAGACGAGGAATACATAACACTTCGCAAATCATATAATATCTTACCATGAAACATAAAAATGAGATGCGATATCGCGTTTTAAGAAGCATTAGAACTCTATTGCTACGATAGTTAGACATCTGCAAACGCTATTTCCTTGCAAGGAAGTGTCGCATTTACATTCATTTGAAGTGTAGACGAGGAATACATAACACTTCGCAAATCATATTATATCTTACCATGAAACATAGAAATGAGATGCGATATCGCGTTTTAAGAATCATAAGAACCCTATTGCTACGATACGTAGACATCTGCAAACGCTATTTCCTTGCAAGGAAGTGTCGCATTTACATTCATTTGTAGTGTAGACGAGGAATACACAACACTTCGCAAATTATATAATATCTTACCATGAAACATAGAAATGAGATGCGATATCGCGTTTTAAGAAGCATTAGAACTCTATCGCTACGATACCTAGACATCTGCAGACGCTATATCCTTGCAAGGAAGTGTCGCATTTACATTCATTTGTAGTATAGACGAGGAATACATAACACTTCGCAAATTATATAATATCTTACCATGAAACATAGAAATGAGATGCGATATCGCATTTTAAGAAGCATTAGAACTCTATTGCTACGATAGGTAGACATCTGCAAACGCTATTTCCTTGCAAGGAAGTGTCGCATTTACATTAATTTGAAGTGTAGACGAGGAATACATAACACTTCGCAAATCATATAATATCTTACCATGAAACATAAAAATGAGATGCGATATCGCGTTTTAAGAAGCATTAGAACTCTATTGCTACGATAGGTAGACATCTGCAAACGCTATTTCCTTGCAAGGAAGTGTCGCATTTACATTCATTTGAAGTGTAGACGAGGAATACATAACACTTCGCAAATCATATTATATCTTACCATGAAGCATAGAAATGTGATGCGATATCGCGTTTTGAGAATCATAAGAACCCTATTGCTACGATACGTAGACATCTGCAAACGCTATTTCCTTGCAAGGAAGTGTTGCATTTACATTCATTTGTAGTGTAGACGAGGAATACACAACACTTCGCAAATTATATAATATCTTACCATGAAACATAGAAATGAGATGCGATATCGCGTTTTAAGAAGCATTAGAACTCTATCGCTACGATACCTAGACATCTGCAGACGCTATATCCTTGCAAGGAAGTGTCACATTTACATTCATTTGTAGTGTAGACGAGGAATACATAACACTTCGCAAATTATATAATATCTTACCATGAAACATAGAAATGAGATGCGATATCGCATTTTAAGAAGCATTAGAACTCAATTGCTACGATAGGTAGACATCTGCAAACGCTATTTCCTTGCAAGGAAGTGTCGCATTTACATTAATTTGAAGTGTAGACGAGGAATACATAACACTTCGCAAATCATATAATATCTTACCATGAAACATAAAAATGAGATGCGATATCGCGTTTTAAGAAGCATTAGAACTCTATTGCTACGATAGGTAGACATCTGCAAACGCTATTTCCTTGCAAGGAAGTGTCGCATTTACATTCATTTGAAGTGTAGACGAGGAATACATAACACTTCGCAAATCATATTATATCTTACCATGAAGCATAGAAATGTGATGCGATATCGCGTTTTAAGAATCATAAGAACCCTATTGCTACGATACGTAGACATCTGCAAACGCTATTTCCTTGCAAGGAAGTGTCGCATTTACATTCATTTGTAGTGTAGACGAGGAATACACAACACTTCGCAAATTATATAATATCTTACCATGAAACATAGAAATGAGATGCGATATCGCGTTTTAAGAAGCATTAGAACTCTATCGCTACGATACCTAGACATCTGCAGACGCTATATCCTTGCAAGGAAGTGTCGCATTTACATTCATTTGTAGTGTAGACGAGGAATACATAACACTTCGCAATGAATATTATATCTTATCATGAAACATAGGAATGAGATGCGATATCGCGTTTTAAGAATCATAAGAACTCCATTGCTACGATACATAGACATCTGCAAACGCTATTTCCTTGCAAGGAAGTGTCGCATTTACATTCATTTGAAGTGTAGACGAGGAATACATAACACTTCACAAATCATATTATATCTTGCCATGAAACATAGAAATGAGGTGCGATATCGCGTTTTAAGAAGCATTAGAACTCTATCGCTACGATACCTAGACATCTGAAAACGCTATTTCCTAGCGAGGAAGTGTCGCATTCACATTCATTTGAAGTGTAGACGAGGAATACATGACACTTCGCAAATCATATTATATCTTACCATGAAACATAGAAATGAGATGCGATATCGCGTTTTAAGAAACATAAGAACTCTATTGCTACGATACGTAGACATCTGCAAACGCAATTTCCTTGCAAGGAAGTGTCGCATTTACATTCATTTGAAGTGTAGACGAGGAATACGTAACACTTCGCAAATCATATTATATCTTACCATGAAACATAGAAATGAGATGCGATATCGCGTTTTAAGAATCATAAGAACTCTATTGCTACGATACGTAGACATCTGCAAACGCAATTTCCTTGCAAGGAAGTGTCGCATTTACATTCATTTGAAGTGTAGACGAGGAATACGTAACACTTCGCAAATCATATTATATCTTACCATGAAACATAGAAATGACATGCGATATCGCGTTTTAAGAAGCCTTAGAAATCTATTGCTACGATACGTAGACATCTGCAAACGCTATTTCCTTGCAAGGAAGTGTCGCGTTTACATTCGTTTGAAGTGTAGACGAGGAATACATAACACTTCGCAAATCATATTATATCTTACCATGAAACGTAGAAATGGGATGCGATATCGCGTTTTAAGAAGCAGTAGAATTCTATTGCTACGATAGGTAGAAATCTGCAAACGCTATTTCCTTGCCAGGAAGTGTCGCACTTACATTCATTTGAAGTGTAGACGAGGAATACATAACACTTCACAAATCATATTATATCTTGCCATGAAACATAGAAATGAGATGCGATATCGCGTTTTAAGAAGCATTAGAACTCTATCGCTACGATACCTAGACATCTGCAGACGCTATTTCCTAGCAAGGAAGTGTCGCATTTACATTCATTTGAAGTGTAGACGAGGAATACATAACACTTCGCAAATCATATTATATCTTACCATGAAACATAGAAATGAGATGCGATATCGCGTTTTAAGAATCATAAGAACTCTAGTGCTACGATACGTAGACATCTGCAAAAGCTATTTCCTTGCAAGGAAGTGTCGCATTTACATTCACTTGAAGTGTAGACAAGGAATACATAACACTTCGCAAATCATATTATATCTTACCATGAAACATAGAAATGAGGTGCGATATCGCGTTTTAAGAAGCATTAGAAATCTATTGCTACGATACGTAGACATCTGCAAACGCTATTTCCTAGCGAGGAAGTGTCGCAATTACAGTCATTTGAATCGTAGACGAGGAATGCATAACACTTCGCAATGAATATTATATCTTATCATGAAACATAGATATGAGATGCAATATCTCGTTTTAAGAAGCATATGAACACTATTGCTACGATACGTAGACATCTGCAAACGCTATTTCTTTGCAAGGAAGTGTCGCATTTACATTCATTTTAAGTGTAGAAGAGGAATACATAACACTTCGCAAATCATATTATATCTTACCATGAAACATAGAAATGAGATGCGATATCGCGTTTTAGGAATCATAAGAACCCTATTGCTACAATACGTAGACATCTGCAAACGCTATTTCCTTGCAAGGAAGTGTCGCACTTACATTCATTTGAAGTGTAGACGAGGAATACATAACACTTCGCAAATCATATTATATCTTACCATGAAACATAGAAATGAGATGCGATATCGCGTTTTAAGAAGCCTTAGAAATCTATTGCTACGATACGTAGACATCTGCAAACGCTATTTCCTTGCAAGGATGTATCGCATTTACAATTATTTGAAGTGCAGACGACGAATACATAGCACTTCGCAAATCATATTATATCTTACCATGAAACATTGAAATGAGATGCGATATCGCGTTTTAAGAATCATAAGGACACTATTGCTACGATACGTAGACAACTGCAAACGCTATTTCTTTGAAAGGAAGTTTCGCAATTACATTCACTTGATGTGTAGACGAGGAATATATAACACTTCGCAAATCATATTATATCTTACCATGAAACATAGAAATGGGATGCGATATCGCGTTTTAAGAAGCATTAGAAATCTATTGCTACGATACGTAGACATCTGCAAACGCTATTTCCTAGCGAGGAAGTGTCGCATTCACATTCATTTGAAGTGTAGACGAGGAATGCATAACACTTCGCAATGAATATTATATCTTAACATGAATAAAAGAAATGAGATGCGATATCGCGTTTTAAGAAGCACTAGAACTCTATTGCTACGATAGACATCTGCAGACGCTATTTCCTAGCAAGGAAGTGTCGCATTTACATTCATTTGAAGTGTAGACGAGGAATACATGACACTTCGCAAATCATATTATATCTTACCATGAAACATAGACATGAGATGCGATATCGCGTTTTAAGAAGAATTAGAACTCTATCGCTACGATACCTAGACATCTGCAGAAGCTATTTCCTAGCAAGGAAGTGTCGCATTTACATTCATTTGAAGTGTAGACGAGGAATACATAACACTTCGCAAATCATATTATATCTTACCATGAAACATAGAAATGAGATGCGATATCGCGTTTTAAGAATCATAAGGACACTATTGCTACGATACGTAGACATCTGCAAACGCTATTTCCTTGGAAGGAAGTGTCGCATTTACAATTCTTTGAAGTGCAGACGACGAATACATAGCACTTCGCAAATCATATTGTATCTTACCATGAAACATTGAAATGAGATGCCATATCGCGTTTTAAGGAGCATTAGAACTCTACTGCTGCGATACCTAGACATCTGCAAACGCTATTTCCTTGCAAGGAAGTGTCGCATTTACATTCATTTGAAGTGTAGACGAGGAATACATAACACTTCGCAAATCATATTATATCTAACCATGAAACATAGAGATGTGATGCGATATCGCGTTTTAAGAATCATAAGTACTCTATTGCTACGATACGTGGACGTCTGCAAAGCTATTTCCTTGCAAGGAAGTGTCGCATTTACATTCACTTGAAGTGTAGACGAGGAATACATAACACTTCGCAAATCATATTATATCTTACCATGAAACGTAGAAATGAGATGCGATATCGCGTTTTAAGAAGCATTAGAATTCTATTGCTACGATAGGTAGACATCTGCAAACGCTATTTCCTTGGAAGGAAGTGTCGCATTTACATTCATTTGAAGTGTAGACGAGGAATACATGACACTTCGCAAATCATATTATATCTTACCATGAAACATAGAAATGAGATGCGATATCGCGTTTTAAGGATCATAAGAACTCTATTGCTACGATACGTAGACATCTGCAAACGCTATTTCCTTGGAAGGAAGTGTCGCATTTACAATTCTTTGAAGTGCAGACGACGAATACATAGCACTTCGCAAATCATATTGTATCTTACCATGAAACATTGAAATGAGATGCCATATCGCGTTTTAAGGAGCATTAGAACTCTACTGCTGCGATACCTAGACATCTGCAAACGCTATTTCCTTGCAAGGAAGTGTCGCATTTACATTCATTTGAAGTGTAGACGAGGAATACATAACACTTCGCAAATCATATTATATCTTACCATGAAACATAGAGATGTGATGCGATATCGCGTTTTAAGAATCATAAGTACTCTATTGCTACGATACGTGGACGTCTGCAAAGCTATTTCCTTGCAAGGAAGTGTCGCATTTACATTCACTTGAAGTGTAGACGAGGAATACATAACACTTCGCAAATCATATTATATCTTACCATGAAACGTAGAAATGAGATGCGATATCGCGTTTTAAGAAGCATTAGAATTCTATTGCTACGATAGGTAGACATCTGCAAACGCTATTTCCTTGGAAGGAAGTGTCGCATTTACATTCATTTGAAGTGTAGACGAGGAATACATGACACTTCGCAAATCATATTATATCTTACCATGAAACATAGAAATGAGATGCGATATCGCGTTTTAAGGATCATAAGAACTCTATTGCTACGATACGTAGACATCTGCAAACGCAATTTCCTTGCAAGGAAGTGTCGCATTTACATTCATTTGAAGTGTAGACGAGGAATACATAACGCTTCGCAAACCATATTATATCTTACCATGAAACATAGAAATGAGATGCGATATCGCGTTTTAAGAATCATAAGAACTCTATTGCTACGATACGTAGACATCTGCAAACGCTATTTCCTTGCAAGGAAGTGTCGCATTTACATTCATTTGAAGTGTAGACGAGGAGTACATAACACTTCGCAAATCATATTATATCTTACCATGAAACATAGAAATGAGATGCGATATCGCGTTTTAAGAATCATAAGAACTCTATTGCTACGATACGTAGACATCTGCAAAAGCTATTTCCTTGCAAGGAAGTGTCGCATTTACATTCACTTGAAGTGTAGACGAGGAATACATAACACTTCGCAATGAATATTATATCTTATCATTAAACATAGATATGAGATGCAATATCTCGTTTTAAGAAGCATTCGAACTCTATTGCTACGATACGTAGACATCTGCAAACGCTATTTCCTTGCAAGGAAGTGTCGCGTTTACATTCGTTTGAAGTGTAGACGAGGAATACATAACACTTCGCAAATCATATTATATCTTACCATGAAACGTAGAAATGGGATGCGATATCGCGTTTTAAGAAGCAGTAGAATTCTATTGCTACGATAGGTAGACATCTGCAAACGCTATTTCCTTGCAAGGAAGTGTCGCATTTACATTCGTTTGAAGTGTAGACAAGGAATAAATAACACTTCGCAAATCATATTATATCTTACCATGAAACATAGAAATGAGATGCGATATCGCGTTTTAAGAATCATAAGAACTCTATTGCTACGATACGTAGACATCTGCAAACGCTATTTCCTTGCAAGGAAGTGTCGCATTTACATTCATTTGAAGTGTAGACAAGGAATACATAACACTTCGCAAATCATATTATATCTTACCATGAAACATAGAAATGAGATGCGATATCGCGTTTTAAGAAGCATTAGAATTCTATTGCTACGATAGGTAGACATCTGCAAACGCTATTTCCTTGGAAGGAAGTGTCGCATTTACATTCATTTGAAGTGTAGACGAGGAATACATAACACTTCGCAAATCATATTATATCTTATCATGAAACATAGATATAAGATGCAATATCTCGTTTTAAGAAGCATTTGAACTCTATTGCTACGATAGGTAGACATCTGCAAACGCTATTTCCTTGGAAGGAAGTGTCGCATTTACATTCATTTGAAGTGTAGACGAGGAATACATAACACTTCGCAAATCATATTATATCTTACCATGAAACATAGAAATGAGATGCGATATCGCGTTTTAAGAAGCATTAGAACTCTATCGCTACGATACTTAGACATCTGCAGACGCTATTTCATAGCAAGGAAGTGTCGCATTCACATTCACTTGAAGTGTAGACGAGGAATACATAACACTTCGCAAATCATATTATATCTTACAATGAAACGTAGAAATGAGATGCGATATCGCGTTTTAAGAAGCATTAGAATTCTATTGCTACGATAGGTAGACATCTGCAAACGCTATTTCCTTGCAAGGAAGTGTCGCATTTACATTCGTTTGAAGTGTAGACGAGGAATAAATAACACTTCGCAAATCATATTATATCTTACCATGAAACATAGATATGAGATGCGATATCGCGTTTTAAGAATCATAAGAACTCTATTGCTACGATAGGTAGACATCTGCAATCGCTATTTCCTTGGAAGGAAGTGTCGCATTTACATTCATTTGAATCGTAGACGAGGAATGCATAACACTTCCCAATGAATATTATATCTTATCATGAAACATAGATATGAGATGCTATATCTCGTATTAAGAAGCATTTGAACTCTATTGCTACGATACCTAAACATCTGCAGACGCTATTTCCTAGCAAGGAAGTGTCGCATTTACATTCATTTGAAGTGTAGACGAGGAATACATAACACTTCGCAAATCATATTATATCTTACCATGAAACATAGAATTGAGATGCGATATCGCGTTTTAAGAATCATAAGAACTCCATTGCTACGATACGTAGACATCTGCAAACGCTCTTTCCTTGCAAGGAAGTGTCGCATTTACATTCATTTGAAGTGTAGACGAGGAATACATAACACTTCGCAAATCATATAATATCTTACCATGAAACATAGAAATGAGATGCGATATCGCATTTTAAGAAGCATTAGAAATCTGTTGCTACGATACGTAGACATCTGCAAACGCTATTTCCTTGCTGGGAAGTGTCGCATTTACATTCATTTGAAGTGTAGACGAGGAATACATAACACTTCGCAAATCATATTATATCTTACCATGAAACGTAGAAATGAGATGCGATATCGCGTTTTGAGAATCATAAAAACTCTATTGCTACGATACGTAGAAATCTGCAAACGCTATTTCCTTGCAAGGAATTGTCGCATTTACATTCATTTGAAGTGTAGACGAGGAATATATAACACTTTGCAAATCATATTATATCTTACCATGAAACATAGAAATGAGATGCGATATCGCGTTTTAAGAAGCCTTAGAAATCTATTGCTACGATACGTAGACATCTGCAAACGCTATTTCTTTGAAATGAAGTGTCGCAATTACATTCACTTGAGGTGTAGACGAGGAATACATAACACTTCGCAAATCATGTTATATCTTACCATGAAACGTAGAAATGAGATGCGATATCGCGTTTTGAGAATCATAAAAACTCTATTGCTACGATACGTAGAAATCTGCAAACGCTATTTCCTTGCAAGGAATTGTCGCATTTACATTCATTTGAAGTGTAGACGAGGAATATATAACACTTTGCAAATCATATTATATCTTACCATGAAACATAGAAATGAGATGCGATATCGCGTTTTAAGAAGCCTTAGAAATCTTTTGCTACGATACGTAGACATCTGCAAACGCTATTTCTTTGAAATGAAGTGTCGCAATTACATTCACTTGAGGTGTAGACGAGGAATACATAACACTTCGCAAATCATGTTATGTCTTACCATGAAACATAGAAATGAGATGCGATATCGCGTTTTAAGAAGCATTAGAATTCTATTGCTACGATAGCTAGACATCTGCAAACGCTATTTCCTTGCAAGGAAGTGTCGCAATTACATTCATTTGAATCGTAGACGAGGAATGCATAACACTTCGCAATGAATATTATATCTTATCACGTATCTTATCATTTAAGAAGCATTTGAACTGTATCGCTACGATACCTAGATACCTGCAGAAGCTATTTCCTAGCAAGGAAGTGTCGCATTTACATTCATTTGAAGTGTAGACGAGGAATACATGACACTTCGCAAATCATATTATATCTTTCCATGAAACATAGAAATGAGATGCTATATCGCGTTTTAAGAAGCATTAGAAATCTATTGCTATGATACGTAGACATCTGCAAACGCCATTTCCTAGCGAGGAAGTGTCGCATTCACATTCATTTGAAGTGTAGACGAGGAATACATAACTCTTCGCAAATCATATTATATCTTACCATGAAACATAGAAATGAGATGCGATATCGCGTTCTAAGAATCATAAGAACTCTATTGCTACGATAGGTAGACATTTGCAAACGCTATTTCCTTGCAAGGAGGTGTCGCATTTACATTCATTTGAAGTGTAGAGGAGGAATACATAACGTTTCGCAAATCATATTATATCTTACCATGAAACATAGAAATGAGATGCGATATCGCGTTTTAAGAAGCATTAGAATTCTATTGCTACGACAGGTAGACATCTGCAAACGCTATTTCCTAGCGAGGAAGTGTCGCATTCACATTCATTTGAAGTGTAGACGAGGAATACATAACACTTCGCAAATCATATTATGTCTTACCATGAAACATAGAAATGAGATGCGATATCGCGTTTTAAGAAGCATTAGAAATCTATTGCTACGACACGTAGACATCTGCAAACGCTATTTCCTTGCTGGGAAGTGTCGCATTTACATTCATTTGAAGTGTAGACGAGGAATACATAACACTTCGCAAATCATATTATATCTTACCATGAAACGTAGAAATGAGATGCGATATAGCCTTTTGAGAATCATAAAAACCCTATTGCTACGATACGTAGACATCTGCAAACGCTATTTCCTTGCAAGGAAGTGTCGCAATTACATTCATTTGAAGTGTAGACGAGGAATACATAACACTTCGCAAATCATATAATATCTTACCATGAAACATAGAAATGAGATGCGATATCGCGTTTTAAGAAGCATTAGAAATCTATTGCTACGATACGTAGACATCTGCAAACGCTATTTCCTTGCTGGGAAGTGTCGCATTTACATTCATTTGAAGTGTAGACGAGGAATACATAACATTTCGCAAATCATATTATATCTTACCATGAAACATAGAAATGAGATGCGATATCGCGTTTTGAGAATCATAAGAACTCTATTGCTACGATACGTAGAAATCTGCAAACGCTATTTCCTTGCAAGGAATTGTCGCATTTACATTCATTTGAAGTGTAGACGAGGAATATATAACACTTCGCAAATCATATTATATCTTACCATGAAACATAGAAATGAGATGCGATATCGCGTTTTAAGAAGCCTTAGAAATCTATTGCTACGATACGTAGACATCTGCAATCGCTATTTCTTTGAAATGAAGTGTCGCAATTACATTCACTTGAGGTGTAGACGAGGAATACATAACACTTCGCAAATCATGTTATATCTTACCATGAAACATAGAAATGAAATGCGATATCGCGTTTTAAGAAGCATTAGAATTCTATTGCTACGATACGTAGACATCTGCAAACGCCATTTCCTAGCGAGGAAGTGTCGCATTCACATTCATTTGAAGTGTAGACGAGGAATACATAACTCTTCGCAAATCATATTATATCTTACCATGAAACATAGAAATGAGATGCGATATCGCGTTCTAAGTATCATAAGAACTCTATTGCTACGATAGGTAGACATCTGCAAACGCTATTTCCTTGCAAGGAAGTGTCGCATTTACATTAATTTGAAGTGTAGACGAGGAATACATAACACTTCGCAAATCATATTATATCTTACCATGAAACATAGAAATGAGATGCGACATCGCGTTTTAAGAAGCATTAGAAATCTATTGCTATGATAGGTAGACATCTGCAAACGCTATTTCCTAGCGAGGACGCGTCGCATTCACATTCATCTGAAGTGTAGACGAGGAATACATAACACTTCGCAAATCATATTATATCTTACCATGAAACATAGAAATGAGATGCGATATCGCGTTTTAAGAAGCATTAGAATTCTATTGCTACGATAGGTAGACATCTGCAAACGCTATTTCCTAGCGAAGATGTGTCGCATTCACATTCATTTGAAGTGTAGACGAGGAATACAAAACACTTCGCAAATCATATTATGTCTTACCATGAAACATAGAAATGAGATGCGATATCGCGTTTTGAGAATCATAAGAACTCTATTGCTACGATACGTAGAAATCTGCAAACGCTATTTCCTTGCAAGGAAGTGTCGCATTTACATTCATTTGAAGTGTAGACGAGGAATATATAACACTTCGCAAATCATATAATATCTTACCATGAAACATAGAAATGAGATGCGATATTGCATTTTAAGAAGCATTAGAAATCTGTTGCTACGATACGCAGACATCTGTAAACGCTATTTCCTTGCTGGGAAGTGTCGCATTTACATTCATTTGAAGTGTGGACGAGGAATACATAACACTTCGCATATCATATTATAACTTACCATGAAACATAGAAATGAGATGCGATATCGCGTTTTGAGAATCATAAAAACTCTATTGCTACGATACTTAGACATCTGCAAACGCTATTTCCTTGCAAGGAAGTGTCGCAATTACATTCATTTGAAGTGTAGACGAGGAATACATAACACTTCGCAAATCATATATTATCTTACCATGAAACATAGAAATGAGATGCGATATCGCGTTTTAAGAAGCATTAGAAATCTATTGCTACGATACGTAGACATCTGCAAACCCTATTTCCTTGCTGGAAAGTGTCGCATTTACATTCATTTGAAGTGTAGACGAGGAATACATAACACTTCGCAAATCATATTATATCCTACCATGAAGCATAGAAATGAGATGCGACATCGCGTTTTAAGAAGCATTAGAAATCTATTGCTATGATAGGTAGACATCTGCAAACCCTATTTCCTAGCGAGGACGTGTCGCATTCACATTCATCTGAAGTGTAGACGAGGAATACATAACACTTCGCAAATCATATTATATCTTACCACGAAACATAGAAATGAGATGCGATATCGCGTTTTAAGAAGCATTAGAATTCTATTGCTACGATAGGTAGTCATCTGCAAACGCTATTTCCTAGCGAAGAAGTGTCGCATTCACATTCATTTGAAGTGTAGACGAGGAATACAAAACACTTCGCAAATCATATTATGTCTTACCATGAAACATAGAAATGAGATGCGATATCGCGTTTTGAGAATCATAAGAACTCTATTGCTACGATACGTAGAAATCTGCAAACGCTATTTCCTTGCAAGGAATTGTCGCATTTACATTCATTTGAAGTGTAGACGAGGAATATATAAAACTTCGCAAATCATATTATATCTTACCATGAAACATAGAAATGAGATGCGATATCGCGTTTCAAGAAGCCTTAGAAATCCATTGCTACGATACGTAGACATCTGCAAACGCTATTTCCTTGCAAGGAAGTGTCGCAATTACATTCATTTGAATCGTAGACGAGGAATGCATAACGCTTCGCAATGAATATTATATCTTATCATGTATCTTATCATTTAAGAAGCATTTGAACTGTATTGCTACGATACCTAGATATCTGCAGAAGCTATTTCCTAGCAAGGAAGTGTCGCATTTACATTCATTTGAAGTGTAGACGAGGAATACATGACACTTCGCAAATCATATTATATCTTTCCATAAAACATAGAAATGAGATGCGATATCGCGTTTTAAGAAGCATTAGAAATCTATTGCTACGATACGTACACATCTGCAAACGCCATTTCCTAGCGAGGAAGTGTCGTATTCACATTCATTTGAAGTGTAGACGAGGAATACATAACTCTTCGCAAATCATATTATATCTTACCATGAAACATAGAAATGAGATGCGATATCGCGTTCTAAGAATCATAAGAACTCTATTGCTACGATAGGTAGACATTTGCAAACGCTATTTCCTTGCAAGGAGGTGTCGCATTTACATTCATTTGAAGTGTAGACGAGGAATACATAACACTTCGCAAATCATATTATATCTTACCATGAAACATAGAAATGAGATGCGATATCGCGTTTTAAGAAGCATTAGAATTCTATTGCTACGATAGGTAGACATCTGCAAACGCTATTTCCTAGCGAGGAAGTGTCGCATTCACATTCATTTGAAGTGTAGACGAGGAATACATAACACTTCGCAAATCATATTATGTCTTACCATGAAACATAGAAATGAGATGCGATATCGCGTTTTAAGAAGCATTAGAAATCTACTGCTACGATACGTAGACATCTGCAAACGCTATTTCCTTGCTGGGAAGTGTCGCATTTACATTCATTTGAAGTGTAGACGAGGAATACATAACACTTCGCATATCATATTATAACTTACCATGAATCATAGAAATGAGATGCGATATCGCGTTTTGAGAATCATAAAAACTCTATTGCTACGATACGTAGACATCTGCAAACGCTATTTCCTTGCAAGGAAGTGTCGCAATTACATTCATTTGAAGTGTAGACGAGGAATACATAACACTTCGCAAATCATATATTATCTTACCATGAAACATAGAAATGAGATGCGATATCGCATTTTAAGAAGCATTAGAATTCTATTGCTACGATAGGTAGACATCTGCAAACGCTATTT